>NC_056730.1:25470351-25472851 GCF_019279795.1 Protopterus annectens | reverse complement strand
GGATGGCATGCTCGACAAGCCACGATGCTTCGCTAGGGACGGCTTGCACCTATCACCCCTGGGCTTTCGGATATTGGCAAAGGCTCTTGCTATCCCCATAGTGCCTTTTTTAGGCAAGGCTCAAAAGACAAACCCACCTCCATAGGTATCACAAGGGATAAGAAACTAAGAGTAGTGCTACTCAACGCCAGAAGTCTAAACCTGAAGATGCATGCACTTGAAACTCTCCTTAGCATAGAGAACATCGATATCTGTGCAGTAACAGAAACCTGGTTCAAGGCTCCCGAGAGCACCCCAGCACTACCAGGTTATACCTCATACCATGCTTTTCGGCTCCAAAACTTTGGACCGAACCACATAAGGAGGGGGAGTATCAATATTCGTCAAAGATACCCACACCTCCAGGTTGGTGGCACAGCATGAAGCATCAGAGACTATCCATGTGCAACTAACAGTGGGTAAAACTGCCTTCCAGTTTATAGCCTGCTACAGACCACCCTCCCAAACCCAGGAACTCTACTCGGCCTTCCTGAGAACACTGGAAAATATGAAGGTCTCTCCAAACACCATTATATTGGGCGACTTCAACTACCCAAACATAGACTGGGAGCATTACTCTAGCTCCAACACCCTAGCCCAAAGGTTCCTAGAATTTATAAACTCAAATGCTATGGAACAACTTGTTACCACTCCCACAAGAGGGGAAAACATACTGGACCTGATCATCACCAACATGGGGACTCTATGCTCCAGACCAGAAGTGTATCCCTCACTGGTAAGATCAGACCATAAACTAATCTCCGTGGATATTCACATCCCGACCCCACTCCCTGCCCAGAAAACCACAGTGAAAAACTTCTCTAAAGCAAATTTCACACTCCTCAAAACCGAGCTGGAATCCTTCAAAACCTCCGGGCCTGTGGAAAATGCGGCCCAGACTGCAGAATCCTTTATAAACGCATTTTATGAACACCTTCAGGAATGCATGGATCATGCAATCACAAATAAAACCAAGACCCAATCCTCCAAAGGCAGATGTCCTGTCTGGTGGACCCCAGCCATAAACAAAACTATACAACAGAAGGAGGAAGCTACTACATGATAGAGCAAAATCCCAAAAAGGGAAGGCATCTCTGATCAGTATTAGCAAAAAACTACGGGCACTCATAAAATCGTCGAAGGCCAGCTTCGAGAGAAAAATTGCACAGGACACTAAGGATAATCACAAGGCTTTCTTTAGTTATGTTGGGAACCTGGGTGGGAATTCCCAGATATCCTCAGAATTAGCCAAACTGACAAAAAATACACTGAACCCACAGACATTGCCAACATCCTAGCTGACAGGTTCACCGCAAACTTCTCCCCCCCCCCCACCAAAAGGACAGATATCTATCCCAACAGAGTGCTGCCCCCCTGACATCTCAGATGCTCAGGTAAGAGTCGCCCTCTCCAAAGCAAAAAACACAGCATCAATGGGATCAGACGGTGTCCCAGGCTGCGTCCTACATGAACTCCAAGAAGAGCTAAACCCAAACATAAAACTACTGTTCAATCTCAGCCTTACTACAGGATATGTACCCAAAGAGTGGCGTACAGCAACGGTGGTCCCTCTCCGCAAAGGTGGTGCCTCAACGGATCCTGGAAACTATTCCCCCATAAGCTTGACTAGCTTGGTCTGCAAAGCTATGGAAAGGATCATCATGGACCTTATAAATAAAGATATTGGGGACCTACAGACACTGGATCCTACCTAGTTCGGCTTTGTTAAGGGCAGATCCTGCCTCTTAAACCTGGTTGATTTCTTTGAAACAGTCAACAAGGCCATTGTGAGGGAAGGTGGTCCACACAGCCTACCCGGACCTCACAAAAGCCTTTGATACAATACCCCACTTGGGCATTATAGATAAGCTCACCAGCTTAAATATAAACCCCTATGTCAGTAGATGGGTTGCAAACTGGCTCAAGGACAGAACCCACATGGTTAGAATTGCTGGAGCCATGTCAGACTCCAAACCAGTTAGAAGTGGCGTCCCACAAGACTCAGTCCTGGGACCTCTCTTGTTTGATATATATTTCTCAGAGGTACAGGCCAACACGGAAGGACTGTGGCTGACCAATTTCGCAGATGACTGTAAACTGGGCGCCATAATCGACTCTCCAGCCAACACAAGCATCCTCCAAAAGGGCCTCATAGAAACAAATGGTGCCAGAGCCATGGCCTCAAGCTAAACGCCAAAAAGTGTATAGTCATCCCCTTTGGCAAAAACAAAGTGTCCACAAATTACCACATAAGTGGTAATCCATTAAGTATGGAAGACATAATTAGGGACCTGGGGACCCAAGTTGATAGCAACCTCTCATTTGACAACCACATGGCCAAAGTGGTTAGAAAATCATTTTATATAGCCCACCTAATCATGAAGGGATTCACATCTAGATCAGGGTAGGTCATCATGCCTCTTTACTCATCCCTCATCAGGCCCATAATTGAGTACAATGC
>NC_056730.1:25402851-25442851 GCF_019279795.1 Protopterus annectens | reverse complement strand
AGGTGATGGCCAGGTATGTAAGCCTATTATTTGTATCAGTACCTGTTAGTCCTCTGCACGCTTTAGTCACTATCAGACTTATGAAAGCTGTCTTAGTTCTGGTGTACATGTACATCAGGGGTTGGTTCAACATCCTCCGCTGTCTGCACAAGGCATTCAAATATAGTGTTACTTTTTATCATTTTTATATTTATAAAACTCATTTGCATGTATTCTTCTGGTGCAGGGTCCTACTTACACTGGATATTTGTGCTTTGGTGTATTCACTAGTGAATCTTTATTTGGCACAAGTACTTTAGAACTGTCTGTGCCTGATGCTGGAGATCTTCAGCCCCAGATAATGATGGCAGGGATTGCGTGGCACTGTCAGGAAGTAGACGGTGTGTGTATGTGGACACATGGAATGTGACCACTGCATCTCCAGCACAGACCATGGACTCATCCTCTGTACTTGCAGATATCCAAGCTACCCATCTCACAGACAAGACATTTTAATGGGGGCATCATTGATCAGGGAAGTGTGCTGTCCCTAAGTAGATAGGACAAATAATCTGTCCCTAGCAAAGGCACTCACATGCTGAGAAATCCTCATGTGGTAGTGGGTAATGGTGCGTGCTGGAGACATGGCAGCTGCCATAACTCTGAGGTCAGTATGCCAGTACCACAGAGCAGTGTATGTAAAGGCACATGCTAGTAACATTACACCTATTGTGGAGATAGTGAGGGTGATTTAAGGTATCCATGACGACCAACAGGAATGCATGTCCTTTATATCTGATTTCTTGAATAGACTCGCACAGTGGAATGTGCACTCTAATCTCTGGCTTGCCTGCTAGGGGTGAGGGTCCATCTATGGAGCCATTCTATTTGATGGTTGCCAGTATGCCCATGGACAACCAAGATCCATTTCCTGCAGTTGTAGCATTTCTATGGTGACATTTGTTGTGGAGTTGTCTACTCCCAGAAGAGGACATCCCCGTGGTCTTGGCCATCACATAACATACTGCTGAAGGTCATGCAGCACACCAGCACCTAGTCAGGCCTGTGGTACATCAAGAAACTGCTGGTATAGCCATCTGTCGTAGACAGAGGTATGCATGGTAAGCTGAATCCTCTGCCTTGCATGCCTTGGCCCTGTCCACTATATCATGCCACTTGCTACAGTTGAGGCTGTGTCCCTGCAGATGCACACACATATGTCAACTGATACTGGCCTTTCTAAACAAGTGTTTCATTAAAGTCCCTCCCTCCACTCAGTACTGACATTTCACAGAAAAATGTATGGGTGTAATGAGCCAGGGTCCTGGGGTATATCAGGTGTCATCAACAAAATGTCCCTGTGGGAAGTTGCCCCCCCACACCAACTGTTGGTGCCGGTCACAAGTGTGCCATAAGTGGCAGGTGTGATAACTGCCTGGTTAGTCTGACCACACATTGTAGATGAAATCCTGTACATTACAGACCACCTAGCAGTTGATGGAGTGATGCCCTTTGCAATTCGCATACCTACTTCCCAGTTCACCAGGTAGGGCCTATACTTCAATGTGGTGCAGTCAATGGTCCTCAGTATCTCAGGGAAACAAGTGATATCACAGAATTCATACATTGTGTTGGCTCTCTCTCCTCTAGGGTGAGTGGGATCTACATGTGCTCCACCACAATGCTGAAGCCTGGCATTGAAAAACTGATGGAATATTCTCAAAAGGGATATCTGACAATACCCTCATTGTGTCCCGGTAGTTCATTGAAATGTCCCCGTAGTTAATATAAGTAAAACCAAACATACTTTAGTTTCCACTCCATGACTCCATATGACTGTAGATGAGGCTGACGTATGTCCACAATTTCTTGGATGGTGTCTGTGTTTACACAGTACTGCTGTACAATGTAGGTGACGGCAAGTCCATAGTATGTTAATCGCGGTCTGATGGCCTGGCCTCTTTAGGGGCAAAGTCGCATTCTGTTGGGCAGGGCAGCTGCAGTAAGAGTCTCTTTCACATGCACATTTACTAATGCTGTAGCAGCCCCCGTAGCACTACATAGCGATCCCTTCAGACTGAACACAAGCATTCAGCTGGTTCAGATGTATGTTGGATGCAGCCATGTTGCGCTGTAGGTATAGTTTTCTGAATTACTCCACTATCTTGTTTTGCCTCATTAGCATACATGTTGATGCTCATTTTAATAATAATGCTCATTACTATGTCATTATATGACCATTAGCATATAACATGTCCAACTGTACCGCCTGGCCTAACCACTGTGCAGAGTTTGTTTTTCTGAAACTCACACACCCTGAGGTTGTCATGCAAGTTCATTTACCATGATGCAGCAAAGTTTTCTGAATCCAGCTTCTTGTGTGTATTTACTAACTGTGTTAAATACATTTACTTCTATATTTTATGTGTTCTCAGATTAAGTTGTCTGTATAATCACTTTGGCTGAGAAAACAGCAAAAATAAATTACTTTCATCGACTGTCAGTTCTCATACCCATCAGTGACTGCCAACTTGTTGGCTGTGAGCCAACAACAGAAGGGTCAGTCAATCATTTATTTATTTATTTTTTGTATATTGCTCTTGCATACTTATGTATCGTTGATGATAATAGGTTTTCTATACTGTGAAGGATATAAAACCTGAAATTCAAATGTTTGTCATTGCTTAATAAGGTGTTTACCTTACAAACACAAGGTGCAGGGTTTGATTCTCACATGGCATAATTGGCTAGGCTTAAAATGGCCTACAAGGGCAGTTAGCCTAGTGCTAATCTATGAACCCGTGAACCTTATTTTGCAAGGAACTTAAAAAAAATACAAGGCAAATCAGGATCGGTCTGAAAAGTGTGTCTGCTATATCCATAAAATGCTCCTAATCATTCGGATGTTGCCAAAATGGCTAATGAAGACATTCCCTAAGAGAAAGATACCAGTAAATTGCACTTTCAGAAGCAGCATGCTTTGGAAAAATAATTTTGCCTGGGAACTAGGCTACAGTGACTGCTTCCAGGCAGTTTGCTTCAGAACTGCACAGATGCCTTGTCATCTTGTTATCTAATAGGTTGTTTTTCTTGTGATGTGATGCACTTGTGCAGCTCTGAGAGGTACTGTTGGAAAGAGCTGCTTTAATGCCATCACCATAAAGGAGAAACGGAAGTTGTTGGGGAATGTATTTGAGCAAGTAAATTAAAAAAAAAAACACTGTCAAACAAAAAATAAGGAGCTGATTGTATGCTGCAAAGGATGATGCTGCTACACATCAATGTCTTTGGCTTGCTTTTGTTGGGTACTGAGGATTAGCCAGATAACAGTAAGAGAGCAACTGTAAACTTTTACTTTTTTGTTTACATTTTTCTAATAGACATAATAATTTTAAGACATGCAGTTAAGGAGGCATTATCAGAGGACTTGCCAGTCCTGATTGTGCTAGTGTATCTGTAATGGTTTCTAAAAGATGAGTATATTTTTTTATGAGCACTCAAGATGTGATTATGGGAAGTGCAAGAAGGGCAGTATGAGTTAACAAAAGTTTCTTCTTTCTGTTTCAATAGCTGCATGTAGTTCCTTCCAAGATATGTGTGCATCAGTATTAGATGCTCTCCAGAATGGGCAAGTATTGTCTGTACACATTAAATCTCTGGCTTGAAGTTTTTTTGTATTGCAGCCAGGTATCGACAAGCAATATGGAGATTTAGCAGTGGCATACTTTAGATGCTAGGTGTGGTCCAAAATGTGCCACTGTGAGCACCTTATGTCCTTATCTGCTCCCATCATCCACCTCACGTGGGTTAGTTGAAGGGACTGTGCCAATGTCCAAAAAAAGTCCAGATCAGAAGCCTCTTCCGTGGCTGCCTGTAATATAACACCAATGATGTTCTTTCTGAACTGGAACTTAAGGTCCTGTGTAAAATTAATAAAACCAGATATGTATGAAGCAAGAAGTTTTTGAATATAAATGATACACCAAATAGATGTTTTATTGAGCAGCATGTGCTAGTTTGTGATTGTAGTACTGTTCAGTGGTAGCCAGCACAGACTGTATCAGGATCAGAACATCTGTTGTACGCACTTAATGTCGGGAATGGCCACCAGAAGGCATGCAGACCAGTATCTTAAGTCCCACTTACCAAAAGGCCTAATACCTGATACAGGGTGATTAAGACTGATAGTCGACCTCATGACTAGTTGTGAACCTGTAGATGGATGGACGACCAGGGACATGCCTTAAGAAGGGCTGATAACAGCCATTTCCAAAGATGATTGGTTGGCCAAAGCTGTACTCTAAAGAGGATGGATATCCATTGGCATACTGCAAGAAAGATGGATGACCAAAGGTGAACCTTTACCATGCTAAGTGATGAAGGAATACCTCTGGAATAGTGAATATTGTAACCAGCACCCAGCCATGATGGATGACGTTACACGTGGTGTAAGAGGGATGGCAGTGTTAGGGATGACACTGGCACTGAATGATGACCATAGGATTTACCGAATAATTGGCATTGATGATGGATTTAAGAGCTGTTCTTATTTTATCCGGACAGTTCCTCTTTGGAAAGGTGCCCCATGGGGTGACAAAGACATGAAAATGTAAAATGTCCTGCAATTTTAGGGCAAAAATGTTTTTTATTTCAGCTGTTGCAGAAAACTGTAATTTTGTATCTGATATACTTTAGTGTGATGCTGTATAGCAGAAACAACTAACATTTGATAGCACGGAGACTTAGTTTGTTGACAAAGTGAAAGCAAATATTTTCAACGAAATGTGGATACATGTGTAACTTTTCTACTACAAAATGATGTTGCTTTAATAAGTTTTACACTTTGAGCATATAAAAAAAAGGTAGGCAATTCTAACATGCAGTCACATTTTAAGTATTATTAGCTTTATACACACCCATACAAATATCCTCACCTTTCAATCAAATAATAACATCTAAATATCTGTTTGCCAATTTTGTAATTATGTTACAATGAAACTTCTCAATGCATTTTGGGATAGTTGATAAAAATGAAAGTACACTGGTGCCATCTACTGGAACGTTGTGTTCATACACTAAGAAGGTGTAGCACCCAGTTAATTTTTATTGTGATAATTTGAATTCACTTTTCTGTTAAAAATGCCGTTTGTGTATTTAGCAGATTATATGTTTTTAAATTGTTGCCAGTTATTTTACTTGATGTCTAAGTGCAGGATTGTGTAGATTATTTAGATGTTTCTACTTAAAGTAATGAAACCTGAAATTCTGAGAATGAATGAAACATTGACAGAAAGTACTGGCTAAAATGTTTCTAAAAATGTAACTCAAGTTGTCAAACGTGTAGAAAACACAGTGTTTTTTACCATAATGTTAAGTTGCCAGAAGATTAATAGAGACAGACTCCAAGTCAACCATCTGAAGCAACCACAGGAAGCCTACACACATTTCTACATAGTACGAGCTCACATCACTCTCTCTTCCCATGTCCTCTGTCTCCACCTAGTGACATAAGACCAGAACACAACATATTCCTCCCTTACTTAAGAACAACACTGCACTTACAATGTGTAAATTAAACATCACTAACATTGTAATGAACATTGAATTACATCAGCATTTATATATATGCAACATAGTCCTTAAGCCAACAAGGGTATCCTTCTCACACAAGCTGGAGGAATGTGAGGAGGTTCAGGCATTGGTGTCGCTGTAGATTGAAGCGGTGCATCCACTTGAGCATCCCTTGAAGCATCACTTATCTCAAGTGCATTTGACTTAGATAAATGGGAAGAATGCCATTTTTATCATGTGCCAACAAGTAAGTACATGGACCAATTTCCTTTTGAATTTCCTCAGGTCGTGAAAACCTTTGATGTGCTTTTGGAACATCTGTTGGATTCCGAATATGCACCTTGTCCCCTTTTGAAAATGAGGGATCAGTGCTCCATGTCTAGTATTGGAATATTTTTGCATTTTCTCTTGAAGAGAGGAGACCCTTTTACCAACAGTATCAGCATTAACCTTGCAGGAAACAGGATGAGGAAGAACACTGAGGTGTATTTACATTTTCCATCCAATAATCAATTCAAAAGAAACTCCTGTAGTAGCATGTAGTGTTGCACGATATACCTGAAGGAATTCTGAGACAACCTGTTTCCCGGGTTCACTTGTAAGATAGCAGACTGTATGCACCCTATGAGAACATGATGAAATCTTTCAACAATACCATTTGCAGCTGGGTGGTATACTGAAGTACGTATTGTATATCTCTTTCAGGCAGAAATGCTGCAAAATCTGCAGATGTAAATTAACACCCATTATCTGATACAATGTTATGCAGATCTCCAAATCGGCTAAAAACTGAAGTGAGGAAGTGTGTAACATTTTGAGTAGTGACAGAATAAATGAAGGCAACTTCTGGCTACTTGCTGTGATAATTAATGAGGGTTAGGGCATAATGACAATTCCAGACAGCCATTTCAAATGGACCTATTGCATCTATGGCCAGCTTTTGCCAAGGTTTGGATGGAAATGGAATAGGTTGTAAAGGTGCCGCTGAAGGAGTGGCAGTCTTGTCAGAAGATTGGCAGAGTTGACAATTTTTAACTTGAGCTGCAACCATGTTATCCATACCTGGCCACCAGTATAGCTCACGCAGCCACTGTTTGGTTCTCACCATGCCTTGGTGGCCTTTATGAGCAAGTGTCACCAAAGTGTGGTGCAGAATAACAGGAGCAATGGGACGAGTGCCAAATAACACAAAGTCATCTTGTGCACGGAGTTCATCTCGTAATCGGAAATATGGGCTCATGTTTGTGTCTACTGCATTAAAAGAAGAAAGCCAACTCCTGGAAAGCTGGGTTCACAGAGTGGACAATTCACTGCAGGAGACAGAGGCAAATTCACAATGTGATAGGGCAGTTAAAGCAGCAGACAACATCGCCACAGATTCAGGTTCAGAAATATCTTCAGCAGTAGCAGGCAAGGGCAAATGAGAGAGACAATCAGCAATGTAATTCTGTGATCCAGAACAATTAGCAACAGTATAGCTGAAAGACAGAAGTCATGCTGCCCAATATGCAGTCTACATGCCTGCCAGATCAAACCCTTTAGAGGACAGTAGCAAGGTCAACACTTGATTATCAGTACAGTGAGTAAATTTAAGACCCCACAAGTAAGTTCTCCATTTCTCAACAGCCCACACACATATAACAGCCTCATTTTCAACTGTAGAATATTTCCTTTCAGCAGCAGTAAGAGTCCTAGATGCAAAGGCAACAGTCTGTTCTGTATGGTCAGGATGAACTTGAACAAGGACAGCTCCAAGCCCATAATTTGATGCATCAGTTGAAACTATAATAGGCAAATCAGGGTCAAATAAAGTCAAGGTTGGACTGTCAAGCAGCCACTGTTTCACTGACATAAAACTGCGCTGAGATTCCTCAGGCCAAGAAATTGACATATCTTGGCAGAGGCAGGCACATAGGAGTTCTACAATGATGGCAAAGTGTGGAATAAACTGATTATACCAAGATGCAAGGAAGGAACATAACTTGGAAACATCCGTGGGAGCTGGGGCATGGAGAAGACCCTCAAGATGCTTCTGATCAAGGTGTATCCCGTGTGTTGTAACAGTATGGCCCAGAAAACTCAAACTGGCCTGATTGAAATGACATTTTGATTCATTTACTTGTAATCCTGCATCTTTTATGCATTTAAGAACTGCTTGAAGTGTCCACTCATAGTCAGCCTGTGTTCGTCCCCAAAAAATTCTATCATCTAAGTGGTTTGCAACATTTGGCAACCCCTGCAAAGTTGTAGCTAGTATCTTTTGAAAAGCAGATGGAGCAGATGCTAACCCATATGGAACCTGGCAGAACCTGAACAATCTGTTATGAGTGATAATGGCAGTCAAATCCCATCTGTCTTCATGAATCAAAAGCTGAAAGTATGCACATTCTAAATCAGTGGTAGAGAAAACTGTTGCTCCTTTCAGCAAGGATAGCATTTCATCAATGTGAGGAAGAGGAAAACTGTCCTTAATGATAACTTTACTAGGTTCTTGCAAATCAACGCATAGATGAATAACACCAGTCCTCTTTACATTCCTGCCGAACTGACAGAGGTAAGCAATGTAATTTTTGTCTTACTGGAGTAACAGAATGTAATACTTTAACTCTGTGTATGAAGCCTTTTGCACAACACAGGGTCAGAGGGAGTAATGGAGCTGTAGAAAGACACATGACAGGAACCAAGTTCGTGGTAGCACATGGTAAGTCAGTACTGCCGTTAAAACACAAATGTAGACCCTGTATTAAATCCATGCCCAGCAAAGCAGTCCCAGACTCCAGACTGTAGAGCATGTAACATCATCTTTGGACACAGTAACTGGTAAGCAGCCAAGTTACAGGAAGTGGAGTACAGGAATAAGTCTCTAACTTGACTAAAGGTGGTAATGAAGGTTCCCCTTGAAAGTGTGCATCGTATATACATTTAGGCAGAATGGATACGAATGATCCAGAATCTACAGTGGAAGTTTTCTTTGTGATACTACAACAGATTTTCTCAGACTATGAATAGTCACTTTATCTGATGCTCAGGTAAGGCAACTTCCTGCACAGAACAGGTTTGTAAAGCATGGCAAACACTTGCAAAATGACCAGTCTTTTAGCAGTTGTTACATTTAATAGAAGCAGCAGGACAGTGATTACCATTGGCAAGATGCCTATCAGATCTACAATGATAACAAGTACAAAAAGAGGCTGTTGAATGCGCAGCGGCTGTAGGCTGTGAAATGGACGAGGGCTTGGAAGAAGGTTTGTGGTGGTGGTGACCAGCAGCAGACACATGTCGAGTATGTAAAGCTTGTACCGGGACTGATCTAGCTCCCAAAATAAACTTTGCCTGCTCACCCGCACCTTCAGTTTGCGTAGCAATTGTAATACTTTATTCAAAGTCAAATTGGGTTATAAAAGTAATTAATCATTGATGTGTATGATGACTAGATGCATGTTCCACTAACTGATCACATAACATTTCATCCAGTTTAGTATCAAACTCACATTTAACTACTAAGTTGCATAATGCGGCCACATACTGAGGAATAGTTTCATGGGCAGCCGGAGCACATTTCCTAAAAGCATGCTGCACAGCAACAACATTTCTCCATAGGCGTGCAGCAAAATGAACTCATAAAGCCCTAATGGCATCCTTCATTGATATACTGTGCTTTGGAAGCATGTAAACCACTCCCTGACCTTCTAGTCCTAGACAATGAAGGAAAAGTGCCATTGTGCGTGCCTCCAGCCATTCATTTCCTGATGCACTAACAACCAGCATGTAGTTATTAACCATTTTCAGCCACATGCCGAATGGTATATCAGGTTCATCTGGGCATGGCAGAGATGGTGGGGAAAAAGAGTAGCAGCAACAGCCAATGTAAACAAACAGAACCAAGTAAGTACCTCGTCGCCAAATTAAGTTGCCAGAAGATTAATATAGACAGATTCCAAGTTCAACAGTAAAATATTTCTTTAATTCAACCATCTGAAGCAACAAGAGAAAGCTTAACCACTTTTCTACATGTTATGAGCTCACATCACTCTCCTCCTGCGTCCTCTGTCTCTTCCTAGTCAGACAAGACCAGAACACAACGCATCCATCCATCCATCCATTCTCTGTACCTGTTTTATACATTTCAGGACATGCAAGCAACAAGTAGAAAGCAGGAGCCAACCCAGATTGGACTTCAGCCCATCACAGAGCCTACAAACTCATAAACCCACACTCACATTTACTCTTGGGACCAATTTAGCTTAGCTAGTTCACTTGGTTACCATGTTTTTCTGATGGGATAAGAAACCAGAGACCTAAGTAATAATGCATGTAGACAAGGGAAGAGCTTGCAGGTGCCACAGCAAAGGCACTCCAAATGATTTATAAATTATCACTTCCCCAGATTCAGGTGCCTAGGTAACTTTGCATGTTCATAAATGGAAAATTGCTTCCTTGGCTCCTGTGTCTTTTGTATGAGCTTGCTGTCTGTGATCCAAAAGTAAAATAAAATCAGTCAGTCAATCAATAAATCAATCTGTCCTAATAGATGTGTTCTAACAACTACACAACACAGAAGGAAGAATGAATTAAACATCTTGTTTGGGACTTGAACCCAGACGACCTGGAATGATGTTCTAATTACACTGTCATCTGCAGGACTAGGGCCCAATTAAGGCATGCAGGTATTTTTTCACTTATGCTTATTATATTTGTTCTATAATGTACACACCAAACTTCTGTGTTATTGTAATGTTCATAGGTAGGTACTAAGCTATTGGCCCAAGGGCCTACGTAAGCCTAGCCAACAAGGTTCCCTGGCTTACGCCACCCAAGAAAGTTATTTTCCTGTGCCACTGTCTAGCAGAGACACAGAAGTGATCCCCGGGGTGTATTTCCTATTTCCCATCCAATCATCAAGATTTTTCTTAGTGCTAATGAAGAACTTTGCTTGACATAGATGGGTAGCCTGTTCCAGAGTATGGGAAGTCTCTGGGACAGGAATCTATCCCTTCAGCATGTCCTGTTTATTGTGGTGACAAGGTTTAGGTCCCTAGAGCATGTAGCTTGGAGGGATTGGGATTTCTTTAGGTGTAGCATGTCCAACAGCTCTGGGTTTGATATAGCTAAGATCACCTCGGAGTAGGCGATATGCTACTGAGTAAAGCTGGAGTTTTTTTTAGGCGGTCAGTATAGGGCATTTGAGGCCAGTAATCCTCTTTGTGAGGTACTTCTGTGGCCTTTCCAGCTGCTGCAGATGTCTTGTGAGGTACATTCCAAAAGGGGCATTGTACTCTGTAATGGGTCTAATGAGTGTCGAGTAGAGGGGAACAATTACCTCTTTTTTCCTGGATGAGAACCCTTTTTTGATGAGGTGTGCCATGTGCAATGTGTAGTTATTTGTGTAGTTGCTGTGTTGAGAAAGATGAATGATCTTAGTGACAAACAAGTTTCTGCTGCTTCAGTGGGACAGCTTGTGGCATAGCTGCAGGGTCCAGCTTAGAGGCGTTTTTCATTCTCATTTTTGTCTGCATGTGTTCCATAGTATGCATACCACTTTCCTAGGTTATTGTAACCGTCTGTGTCATCACTGTGTTGTACAGGGAGAAGACTGAACATTTCAGACATGCAGACCTCATTTTGCTTTAGTGGTTGATACCTGGTAGCATAACTAGAAATCCATTGTATGGACATGGGTTTATGTCCTTGCTGAAATGCTTAATTCTTACTTGTATTTCTATATGTTCTGGATGTTTTAAAGCTAAAAAATATAAAATTGCGGTAGGTGTCCCTGCCTGTTTCCCCTCAGCACTATAGATGAGTTATGCTCTCTCTAAGGTCATAAAGTTTGATTAGGTGAAGTGTTGAGGTAGTGTAGTTTCAGCATTCAACATATTCTGCACTTGGTTGTTGGGAATTATAAAAAATATTTACACCGCCTTGGATTTCTGTTTCTACATTTTACATGAGGGTAGTATGATCAAACTTTGGCCTTGGTGGATTTGACAGTTTGTTTTATTTGTTGAAAATGAACTTGTAAGCATCCAGTTCTTCATTATGCACTGAGGTTCTGACTGCGTGATTAATTATGCCACTATTATTGCTAGGAAAAATATTTATCTCCTCAGTCTTTAAGAATCTGGTGCTTATTTCTTGGTATTGTGCACATTATGGCAAATATATAATCATATGTAGAGTCAGTGGAACTTAATTTTCATGAAATCATATTTAGTTTTGCCGTGTACATAATTTGCACTCCATTCTTCCTTCCAGCCTTTGTTTCTGTATCTGGCTTTCCAGTCTGTACACGCACCACTACAAGTTCCTGACAAATACATGGAACCTTACAGTTTTATTCAAGATGAGAAGAGACGGCATTTTGCAGGGATGGTTTCTGTGATGGATGAAGCTGTAGGTAATGTGACCGAGGCTCTGAAGAAGCATGGACTTTGGGATAACACAGTTCTCATCTTCTCCACAGGTAGGGATATATCTATTAAAAATAGTATGGTAGAGTTGCCCTGTTTTATCCTTGATAGTAGTTTGTGTACTCCTCATACCTCTCATCTTCTTTGCTCAAGAATTCTGCACACAACCAAAAGTAATGCGTGGCCAAAATGACCAAAATCAGGGGCAGTTTTTAAATATTGCTCAAATTCACTTAAGAAGAACTTAATAGAACATTAGGCTTTGCAGTAACATGCATGTTTCCAAAATAAAAGTTATGAAACTTTAATGTCTGGTAGTATTGATTGTCTGCAATCTTTGGTGATTACCATGAAAAAATATGAGGGTAAAGGGTAAAAATATGAGGCAAAATTAGAGACATCCTGTATAATTATGGGTATTTCAGAGGTATTCTCAGGTTTTCTGTGTTTTAGAGGTAATCAGGAAAGATTGTGTGTACATGAAAGCACTGGTTAAACTTCTAAATCAGATGATTCAAGAAAAGAAGAGCACAGCATGATGGTTTCAGTTTATGTCTGTGTAATCATTTCTGTTGTATGTCCATGTATATTGAAGGTGACCATGGATCATAGCCTGTCTGTTCCTGTTGTGTCTGTGATCCTGTAATGTTATGTTTGTTCTCGTCAGAAATTTTCCTTTATGTTATGTGAACATGAGGCCCTGTCCTCTCTTACCTCATGTTTGGGCTATAGGACGTGAATATGAGGCCAGGCCCTGTCCTGTCTTACCTCATGTTTAGGCTATAGGATGTGAACGTGAGGCCCTGTCCTATCTTACCTCATGTTTGGGCTGTAGGTTGTATTTTAGCCAAAGTGATTATACAGACAACTTGTCTTTCTTCTATTTTTATTGTAGCCCCTTCACCAATTATGGCTGGTTGTAATTTTTACAGCCCAAATTCTTGATGCATGTACATGGAGTAGGAGCTGTACTGTGGTCCCCATTGTAGTGCTGCCACAACAAAGTTATGTGGATAGATCTAGACCCATTTCCCCCATTTCAGATATGATTTGATTAAACCTCACATGTCAGAATCAAACCAGGTGAAGTTCAATTTTTGTTTCAGCATCCAGCAAACATACAATTTTGAATTGCTATGAAGATTAACTGGATTTAGACATGGGGGTGCAGATAAGGTTAATTTATTGGTGTAGTATTTTCTGTCCTCGCTAAACGAACTTTGATACTGTAAACCACACTCTAACTCTATTTCATTACCATGTATTCTGATTAGGAACAGGGTGGCAGCTATTTACCCTGATATCACTGTTTCTCCAGGTATGCAGAGAGGACCTAGTTTGTATACTGGCCTAATTCACTTCATTTTTGACTGGTTCCTTCTGCAGTGGCAAAAGTATCCAGTCTCCTTTTTTTCCCCTCAAATATTTTTTTCAATTAAAATAACATTAAAATGATATTTAAAAATATTATGTAAAACAACTGTATACAATATTTACATACACTGTATGTTACTAAACATAGAATTAACAGGTCAGTTATCAGAGATTCAATATTGATTATTGCAGAGTGTCCAACAAAGATACAACTTTCTTCCAAGGATTATTTACCAACAGCCTGGGATAGATTCATAGTTCTTTGATTTTTATTTCCATCGATGCAGTTGTCTTCAGTAAAGTGTAGAATTCTTCCAAGGTCAGGGTTGTATTTGAATTCCACCTTCTGGTTACGCATTTTCTAGCTATAGCAAGTATTGTCCATAACAAATACATGTTTGTCTTATTCGGGACCTTCATTTACATTTAGTATAATTAATACTTTAGTTGAGGTAAAGGATTCATTAAATAAAGCTTGTAAAAAATCATTGATTCCATTCCAATATGATTTAATTTTATTACATTCATAAAAAATATGAATCCAGTCTGCTTTATTTGACTTTTCACACCTCCAGCAAAAACCATTTGTAGTAGTACTGATCTTTTTAATTCCATCTGGTGTTAAAAATGCTCTGTGTAAGTATTTCCAGTTAAATATTTTCTGGTGTTTGTGTTAGAGGTGTAATTAACTGATAGTAAGATGTTAGTTTTAATTTCTTCTGTTGACTGCAATGACTGACCTTTTGTTAAGAACTGCCAGTATGATGGTTTGGGAATTGTTTTATATGTTATTAACTCTTTATATAGATTTGAAGTGGCATTTTTCTTTTCACAACTATTGTATATAAATTCATACAGAACATATTAGATTTGGAATATCTTTAAATGAGGAATTATTAATTAATCTGCATAAATCTTAAGTGTACATTAGAATGCTTTGTAAGGTTAACCAGTCCTGTGTTGGAATATTGTAAGCAGTTTTTATCATATGTATATCTAAAACATTTGATTTATTTACACATTGAAACCAGCATAAGAATCCATTTTGTTCCCAGGAGGTTATAGTTTCCCTATATATTTTGTGAGGAAAGTTCTTAGTGATGGTAAATGGGGTTAAAAGGTCAAACCAAAGTTTTAGATCTATGTTTGCATTGATAAGTTTCCTAAAGGAATTGATGTAATGATTAATCAGTGTTGTTTTAGAAGGTTTTGTTATATTATATTGTATACTTATGCATAGTATGTACCAGGGTTTGTTTGATTTGTCTACTATTATATTTTTTTAACAGATTAAATTAATTTGTTAATATAGCCGTTGTTAATTCTTTCCAGTTGGCAAAATAATTTGGGTTTATTCAGTCTATTGTAGTTTTAAGCACAGATGCTTTTATATATGATTCTTTCTGGGAAGTTCAATCCTCCTCCTTTCCAGGCTCCAATGTGATGAGTTAGAGCTACTCTATTCTTTTTGGGATACCATAAACATTTTATTAAACATGAGTTTATTTCTTTAAGAATGCATCTTTCAGGAATTAACTGTATTGCTAATGCTACATATAGTATTTTTTGTCAATAAGACCATTTTTATTAATTGCAATCTATCTTCAAAAGGTAATATAATTTTGTTCCACTTTCCTATATATATTTTTATTGTTTCAGTAATGTTTTTATAATTTATTAATATTGTTTTGTTTATATTTTTGCATAACACTATTCCTAAATAATTTAGCATAAGTTCTTGTTTTCCTATGATGGATTTATCTGTAACTTGTAGTTTTTTTCTTATTTAAAAATAGAAATTTAGATTTTTATGACATGCGTGAATGGGCGTACCTTCATTGAAGGTTGTGCGTCAGAGCTGGCAGCTCGGCACGTACAAATCTACTTCCAATTATTAGCGGACCGGAGTTCCGCTGTGGTGACCCCTAACCGGGAAAAGCCAAAATACACACACACACACACACACACACACACACACATCTATTAAAGTGTAGACCTGAAATCTTATCAAATTTCTCCATTACTTCTTCTTGCTCTCCTAATGACTCTCTGGAAATTGATAAGGTTAATAAAATATCAGCAAAAAGCATTATTTTAGATAGGTACTGGTCATAGACTTCTAGTCCTTTTATTCTTGGATTATTGCGTATTATTTCTTCAAGTATTTCTATAGCCAAAGCAAATAAAATAGGAGAAAGGGGGCATCCTTGTTTAGTACCTTTCGTTATATGGATAGATTTTGAGGTAAACGGACCTAATTTAATGTAGGCTAAGTTATATGTTTTTTAGTAATAAGATGAAGGGAGGAAGAAATTCAAATAATGCTAAAGTTTTAAATAGATATTCTCAGTTAAGGGAATCAAAGGCTTTTTCTATGTCTAATCCGATTACAAGTGTTTCTCTATCTTCTTTATTCACATAATCTATAAGAGTAAGTATCCTTTTAATATTATCATGTGTGTGTCTGTTATATAAAAATCCAGTATGATCATTATTAATTCTCTGTTAGCTAGGATTGACATGAATATTTTGTAATCATTATTCAGTAATGATATAGGTCTGTATGAGGTGCAAAGGTCTGATGGTTTATTATATTTTATAATTGGTGTTATGAGACGATATTTCCATGAGGGTGGTATTTTTGCTTCTGACTGGACTTCTAGCAAAGTTTTATGAAAAAGGGAGATTAGTGTTGAAGGGAAGAGTTTGTAAATTTCTGTAATTATACTATCTATCCCTGGAGCTTTGTTAGATTTACTTTCTTTATCTTGTCGACAATTTATTTGTAGGATATAGGTTTTTGTAAGTCTAGTTTTAAGTTTTTGGGAATTATTTTTATATTGATAAGGTTTGTATCCAAGTTTATTTGGTTGGTATCTAAATCTTCTTTTTTGAAGTATTCCATATAATGGAGCCGAAATGCTTCAAGGATGCCTCCTATATCTGATATTTTTCCCTTTCTTTTCATGATATATACTACTAATGTTATTTGCTTTAGATTATATTTTCATTCTTGTAGATAAGTTATGTAGATATCGGGGGAGGTGGCTAATGAGTTTATTTTTAATTTTTCCAAGGCTACACAAGTTTTTTGTGTTAGAATTTCATTATATTCTTTATTTAATTTCTCTATTTCTTTTTTGACTTCTGGACGGTTCTGATTTTTTTTTTAGATTTTGCTGTCAAGAGTCTTGTTTGCTAGTCTAATGATTCAGATTCCCACTCTCTGACTTTGTTTTTGTACCAGCTAAGTAAGAGTCTTACCAAATAAATACGCTTTTAATGAGTCCCAAACCATGACTCTACTGATTTCTGTTGCATTATTAATTTCAAGAAATAATTGTAGTCCTGACCACATCCAGGGTCTGAATTCTTTAATTTTCGTGATATATGATGGAATTCTAGTTGAGAGGATTAAAGGTTTAAACTCTATTTGGAACTTCATTATGAGAGTCATGATCTGAGAAGGGGCATGGAATTATTGAGAAGTTGAACTACGAATAATTTGTTTATTCTGGTTTGTGTTCCAAATCTATGGTCTTTATGGGAAAATAATAAGGATTTATCATATTTTACTTTAAAAGTGTCTATTAAATGAAATGAATCAATCCATCTTTTTAAGGATTTTGGAATAGTTGCTATGCGAAAATAATTCTTGGTGGTTTCAGAAGCTTCTAAGGTACAATTAAAGTCTCCTCCCAGTATAGGATTTCTTTTATAATTGTTGGAAATAAAATCTAGGTGTTTTTTAACCATTCCTGCTCCAATTCCTGGGAACCAATATAGATTAGCTAAGGTCCATATTCTGTTATTAAATTTAATTATAACAAATGCTAATAGACCTTCTTTGTCTTCATATTTATAAATAACTTTTGGAGTAATTGTGTTTTTCTTCCAGAGAATTAATATTAGTTTTGTCTTTGTTCTATAGGAGGCTTGAGCTAAGCCTGCATAGTCCTTAGGGTTCCAAATAAAGCAATCATTAGTCTTAAAATGTGTTTTCTGGAGAAATTCTACTTGTGCCTTATTTAGATTTAAATATTTTAGTAAGTTTGATCTTTTATTTGCATTATTTAAGCTGTTAGTATTTAATGATAAGAATGTTAAATCCATTTCAAGTTATTCTTGGAAGAAACCTTTTGCTTCTTTTTTTTATTTTGATTATAGTAGTTGTACCATATTGTCTGATAACGTTGAATGTTATTTTTATCTGTGTAAACTTGGGAGTGTAATTTAATGTTCTTTATTCTTTAAGTACAAGTAGGGTAAAATTCTGGTCAGGCTTTAAAAAATTACTTCTATAAAACATTAATTCTAAAGTACCAAATACAAGTAAATATGAATTTCCCATGAAAGTCATTCCCAATCCAATAGATAAAGATAGATCTATTGGATTATCACTCATACCTTTAACCAACAATATCAACTGAGCTCCATATGTTAAATTATTATATGGAGAATTTTCTTAAAAGAGATATGAAATTCTGTATTATTCTATTATTGTTCTATAGTATTTTATATATCAGGATGGAATGTTAGTAGTGTAAACAATTATTAAGCTGACTTAGAAAATATCCAGTATTTAGTTACCCTTAAGAGATCCCAAATATGTCAGATATGTCATTTTGGATAAATTAAATGCAACAGAGGAGCATACACTAAATAAGCCAACAACAAATAGATTATTACTAAAATAATTTGACTAAAAGGACTCTACTGGAAACAATGAGTGATTACCAATGACATATGAATTTACTGTAGGTGTACTGTCTTCCTTTACTTTCCCAGTCTTCAGCTCACCAACTTCAACTTACACTTATGAAAAGACATGGCTTATCAGTGGTATCCTGACTCTGAGTAGAGGCGCCCTACATTCTAGTGTGCAGTGCTTTTACATATTTATAGATTTACAAAGCAGAGTCTAAGAATGAACTATGATCACCTTGACAATTCCCATCCTGCATAGGGCACCTCCTGCTTCCAGTACGCGTAATCACATCAGGTCTAGAACAAATGTGAAGGTACCTATATGGTAATCAAGGCTTACCTTAGGCAAGTATTAATCAAATAGTATTTAGAGCATCTTAAAGAGTTCTCAGGGCAGTTAGAATACTCTTAAGCCTCTCCTCCCTTGACCAAAAACAGAGATTTCCCTTCCCTTTCTTTCCCATGTTTTAAATCAATACTAATAAAGGAAATTCAGCAAACATAGATAAACAGAAATAACATTCAATAGTCCATCTTGTAAATGACTCAGAATCCATTAAACAAGTCAGTGACTAACATCACTTTAATAAATATTATATAGACAAATTAGAAATAATTTCCTAGCTCTTTATATTTTCTGATAAAGCAAAAAGTTAACAATAAGCCATTTTAACTAAAAGTATAAAGCATTTCAATTTTTCCTTGTATGTATACATTTCTACTTATATTGTAGTGTCAACAGCTGTCTTTGAAATCTGTATAATACTTCACTTCTTCAAATCATTCCTTTTTCAATTCAGGTTTTGTTTTGTCAAAACAGCAACAGCATTTCAAGGGCACAATTAATAT
The DNA here is from genome assembly GCF_019279795.1 of Protopterus annectens. NCBI lineage: Eukaryota > Metazoa > Chordata > Ceratodontiformes > Protopteridae > Protopterus > Protopterus annectens. The sequence continues at coordinate 25,423,961 of NC_056730.1, read as the reverse complement.
TTAGACTGATGTTTCAAATAAATAACTTGTCAGTTGCCAATTGAGTTAGTTTAGAATGTATGGTTAATGCAAATATAGCATGTTGCAAAAATATGTATTTTTTCATGTGCTCTAGAGCCTGTCATATGCAAGTGACATATGTAATGTAGCATATATAGAGCAGATAGCTTATGGATTCATGTTGTTAAAGTAAGTTATGCTTATTAATCAGGCAGTTTCATTTAAATTCACAAGTAATTTGGGGACATTTCAGTTGAGATTCCATGAATATGTAGTCCAATGTGAACAATTGAGTCCACTTTTCCTCATAAACATATGTCACAATTCATTAAAGTAAGCAGAGTCTAACATCTGTCTAACAATCATTATAAAGACAAAGAATAGTAATTTCCTAGCTCTTCAAACTTTCTGATATCACAAAATGTTGACAGTAAGCTATTTTAACTGGAATACTACAACATTTCAATACTTCCTTGTGAATATATATTTTTACTTTTACCTTAGTGTCAAGAACTGTCTTTGAAATCTATGCATTACTTCACTTCTTTCAAGTGTCACATAGCCGCGGTGGTGCAGCGGTAGCATTGCTGCCTCACAGCAAGAGGTTCTCCCGTTCGATTCTCGGCTGGAACACCTTCTGTGTGGAATCTGCATGTCCTCCCTGCGGTCGAGTAGCGTTCAAAAGACATGCGTGAATGGGCGTGCCTTCGTTGAAGGTTGGATGTCGAGCTGGTACCTCGGCACCGTAAAAATCTACTGCCAATCATTAGCGGACCGGAGTTCCGCTGTAGCAAACCCTAACCGGGAAAAGCCGAAAGAAAAAAAAACAACTTCACTTCTTTCAAGTCATTCATTTTACAGTTCAAATTAAATTTTGTCAAAATGTCAATAGCACTTCAAGGGCACATTTAATATTTAAATTGATATTTTAATTGAATAGCTATCAGTTACCAAGTGAGTTTGTACAGAGTGCGAGGTAACTGCAAAGATAACATGTTGCAAAAAGTAATATGTATCTTTTCATATGCCCTAGAGACTGACAATTTCAAGTAACATAAAGTGAAACTTTTACAGTGCAGACAGCTTGTGAAATCAGCATGTTAAACTGAGTAATACTTTTTAATCAAGTAGCTACATTTAAGTGCACATGTAGTTTGGGATCATTTCAGATGTTCTTCGTGTTTCACTGTTGCAGTCATTACATTTGGGTAATCTGCTGGCAGGTTGCCCTCAGTCGGCCTGATTAACAAAGTCTTGGGTCCTGGATCGGATGCTGTCCCTTCTTCCATGATGTCAGGTCGTCAAAGGTATAAAACATGCAGCCCATGTCATTACATCAGTCTTTCTTGCTGTGCGGTACCCGAAGCAGAAGCAGTTCGCAAGTGCCTGTTGGCCAACTCCTGAAATTTTCATTTTCGAGTTTCAGAACCGAAGTCTTCAACTAAAAGCTAAGTACCCATTAGGGAAACTTTTTCTTGCTCCTTACCGATGTCAGTAAAAGTTAATAATTGCATTACTTGTGGAAAGCAAATACCTCATAAAGATTTTCATTTGTACTGTATTCCTTGCCTAGGCCCTGACCACGATGTACCTTGCTGTCAGTTTTGTGCTTTATTTAATCAGCGCACTAATCGTTGTCGGTACATTTTTGCCTCTAATTATTTCGGTTCTCAGTTTAATTATCCAGAAATGTCGTTGATTAGCCTTCCTACTACCGGAATTCAGAAAAAACGCAAGGATAAAGACAGAGACAGGCCACTGAGGTCCAAAACTGCCGACAATGCTTCTCCTAAGCCATTCACCAGTTCGTTGGTACTCAGTGAGGCGCTTTCGAAGCCCCTGATACCCGCTACTTCTAATTCTCAGGCCTCTACTGTGACCCATTCGGAGTCCGGTATGCTCGAGATGCTTCACCTATGGAACCAGCGGATGTCTCTACCTTGGATAGGTCCAGAGCTGCTGTGCAGGCACCAGCTTCTGAGGGTATATTCAGACCTACAGACTTGCATATTAAATCGACACCGCCTTCTTTACTAAGGCCTAAATCTCAATCCATGTCTAAAAAAAAAACGACGCCCAGGCCACGTGTTCAGGCCCCTATGCCTAAAAACAAATGATAAAAATGGCTGAAGATCTAATTTCTCTAATCAGGGGTAGTCAAACCCCCCCCTCCCCTCTGTAAGAGGCCTAGGGCTGAACTTGATTATGAATCTTCTGATCAGGATTCTGTTTCTTCTGACTGTTCCAATGACCTGGATTTGTCCATACCTACTTATGAGGATTCCAATGCAGAGGACACCATTCCCTCTGCTTCCCCTCCTGAGGACTTTTCTTTTGGGGAAACTTTACATGCTTTGAGGGAGCATTTCCACTGGGAAAGCCAGTTATTTTCTGATTCAAAAAAGAGGCTTATGGATTTCCTGCTTCTACCTCAGCATAGGCCTTTGGCTATACCTCCTGTACTAGACATTGTTGATGTGTTCTCGGAATCCAGTTTGGCCCCTGATTCCCCGCCTCCAGCTCCTAGTAAATCTGACGGATACTACAGGGTTCCCGAGTCCCTCAAGTTCCTTTTCAAAAACCCTGTTACAGATCCAGAAACAATTTCTCAGGGGCCCAAGGGCATTAAGGTTTCTCCTGCTAAAAATCCTACCCCTTCTGATAGAGATGCCAGAGTGCTGGATAGATGGGGTAAAAAGGTTTATACTTCTGTGACCTTGGCAATCAGAGCATTAAACTGCCAATTTCATATGTTAAAATATCAACAGCATATTATTATACTGCTTAAACAGAAAATTATGTTGATTCCTGACTGTGTGGAAAATAAAGATTTACAGGATTTAATGCATTCTGCTGAACAAGTTGGAAAACATACTTTGCAATGTGGTTTTGATTCTTTAGAGGCCCAGGGCTGTTGTTACTGGGTCTGTGCTTAGAAGGCATCCTTGACTTAAGGAACAACCTTTGCCTGATCATGTTAAAGTTAAATTGTTGGATGCTCCTTTAAATCAGGACCGCCTGTTAGGCAATAACGCTGAAGAAGTTCTAAAAAAGATGGAAAATAAAGCTAAATCTATGCAAACTGTTAAAGATTTCTTACAAGTGCATCCTCCAAGATTTAGTAGGCATTGGCCTACTAAGAATTGGTCCTTTCCAGCCCCTTCCAGATCATCTCAAGCCAAACCCAGACACAGCAAAAACCCCATGTTTCAGTCCCAGGGTACTCAGAGCTAAGCAGCGGGGGGGGGCTCCACTTCCAAATTTGGAAATAACAAGACAACCCCCATACAGTAAACAGACTCAATGACTTCCTGTTAAAATTATCAAGCACCTATCTTTCAACCGCTCCTTTGGGGGGAAATGTTGCTCTTCATGCAAAGGACTGGGATCTCATAACCCAGGACAAATGGGTTTTAAATATTGTGTCCCAGGGATTCAGATTTCATTTCGACACATTGCCAACACCAAACGGGTGTCCAGACCTGCCCCCGAATCAGTGGGAAGAGGCTCAAAAACAAGTACTTTCTCTCTTAAGCATGGGGGCTATTCAACTGGTGCCAGAAGAGGAAAAGGGACAAGGTTTCTATTCAAGGCTTTTCCTGGTACCCAGAAAAGACAAATCATGGTGTCCAGTCCTGGACCTCTCTACTCTAAACACCTTTCTGGAGATTCCAAAATTCAAGATGCTGACTCTTCACCATTTACTACCTATGCTAGGCAAAGACACCTGGTTGGCAACTCTAGATTTAAAAGAAGCATACCTGCACATCCCAATCAGGGAATCTTGCAGAAGACACCTACTCTTCAAAGCAGGCTACTTGCATTATCAGTTCTCTGCACTGCCCTTTGGCTTGTCTACTGCACCCAGGGTATTCAGAAAGTGCCTGGCTCCAGTTATTGCATTTTGCAGGCAAAGAAATATTCAAATATATCCATACCTGGACAATTGTCTTAATTCAGGCAGAAAACCAGGGCGTACTTTTAAATTATCTAGCTTTTGTAAAAAGGGTTCTAACTTGTCTAGGGTACACCATAAACGAAAAGAAATCACAACTGGTACCCTGTCAACAGACTACATTCCTGGGTGCAAGCTTGAATACAACTGCCCAGATGGCTTTCCTCATGCCAGAGAAGCAAATTCATTTGGTAACTTACTTCAAACAAATGGCCACAAAAACCCTGCTGTCTGCAAGACAAATACTGCAAGCCATGGGGTTCATGGCCTCCTGTATTCTTCTAATTCCATATGCAAGACTGCATATGAGGAAACTACAGTGGTACCTAAAAAGTCTATGGAGTAAACAATTTCACAGCCTGAAAACAATGATTCCTATCATACCTTGCCTGTGCCTGGATTTCTTATGGTGGGCAGAAGCCTGCCACCAGAACAAGGGATTACCATTCACACTATCCCCTGCCACCCAAACCCTAACTACAGATGCATCAGACTATGCATGGGGGGCTCACCTAGCAGGGAAGTGCATTCCGAGCAAATGGAACCAAAATCAAATGCAACTACATATCAATCAAAAAGAAATGTTAGCTGTACAGAATGCTCTGACAGCTTTCAACGACTACATTCTTCCAAGACAACTAATGGTAAAGACGGACAACACCAAGGTTATGTGGTATAAAAACAAGCAGGGGGGATACACATTCCTACCCCCTCTGCAGACTAGCCATGGCACTGTGGAACACAGCCCTGAGCTACCAAGTGCATCTACAAGCTCAATTCCTGCCAGGAAAATTGAATACACACTGGCAGATGGAATAATCAGAAACCTCATGGACCCACACAAGTGGAAACTGGAACCATGGATTTTCAACATGTTGACAAACAAATGGGGGAGCCCAGACATAGATCTATTTGCCTCCCCCCAGAACTACCAGTTGGACAAGTTTTGCACAAAGACTCCGCACAAACAAGCCTGGAAAATGGATGCTCTGTCCTTCAGCTGGTAAAATCTATCAGTCTATGCTTTTCCACCCTCTACCACTGCTCTCCAAAGTTCTACTAAAAGTCAAACGGGACAAACCAAGGATGATTTTGATTGCTCCAGACTGGCCGTGTCAACACTGGTACCTCCTCCTGCGCAATGTGTCTCAAATATCTCCATGGCACCTGCCTCAGACCCCTTCCCTGCTATCTCAGCAGGAGAATGAAATTCTGCACCCTCAGCTTCCAATATTCAACCTTGCAGCCTGGCTAATCACTTAAATTCACCCTTATCATCCCTCAGCAACCCTGTGATGAATGTCATCTTGGAGGCGAGGAGAACTAGTACTAGAAAATCTTATGCTGACAAATGGAAAAGATTCTGTGCCTGGAACCAATCTTTAGGGATGAGCAGAGCAGTGCCCAATTTACCTCAGATTTTGCAATACTTAACTGAGATGCTTCACTTGTCTTTTTCTTCCATTAAAATCCACGCCTCAGCTATTTCGGCTCACTATAACACTGACCCACCCCTGTTCTCACATCCTCTACTCAAGCAGTATCTCAGAGGGGCAAAAAACTGGAGACCATCCAGGAGAGCTCCAACCCCTGCCTGGAACCTTAACTTTGTTTTGGAGAAACTCTCTCTACCTCCTTTCGAGTCAGCTGCTACTGCAGACTTAAAATTTCTTTCTTGGAAAACAGCTTTTCTGTTAGCAATCACTTCAGCAAGAAGGATATCTGAATTACAGGCCCTTTTGGCAGTGGAGCCTTTCATCATCTTTCATGCGGACAGGGTATCTCTCGGGACCAATTCATCCTTCGTGCCCAAGGTGGTTTCCAGTGTGGCTCTTAATCAGTCCATTCACTTGCCAACCTTCTTTCCCAACCCACAGAACAAAGGGGAACGGATTCTGCATTCCTTGGATGTGCACAGACAACTAAGATTCTACTTGGACAGGACTAAATCTCGAAGAAAATCTGAACAATTGCTGGTAGCATTTGCTGCAGGGGCAGAGGGAAAGGTTATTTCAAAACAAACCATTTCTAAATGGATAAGCCATTGCATTCATTTCTGCTATAAGCACCATGGAAAACCCCCAGGGGATCAGATCTTACTCCACCAGGGCTGCATCTACTTCTGCAGCCTTTCTCAGAGGTGCTACCTGGAGTTCTGTGCATACTTTCACCAAGCATTATCATTTACCAGTTTTCTCTAAATCCAGAGCTGGCGTTGCCACTGTTGTCTTGCAGGGCCTTATAGCTGGCCTTAATGCTGTATAAACTCCCCCTCCCAACCATAGCTTTGGGATTCTACCCAAGTGTAATGACTGCAACAGTGAAACACGAAGAACATAGTACAGTTGTGTACACTTACCATAAATGTAGATGTTCGAGTGTATTCACTGTTGCAGTCCTGGTTACCCTCCCTCCAGCCTCCTAGATTTTCTGACTATACCTCTACTTTCTTTTACTATGCTTGAAAGCCTTTTTGGTGTATTTGCTTTTGGTTGGAGGTATACTTTTGTGTTTTTGTATTTATTTGCTCCCCATTAGGGGGGCACCTGACATCTGGGGCAAGAAAAACTGATGTAATTTCGTCGGCTACATGTTTTATACCCCTGACGACCTGACGTCATGGAAGAAGGGACATCATCGGGCGCAGGACCCAAGACTTTGTTAATCAGGCCAAATGAGGGAAACCTGCCAGCAGATTACCCAAATGTAATGAGTGCAACAGTGAATACACTCGAACATCTACATTTATGGTAAGTGTACACAACTGTAATTTGTGTTTCCAGGAATATGTAATCCTATGAGGATAAATCATAAAATATTTACAAATACTCCTATTATGTATTTATTTTACCTTGCTGAGGTTGTTTTTCATTTTAATAACTAAACAACATTACTTTTTCTTATTATTTTTGTTATCTGTGAGGCTAAATGCACTTTGCAAGTTCACAGTGTCCTTAGAAACTGTAGCAGTTGTTTACTGTTGCTATGGCAATGCAAATAGAATGTGAAGAAAGCTTCACTTCTTTTAACCAACAGTACAGTACAGTACATTTTCCCTCCTTTTCATGTATTTGTTAATACTAAAAGGAAATAATTCAATCTACACATGTACATGAATGGAACATTTCAGAGTTAATCACGAACATGTCCCCAATCCTAATAAGCATAACAGTGACTATCATTAATCTAATAAATATTGTAATAATAATTAAGTTCACTATTCTAATTAGTCTACCTTAAAACTAGATTATTTTAGACTATTATTTATCTATGTATAGATAGTGAGTTATTAAATATATACAGACTATATTAGTATAGTAAGTAGGAGAGAATTTAGAAAGGGAGACAAGATGCAGTTAAAATAAATAATGAGAAAAGAAAGAAGAGAGAGAAAGAAAAGAACAAATTAAGAGAAACTACACATATACTATGTATGTTGATTTACAGTATAAATATTTTATGTGCTATATAACCCTCCTCCTGTGAAAGAAAAGTACCCTGTTCTACATACCTGAGGTAATGTGAAAACTCTCATGTGTCATCTGTTTTCAAAAAATATAGATAAAGATTCCAGTAGTTAGTTACCTTTGTTTTAAAATTCCAAGCAGTAAAATTGGTCCTTTAAAGTAATGTTAAAACAATTCATATTGTAGTAGAAGCTTTGAGATATTTGGCTGTAACAGTGTCAGTCTTTTGCTTCTTCTTTTTGACATCTGTCCAGACATTTGTTTCTTTTGTTCTCTTGAGAGAAGGTGACATCCAGATCCAATCCATATCTTCTGGTAAAGTAATCACATTATTAGATTTAATAAATGAAGAGGCTTCCTGTAAGTCAATAGAAGTCCTCATCTCGTTGGCATACAGTATTCTTATCTTAGCTGGATTTGCAAATTGTGCCTTGATGTTATTTTGTTTCAGAAACTTTATCATTGGCCACACTTTTTTCCTTTGTTCCATTATTCTAGATGAATAGTCGTTATCAAATCTTATCAGGCTCTGTTTATGTTTTAGAGATGCCTTCCTCCAAGCAGATCTTAAAATCAGTTCCTTGTCCAAGTATGAAAGAAATTTGATAATTATTGACCAAGGAGGAAAGCTTGAGTTAGTGGCAGGTTTCCCAAGGACTCTGTGTGCCATTTCAATGCCAAAGGAAAGTCTTTCTTTTAAATTTAAAAAGTCAGGGATCCAGCTTGATAAAAAGGAAATAATGTCCTCACCTTCTGTGTTTTCAGGTAATATGAACATTCTGATGTTATTTCTCCTCTCCCTATTTTCCAAGTCATCTACTTTATTAACCAACCAAGTATTTTGTTTAAGAAGCAGTTCTTTCTGTGTTTCCACTTCCTTAAGTCTGCTTTCTAAGTCATTTAGAGAAACCTCTATTCCTGTTATCCTTGTCTGGTGGTGGTGTAGCATTTCCTTGAGGGTGTCAGCCTGTGTTTGACTGCTTGTTTTAAGATTTTCTGGGTTCTCTTTAATATCATCCATTTTCAAAGACAAGTCCTGCAGGGTAGATGCCATCTGTTGTTGTTCTTCTTTAAGGCAGCATCCTGATGAGAATTCTTTAAGTTGCTCATTTTAATAAGTGAATATATCTCCAATCTTTTTGACAGGAAATTATTTGTAAAACTTCACCAAAGTTTCTAGTTATGTAAATGAGTCCTTTATCTATAAGATTTTATACTCTGAAGAAAAAAAAAGAATATTTTTCCTGTCTTATTTAACTAGTTATATGGAGCTCTAAAATAGTGCTGTTTTCAGTTAGTCATTCAGGCTCTGCCCCCTAAAAAGTATCCATTCTCAAACCTTTTGGTCTTTACTGTTTTTGTTAACTTAAGGGGCATCCCACTTATACAGTAGTTAGTGTTACTACCTTACAGTGCTTGGCTCTTAATGTCACATTTTGGCTAGGGTGCTTTCTTTGTTGAATTTGCACATCTTCTCTCTGTCCATCAGGGTTTTTACCAGGTGCTTCAATTTCCTGTCATATCCCAAAGATATGCCACAGATTAATTGGAAATCCTCTCAACTGTGCACAGGTGTGTGTGTGATGTCTGTGTGTGTGTGTGTGTGTGTGTGTGTGTGTGTGTGTGTGTGTGTGTATGGATGCTCACATGCTCGTATGTCCTGATGGCCTGCTACTTTAATCAGAATGACCTTCTGTGACTTGCACCCATTAAGTGCTGGGGTAGGGATTCAGCTCCCTGTGACCCTACACTGAAATAAGGGGATAATCAGAGAAAGAATGACGTAATAAGTTGGCTGCATGACCTAAAGGGATGAAGCCCTGATTGTGAAACAGATGACTGGGGTTTGACTAGCACCCTTGCTCTGGGAGGGGATTATGATACGGGAGGAAAGAAAAATGAGAGAAGACGAAGGTGGAGACTGTAAGTCATTGTCAGAAGCAGTAGCTGTCATAGTATTGGGCAGGATAACTGAAGAGCATGTCAGCCAGCATGCAATGGGAGGCAGGACTTAAGCAGAAAAAGCATCACAAGTATAGTACAGGGTGATGGACTCTGGCCTGGCCCCATCTGACTCTGAAAAGCACAATGGCTTGCACCTCTACTAATCCTACAGGCATCCTCAAGAGGAGGGTTCTAGTCAGGGTTCCTATCACGTACTCTAACTTTTACAAGTTCGAACCTCATATGGTCGAAGACCATAAGTTCAAATTTGTAAAAGTTTGAACGTTTGAATGGAAATCTCCATAAGCGGAGGTTTCCGTTTTGGTCAATGAGGTGCAATCTCAGAGTTGGTATATTTAAGTAGCGGGGGGTGTGGGGGTGCAGGAGGGCTTGCCCCTTGCTTAAAACAGTTTATTTTGTTATCCGTTGTTTTTTTTTTTTATCCATAGTCGAAGTTTTGTAGCTTCAAACATAATGGTTCAAACATTACGTGTTTTAAGTTATAAGACTTTGACTATGTGATATAAACCCTTCTAGTCATGCTGTCACATATGTGGAGAACATGGAGGTTTGTGATATGTCAGGTCAGCTGTCATGAAAAAATCACTTATGACTTTTGTGGTACACCAAACCTCATTCGGTATGCATATAAGGAAACAGAATCTGGCAATCATATAAGGAAACAGAATCTGGCATGCATATAAGGAAACAGTATTCTGTTTAATTCTGCAAAGTACTGATGCCACTGTTAACCTTCATTAACCTTCATTTCTGCTTTAATAAACAAATGGCTTGATGACTCAGACCTTTTTCCTTCAGCACAGCTGAGAGTGAAGACATGGAGTTTGTTACAAAAATATGAGTCCACAGATAACTCATATTTTCAGATAATATCTAGAGACCCCCCCCCCCCCCCATACAAACACCAGAGATAACAGCTCAGTAAAAATACTTGGAGTCATTGATCAAGATGTACACTTTGACTTGTGTACTAAAACTTCTCAGAGCAAATCTAAAGCTGGACTTCTGTACATGACTAAACTGTCATGACTGATTCACAAGGGTCATTTTAGCTACACTATACTTACTTCCTAGTTCAACTATATGATGTCCTTCAAGGATGCATCTGCAGTCCTAACATATGGGTTGTCTGCCCTCCTCAGGCAGCCCGGTCGGGCCGACAAAGTCTCTGGTCTGGCCTCGCTGCTGTATGCTGATGTCATCGGACATCTACATTTATGGTAGGTACAAAACTGTACTTTTCCTGCATCCTAAAAGATACATTTGTCACAGTTATCTAAATTTGAACAAGGCTGTAATTGATTTCCTAAGTTTACCTCCAGACACTCCTGTACGTGCTGGATTGATCTTATGCTATTTGTAATTACAACACACTTAAGAAATGCACACTTGGATCCTGCATTATCTGCATTAATGTGAGGCCCTTAACTAAATGGTAAACCAACAGTCTCTGCTGTACGGATTTACTCATCACTCAAACCACATTTTCAAACAGTCAGTTTTGGAGAATATAGTATCTGCTCTGTGATTACATAAAATACATATATAAGTACAAGTCTACAGCACAGGCTAAGGTAAGTTGAAAAAAGGGAAGAACACTGGCTTCGTGGTGCAGAGGAGTGAAAGCCCTGACTACAGCCCAGGTGACTGAGCTTGAGTATCCCTGACTATACCCCAGGTGATTGAGCTTGAGTATCCCTGACTACACCCCAGGTGATTGAACTTGCGTACCCCTGACTACACCCCAGATGATTGAGCGTGTGTACCCCTGACTACACCTCAGGTGATTGAGCTTAAGTATCCCTGACTATTTACATATTACTCACCAATAACTGGGTTAGATGAAACAGCCCAGGTGACTGAGCTTGAGTATCCCTGACTGCACCCCAGGAGATTGAGCTTGAGTATCCCTGATTGCACCCCAGGTGATTGAGCTTGAGTATCCCTGACTACACCCCAGGTGATTGAGCTTGCGTACCCCTGACTACACCCCAGATGATTGAGCTTGCATACCCCTGACTACACCTCAGGTGATTGAGCTTAAGTATCCCTGACTATTTACATATTCACCAATGACTGGGTTAGATGAAACAGCCCAGGTGACTGAGCTTGAGTATCCCTGACTACACCCCAGGTGATTGAGCTTGAGTATCCCTGACTACACCCCAGGTGATTGAGCTTGAGTATCCCTGACTGCACCCCAGGAGATTGAGCTTGACTATCTCTGACTGCACCCCAGGAGATTGAGCTTGAGTATCCCTGATTGCACCCCAGGTGATTGAGCTTGAGTATCCCTGACTACACCCCAGATGATTGAGCTTGCGTACCCCTGACTATTTACACATCATTCACCAGTAACCAATAATTGGGTTAGATGAAACAGAAATTATATTTCACAGGAACAAGTGAATTTAGTTGAGAACTTTAGCATGCATCCAGTAACTATTTCAGGTCATATGCCAATAATTACTATGATAAAAATGCAGGGTAATGAAGCAAAGATGAGACACTGGCATTTCCCCACCTACCTGTTAAAAGGACAGGAATTTACGGACTGGATAGTGGAAGTTATGCATTATTTTGGAAGACAGAAAGTACTCAAGATATTATAGTTAGTGAATGGGATAAATTGAAAGTAGAATTTAAAAATGCGGTAGAAATCAAAGAAATATATATTTGGTTATGAAGTAATACGAATTAGAAGGGCTGACAAAGGTTAAAGTATTACTGAATAAGGAGAACCACATAGAGCAACTGCTAAAGAAAAAATAAGGGAAAACCTGGATAATATGCAGTTTAGAAAGATTGCTGTTAGAGATTTCGGAAATGTTATGAAAATTTGTGTAAAACAGAGAAATCGGGAAATTAAGAAAAAGCACAAATGGAAATATTTATGAAAGATTTAAATATGCCAAGATTAACGGTTGATGAGGCTCAGCAATTAGCAGTTAAGATAGGAGGAGATGAGATGAAAATCATCATCAGCCTCCTTTTTCTCATTTTCTACATGGGGTCAGGTTATCGTGTTAACTGTCATCATCTCTCTCGATTCATTGCCACACATGACATGAAAATAGTGATGTATAACCATTCTGCTGGAAAATCTCCAAGGAATAAATGGTATTCTAATGGACGTTTGCAAGGTAGAGGGGGAGACAGTGATAAAGATGTAGAAGGTTTTGTTTAACAATATTTTAAAAAGAGTAGAAGCACCAACATCCAGTAACAAAAAAAATGTGGTGGCTGTAATACCTAAAGAAAATTAAGACCCTTCAGATCTAGCTTCATGTAGACTCATTTAAATTTTAAACCATGAGTATAAATAGCCGCGGTGTTGCAGCGGTTAGGGTTGTCATCTCACAGCAAGAGGTTCTTCAGTTCGATTCTCAGCTGGAGCGCCTCTGTGCAGAGCTTGCAGGTCCTCCCTGCAGTCCAGTGAGTTTTAAAGACATACAGGTAGGTGTGTGCATGCTTTTGCCCAGGCTGGCAACTTGTGGCCAAAAAAACTCCACACAATCAATCAATTGATGGTGATGGTGATCCATTGGCTAAACCTGACTGTTAAAAGCCAAAATACACTGTTATTATAAAGTATTTATGTCTATAACGGCTAAAAGAATGGCAAAGGTGTTCCCAAAATTGATAGATATCGATCTGTGTGATTTTGTGGAGGGTAGGCAAATGATGGACAAAATTAATTGACCAATGATGAGCCAGATAGAAGCAGAATATAAGAAAATACTAAGATGGGATTTTGTGAGTAGTGCAATGAAAGCATGCGCAATTCATAATATAATATTAAAGTTAATCAGGAAGATATGTGAGGCATTAGAGGCAAAAGTCAGAGGGAGGGTTGGGTTCTGAAACATTGTGCCTTAACAGAAGAACCAGGCAGGGTTCTCCTGTTCCCCCTTTGTTATTTGCATTTTGTTGGGTACCATTGGGGAAGAATATTAGGGACTCAAAAATTCAAGGATATAATTGGTATGGTATTTGCAGATGATATTTATTTGGACCTGATATAACCAGAAAAAGACAGCTCAGTACTGTAGAACATTCTGACACAGTTCTGTTTTTTTTTTTATTATAAAATGAATAAAGATAAAACAAAAGCTATAGCTGTAAACTATGTACACGTATATGAATTGGTTCAGCAATACCTATATTTATGAGGACATGATAAAATGAAGTTCTTAGGAGTATGGGTAAAAAGGATTCTGTTACGCAGCTAAAGATATGTGGGAAGAGACTAAACAAAAGATAATACAAAAATTGAGAAACTGGAAGCTCTTGCCTATGGATATGGATAGCAAAACATAAGCAGTAAAAATGTTTTGAGTTTTATGCACAAGTCAGGCATATTTTTATCAGCGAGAGGAGAAGGTGTGGACAGTAATAAAGAGTTGACGGATTTTATCTGGGAGGGGAAGAGGGAAAGAGTCAAGTGGGATAAACTGAGCCTTCCAATAGAACAAGGTGGTTTAGCATTACCTGATTTGAAGGGGTATTTTAGAGCTACGTGGATAAGGCTCTTATACATAACACAGAAAGCTACAATTCAAAGTGGAAATGAATGATGATGAAGCAAGGGAGAAATTCAAGAAGTATGGAAAAAGTGGGATTTTGGATGCAGATCCTTCATCTATTATCGCCTATGTGATGTGTAATGCCATGCCTATAGTAGCCTGCACAGATTGTTACACTCCATAGCATTTTCTGGGAAATCAAATTAAAAACATAACACAAAGAAATGCTAATACATTTTGTGAGCAATAAAACCTATTAAAATAGTGCAAACAACGTTACCAATAAAAAACGTTATTTGCATTACATTCACAGTCTTTATATCGGTATCACAGTATATTTTCATAAATACAAAACCAGAATGCTATTGTTATTCAATAATTGTCATATCCTGGAAACTGTGCAACCCAGATGCATTTTGTCAACTTACTTTTATTACCAGACATAAGCTTTCACATGGCAGCAAAATGTTTCTTAATATGAGCATGCTTGCTAAGATATTTACAGAGATATGAATAATTATGCTTATTTGTATAACCAGCAATGTAAATAAAAATTAATATATTTCAAGATGTGCAATTTAGTGTGCAGATATCAATGACAGTTTCCTCACATCATCTAAGGTTTCATGTGATGCCATGCAATAGTTTATATGTCATCTAGTTTTAGAAATATTAAGTACACATGGAAATATTTCATATTTTCAAAATTACTAACAAATAACTACCAATATCTCCAGTGTAGTGTGCTGAAATTGCACATTGACAATATACTTTTCTTTCTCCCACTAAGGTATTTCACACTATACCCCTCAATAACATGTAGGTCTCTCAGTTATGAAAATATGAATGCAGATATGAAAAAAAATATAAGGGGAAGTCAGTCATTAATTTCTCTACTGCAAGACATCAAAGATTAATAATTTTAGTATTGTTTTGTTAATTTCACCTTGCACTTTGTAATACTGCATATTATGAATTTGTTTGTAATACTGCATATTAATTTGTCACTCAGTCAGTTAAGGTCACACCCAAAAATGTCTGAACACCATAAGATGCTATGGGTGTTAACTGGAAGAATAGAAGAAAAAAGCGCCATAGGCTTCAATGAATTAGAAGAATAACAAGTCAGTGAGAATATTACATTCTTAAAGTAGCAGAATGTATACTAAGAACTAAGTCAACATGGGAATGAAGAAAGGACCTTCTCATAGGGGTGACCGCAGTTGGCGGGTACAGAGAATAAGTAAGAGGGGGCTGGAATTTACTGCAGTAAGATGGCAAAGTAACCAAGGTGTTGGAGGCAGACTATTCGAGAAGGAAGGAAAGGTAATAGAATGGGAAGAGGCCAAGAAGACATTTGGACTGCAGGCTAGAGACTGAATTCCGTATCAGGATTGATATTAGAATATAGGCAAAGAGAAAGTGATAGGGGAATCCTAAATCAAAGTCCTGCACTGGTTGAATTTTTAATTGAATCTAGAACTGAAGCTGCTGTTAAAAACCATAATTAGTAGGGCATATAAAATATTGCTCTATAACTATAGGAATCAGTGGAGGTCAGAAAACATTGAGAAAAGAGATTAGGTAAGCAATTCACAAAGAAACAATGGGAGGACATGTATATGGCTCACAAATATGCAACAAAAATAAGAAGATTTATGATTTTTGCCTGGATGTGTTTGCATAGGTGCTTTATACCCCAGCCAGACTCCAGTGAATTTTTCCTAAGGTAGATGGCAAATGTTACAGGTGTAATGAGAAGGAAAGAGGTATCTGGTAGCATATGTTCCCAGAGTGTAATGAGTTGGCAGACTTTAACCATTCCCTCCAGAGTACTCTTGTCAGAAATACTGGGTGAGCAAATAGGTGCAACAAAGGAAATTATTTTTTAAGTTGGGATACAGGATCTGAATTTCTTAGAGAAAGTAAGGCCTTATCAAATTTAATTCTTAATGGAAATCAGATTTTAAACCAACCATACCTGAAGTCCTGAATAGTGTAATAGAGATAAAAGAAGTGGAAGTAGGTATGATGACTGTGCCCTGGCCCAGCAATCAAGGAGCCTCAGCACTAACACCAAGGAGGTCGTCTCCTAGAAGAGGAAAGGCTAACTAATACACACAGTAAAGTACAATTTCCCTTAAGTGCACACAGAGATCACAGTCAATCTGGAGCTGGCTGCTGCCTTGCTCACCAGGTCCCCAATAAGACTCCCCATTGGCACAGCTATAGGGTCCAGGTCTCAGCCTAACTGGGCATGCTAAAGCCACCAGTACCTTCTCTTTCCAACCAGTGCTTTGTGTCCCTGCCAAGTAGCTCACACAACACACACACACACTTTGAGATAAATATTTATACAACTTCACAGACACTCCTGGGAAAGGCTGGTACAGATTCCCCAGCTGTGCCCCTTTACCCAGACTATATGGTAGTAATTACTGCCACCACCCAGTTAATAATATCAGCTACTAAAAGGCCATTAAAAGGGTGTCCAATTATTACTGTGCAATTTTAATATCCAATGGTAGTATGACTAACAGTCAAGGCTTACTTTAGAGTGGCATATTACAATAACCTTTATAAATATGCAATGTACTCTAGAGCTTATCTCTACACAAAGCAGCCACAGGTAGAAGGTTTTAAAAATATTTAATAGTAAATAATTAAAACACAAGACAAAACTACTACACCACAGAGATATCTAAGAGTTCAGAGATCACACATAAACTTAAAATAATACAGTAGGACAGGTCTGATTTCAAAGAAAAATACCTAATTAATCTTTACTAGCTTTAACTATTCCTACAAGAAATCAAAATGCTAGAAACTTACATGTGAGCATAAGGCAGAGTGCTGGTAAGCTGGATATCCAAGATCAAAATGCTTTCTGGTTTCTTTCTGAGACATAGTTTATAAAACATCACTAACAAACATGTCTCTGGGTCCTCCCCACATTGCATCATGTTGACATTTAGGTTTTCCCAGTATTCATATTACATCATCTTGACACCTGTTCTGAGTTCCTAGGCTAATAGAAACTGCATTATACAATGACCCCCCATTAATATTCCAAAACGTGCACGCTGATTGGTCAGCATGCACGTTGTAAATCAAAGACGTATACTAATGGAAAAGGGTCCAGTCGCCCAGACTTTTTCCATTACTATGTCTTTTTTTTTTTTTTTTTTTACAGCAACGGAGAACGCAAGATCAGCGTTGCTTTTTAGAAACTGTCTCGCTATGTTAAAGGGGTTTAACATAGCGAGACAGCTTTAAAAAAAGTAACAGAGATCTTCCTTTCTCCGTTGCTTCTTTTAAAGCTGTCTCGCTATGTTAAATGGGTTTAACATAGTGAGACAGCTTTAAAAAAAGCAACAGAGATTCTCAGTTACTTTTTTAAAGCTGTCTCGCTATGTTAAACTCCTTTAACATAGTGAAACACTTTGTAAAAAGCAACGGAGATATTGCTTTCGCCGTTGCTTCCACCCACAGCTCTGATGTACTGCGTAAGCACACGCATGTACAGTACATCAGAACTGCCGCAGAATACAAGACAGCTGTGGAAGGGCAGCATGGAGGCATTATACAATGCCATTATTTAAGAAAAGTAAGTATTTTTTTTCTTAAATAATGTCATTGTATAATAGCAATAACCCACTTCTGGGTGTGGGTAATGCTGGTTTTACCCATGGTTGTCTTTGTTTGGCCACTCGGGGTTCACCCTCTTGACCAAACTACACCAACCATGGGTAAATCCAGCATTACCCACACCCAGGCATGGGTTATTGCTTTAATTATTTAGCAAGCTAACACCTGCACAGGAGAATACAACACAAAAAGGCATTTCACATATACACTCTAGCAATTAATCCTTAGTTAACACAATAGACAGAATGTCTTCAGCTGGCCTGACCGGAACCAACTTTAAAGATCAAAGAATGTCATAAAATCATTTCAATTTCAAAAGAGAATTTTGAAAGGCTTGACTTAGTTTTTCTTTACAGCAAGGGGGCAATGTTGTAACAATCTTGAAGTTCACATTTTACAGCATTTTTTTACACTCAAGAAACATGCCTGTATTTACATTTATTATCAAGAAAACATGCCTGTATTTTACATTTATTTACAAATGCCAGAATTAGATATCATATTCTATTTGACTAGGCTGGCAGTCTTCGTCCATGTCTCCCCAGTCATCACAGCAGGTTTTTTTGAAAAGGGTCATAGAAAATTACATAGAAAAAAAAAAGGGAAGTAGTAGCAACAATGCATGCCGAAGAATGATTTGTAGGAGGAATAAGGTTTAAGAGAAATCAGGAATTGACCAATTGACTATATTGTTTAGAGCAATATCTGTGATGTCTAATGTTTCTAAATGTGAGCTTATTAATATGGTTTGATTATTTTTTATAAGTTTGCCTGTGTCACGTGATAATTCAATAAAGGTTTTTTTTTTTTTTTTTTTTTTTTTAAGACCAAGGTCTTGGTTGTGTTACCAAACTAATGTGCTATGCCCCCTTACAGTGATGAGACAGGCCATGCAGCTACCTAGGGGCATGGTTAGGGCCATTTAGAAATACCCTCATAACCTGTGTAGGTAGATGCAGAAAAAGGGGCATACTGCGTCTGTGGTTACTTTTGTGGTGGTCCCTCCAGTTTGCTTTTGCCCTTGTGTTGGGGAATCTCCAGTGCTGGGAAAATGGTCTCAAGAACAGTAATGAGGGCTTGATGGTTGTCAGGCTCAGAAGGCAAAAGCAGAAATGGGGCAGAGAATCATCAAGTGTTCCGTATCTGAAAAATACAAAGCTTATACAGTAAATTGAATCATAACGCAATCTGTACAGTCACACTAAAAAATACAAAGCTTATACAGTAAATTGAATCATAACGCAATCTGTACAGTCACACTAAAAAATACAAAGCTTATACAGTAAATTGAATCATAACGCAATCTGTACAGTCGCACTAAAAAATACAAAGCTTATACAGTAAATTGAATCATAACGCAATCTGTACAGTCGCACTAAAAATACAAAGCTTATACAGTAAATTGAATCATAACGCAATCTGTACAGTCACACTAAAAAATACAAAGCTTATACAGTAAATTGAATCATAACGCAATCTGTACAGTCACACTAAAAAATACAACGCTTATACAGTAAATTGAATCATAACGCAATCTGTACAGTCACACTAAAAATACAAAGCTTATACAGTAAATTGAATCATAACCCAATCTGTACAGTCGCACTAAAAATACAAAGCTTATACAGTAAATTGAATCATAACGCAATCTGTACAGTCGCACTAAAAATACAAAGCTTATACAGTAAATTGAATCATAACGCAATCTGTACAGTCACACTAAAAAATACAAAGCTTATACAGTAAATTGAATCATAACGCAATCTGTACAGTCACACTAAAAAATACAAAGCTTATACAGTAAATTGAATCATAACGCAATCTGTACAGTCACACTAAAAAATACAAAGCTTATACAGTAAATTGAATCATAACGCAATCTGTACAGTCACACTAAAAAATACAAAGCTTATACAGTAAATTGAATCATAACGCAATCTGTACAGTCACACTAAAAAATACAAAGCTTATACAGTAAATTGAATCATAACGCAATCTGTACAGTCACACTAAAAAATACAATGCTTATACAGTAATTTGAATCATAACACAATCTGTACATTCACACTAAAAAATACAACGCTTATACAGTAAATTGAATCATAACGCAATCTGTACAGTCACACTAAAAAATACACCTCTTATACAGTAAATTGAATCATAACGCAATCTGTACAGTCACACTAAAAAATACAACGCTTATACAGTAAATTGAATCATAACGCAATCTGTACAGTCACACTAAAAAATACAACGCTTATACAGTAAATTGAATCATAACGCAATCTGTACAGTCACACTAAAAAATACAAAGCTTATACAGTAAATTGAATCATAACGCAATCTGTACAGTCACACTAAAAAATACAAAGCTTATACAGTAAATTGAATCATAACGCAATCTGTACAGTCACACTAAAAAATACAAAGCTTATACAGTAAATTGAATCATAACGCAATCTGTACAGTCACACTAAAAAATACAAAGCTTATACAGTAAATTGAATCATAACACAATCTGTACAGTTACACTAACATAATGCACACACACACACACACACACACACACACACACACACACACACACACACACACACACTCAATTGAAAAATTATTTACACAGCTTCCACTCAATCTGAACTTCAGTCACTCACACAATCTACCTTTTCTACCGTCGAACACTGGTTCTCAAAAAGATGTCTTCTCCTCAATCCCAAGAAAACAAAACTACTACTTTTCTCACCTACCCACAAATCTTCTCAACTAAACTTCTCTATTACTGCAAGTGATAATTCCCTCATCTCCCCAGACTCTACAACTAAACTGCTTGGTGTTACTATTGATAATAATCTTAACTATGATTACCACATCAATAACACTATAAAAGCAGTTAATAAAAAAATTGGTTCACTGTACAGAATCAAACCCTACCTTACACCAGAAGCACGGACCACCTTAGCACAATCACATCTTATCTCTACCCTACTGTATGCCTCCTCTATTTACACTAATCTCTCTAAAAGCAACCTGAAGAAACTTACTACATCCTACCACAATATAGCTCGCTTTGCCACAGCATCCCAGTATAGAACTCACCACTGTCTAAACTTAAAACACCTACACTGGTTGGAACTTCCTAACAAGATTATATATCAACAACTCTTAATAACACACAACATTCTATATCAACCATCAAAACACCTGCTCTCAGTAACCTCTTGATCCCCTATAATAACTTGAAACAGCTGCGCTCCGCTGAAAAGCTACAAGTCAACACAACTCGAATTACTAATTCTGCAGGTAACTGCCTTTTTTCCAACTCAGTAGGCAAAATATGGAATAACCTCCCCTCACACATTACCTCTATAGGCTCCTTTGATCTTTTTAAAAAACAACTTCTTGTACATCTTAACAACTTCTGGCTCTGCTCTTGTACCAATCCAGACTAATCAACCTTCTACTTTCTACTACCTTATTTCCTTACTTCAAAACTGCAATCTTTCTCTGTGGTCACAAACGATTTAATGACTGTACAGTTTCTACTGTTCT
>NC_056730.1:25390351-25400351 GCF_019279795.1 Protopterus annectens | reverse complement strand
CCCCCTATCCCCCTGGTGCAGCACTTATAGCCACTATTAACCGGAGGTTAGCCACATTCTCTGTGTCTGTTGGAATCCTGTCAGTCGGCAAAGGAGAGCCACTCCTGTTGGTCCTGGGAGACGGAACAGGGAAGGTTTCCTGCTTGTGTTAGATGTAGGGTTTTTTTCTCAGATTTTTAATTCAGACTCTGAGGAGAGCTCAGTTTCTGATTCTGCCTGTGGTGGTTTCTCTTTCTGTGAGACTATTGCTAGAATGTCCCAGTGTTTTCAGTGGGAGAACACTGAGGTTTCTCAGTCCCTCAGAAAATACTATGAGTTGTTACATAAGGATTTTCCAGAACCTACACCCATTCCCCCCTAGTTCTGTCTGCTTTAAAGGATGTGTGTCACTGCCTGCAATTTTCCTGGAGACAGCCAGCTGCCCCTAAAAAGGCAGACGGGATGTATAATGTTCCTCAGTCTTTTAAATTTGTATACAATTTTCCCAAACATGACCCAACAGCTATAGCTTTAGTTGATCCCACTGCTGCTAAGTACTTAGTTAATTCCAGTCCTACACTTTCTGACAAGGATGGGAAAATTATTGATAAGTATATCATTAGCGGACCGGAGTTCCGCTGTGGTGACCCCTAACCGGAAAAAAGCCGAAAGACACAAACAAACTTATGCAGCTTTGATTTTCAGAATTTTGAATCATCAGGTTCATATGTTAAATGCCTAATTGTGAAAGTATGAGGTATGTTCAATCTGTTGTTTCTTCTTGAGTGAAAAAGTCTGCTGCTTTAAATAATTTATTTTTTTCTGTTGCACAGGTCACTACTCATTGTTTAAAGTGTGTGTACCACTGTTTTGGTACTTCCTCCAGGGCTGTGGCCACTGATACTGGTTTGCATGGCTATGGTCTCAGAACCAGTAGCGTAGCTAGGTTGGGGGTGATGGGGCAACTGCCCCAGGCACAAAGTGTTGGGGGGGTGAAATCAGCTACTCCCGATATCTCTTTAATACAATACAGGTTTTAAAGTACATTTGTTGTCAAACATGAGTGTCATAGATCTCAGTGTGTGGTCTAAACTGTTGCAACCAGTTTGCTACAACTTAAGAGGAAAAAAAATTCATTTAGCAAAGCAGAATGTGTGGATACTAAAGAGCTATAATCAAACAAAGATATGTTTGTTCAGTGTGTATATTTGACAACTAAATATTTTACAGTAGAAAGTAGCAAACATTTTTCGTATGAAAGTCATAATACTCTTAAAAAGTGAGTAGGTAAATTACTACTTAATGATGTTATTTTTGACATGACCAGGGTTTTAAACCTAATATCTTGCTACTGTTTAAAATGTCTGATTGGAGTTTTGGATGTTTGTACTGCTGGCTTGCAGGCTGCCTTAATGAGTGGTTACAGACAGATGTGCTTCTATTCATACTTTGCTGTATCCATTACATGAGGGAGTCTGCCTGTGGTTGACTCATACGTCCGAACATTTTACAACAGATAAATGCAACCGTGAAGGTACATGCGACAGCCTGCATCACTCAGTGTACATCCGCCATAAACTGATGTCTGGTGTAAAGTGGATGTCAGCACATATCTACTTCAGAACTTTTCTGCTGCCTGTTAGACTGCCAGCTCCAGTCTTTGCTCAATTGGAAGAGTGACCTTGTGCTTGTCTGTGTTGAGATAAGTACCCCACAGGGGTTTTAGTTACTTTCTTGCTACTATGTTGTAGGTTAATGTCAGGTAGAAAGGGCAAGTGTCGGTCTGGAAGGCAAATTCCACATAAAGACTCACACAAGCTCTGCTTATTCTGTCGAGGCACAGACCACGATCATACCACGTGCGAGATCTGTAAGGCCTTTGTACCTAAGACTCTTAGGAACTGACTCACCACTCTTAAACTATACTTAGAGAATCAGCATCTAAAATGCCTAGCTAGAGACATGGACCAGATGTCAGGAACTTCGGAGGAGCTGCCGACAAAAAAGGCCAAGAAGCCTTGGCCATAAACTATGACGGCACCCTCTCTTCCAACCGTACCTCTCAAGGCCAATGAAGGCCTGGAGACAGAGTCGGAATTCACAGACCTTCTCGCTGATGGATACCAGGGGGTGGGGCATTAAGGAGGCTGCCAGCATGTCTCAGAGGGAGTCACAGGCGTCCGAACCAGGCACTGGGGGGAATCATGGCTTATTACCTCTAAAGGCCTGTGTGGGGATTCCCAAATCATTGTCCATGAAGACGTTCTCTCGGATGTCAGAGTGTCGTCCAATGTCTGGTCTTCCTACTCTTCATCGCATCTTAGATACCTCTTCATCGGAGGGCCCCAAAAAGAAAAAAAACAAAAGACTAAACATTCTGTTTCTTCTCAACAGACCATGCCATTGGATCAAACCCCTGACTGGCAGGCCTTTACCAAGGCCTATTTAATGCTTTCATGGCCTTACTTCAGACATCCGCTCCTGTCCAGACCCCTTCAGCCTCCACTCCTAGGAGTAGGCCATTGGCTGACATTAACTCTGAGGAGGAGGAATCTAAGTCCCTTACCTACACCTCTCAAATTGCCGCCCCTCTGGGGTATGCTTCTCCAAAGGAGGAGGAGTCAAATGGAACAGATTCCCCCAGGGAATTGTCCAAATGAAGGACTTTTTTTAAAATGGGACTGCAGCCAGGTATCTGAGACCCAAAAAGAGGTATTATGATCTCTTGAAAATGGCGTCCCCTAACCTGGCTGCTGTTCCCCCTATCCATCCTGCATTTTTGGATGCATTCTTGACTGTATCAAAAGCTCCAGATTCCCGATCCTCTGCACCAAAGTGCCCTGACAGATTTTATAAAGTCACTGAAAATGCCAAATTTCTTTTCAAGACCTCTTCTGCAGATCCCTCAACTATTTTTGTTGCTGCAGATAAAACATGCAAACTTCTTCCCTCCACTTCCTTGCTCCCCTCCAATAAGAAAAGCAGAATCATGGAAAGATTGGGTAAAAAAGTCTGTACCTCTGCCACCTTAGCTGTGAGAGCCATAAACTGTCAGACTCATATGGGCAAATATACTTTGGCCCTCCTGACAGATGCCATTAAACAATTTGGTCAGTTACCTAATTCCCCCAATAAGGCAAAAATTACTAGCCTATTGAATTCTTGCAGCCAAGTTACCACTCTATAAAGTGTAGTCATGATGCAGTAGAGGTTTCAGCTAGGCCAGCTGCTTTTCAGGGTCAGTCATCGGGAAATACTCCTGGCTTAGGCTACAGCCTTTGTCAGATTATATCAAAACAAAACTAATGGACGCATGCTTAGATAACAAGGCCTTGTTTGGTTATTCAGGACCTCAGGCACATATTTGTGGCCCCTGTTCTCTGTTTCCAGAGGAACTACATGACCAGAACAACCTTTGTGAGAAGGCCTTCTAAACACATGTCCACCAAAGGGAAAAAAGATTCCAGGAAGCAGACCCTTTCCCAGGTCTTTGCCCTCTACACCAGCTCAAAAGCAGCCCTTTCAAGCCAAACCTGGTAGTCTAAGACTACCAGGCATTAACCCCAGCTATACCCCTCTCCCTGCATCTTTCGCGTTCCGTTCCTGCTTGGAAATGGATTACCCAGGACTCTTGGGTCCACTTAATCATAAAACAAGGTTATTTCATGGTGTGGAGTCCAGACCAACCTTCAAAGGCATTCCTCAACCTCTTCAAGACCAAATGGCTTCCTTTCCTTCAGTCCTGCAGGCTCTCCTCTCTCAAGTCATTGTTCAAGAGGTACCCCTAAATTTAAGAAGGAAAGGATTTTACTCCAGAATGTTCCTGGTTCCCAGAAAAAAAGGTCCATGGAGACCCATCTTGGATCTGTCCCATCTGAATACCTTTCTCAAGGTCACCTCCTTTCGGATGCTGACTCTTCCTACTCTCCTTCCCCTGATTCTCCCTCAGGCATACATAGTGTCTTTAGACATAAAGGATGCCTACCTGCACATCCCAATCCACCCATTTTTCAGGAAATTCCTTCGCTTCTCAGTGGGTTCTGGCCATTTTCAGTTCTGTGCTGTGCCATTTGGTCTCTCTACGGTCCCAAGAGTGTTCACAAAGTGTTAAGCCCCAGTCATTGCCTTCACCAGAATGCAGTGGATCCAACTCTTCCCCTATCTGGATGATATCCTTATCCAGGTATCATCCCCACATTTGGTTCAACAGCACCTGGACTATGACATCTCCCTACTGAGAGGCCTGGGGTTTACCATAAACCTTCAAAAATCTTCTCTGACCCCATCCCAGGACCTTGTGTTCCTAGGCTGCAGGATTCTCACAGGGTAAATGATGGCCCGTCTTCCTCCAGACAAGATTTGGACCCTCACCTCTTATTTCCAGGGAATTCTTCCTCTCCAAGCCCTGTATGCTGGGGAGTTTCTAAGGCTCCTGGGATTCATGGCCTCCACCATTCCCATGGTGCCCTCACATGAGGAAATTTCAGTGGTTCTTAAAGGCAGTGTGGAAACAACACCTGGAGCCCCTGGAGTTTATGGTACCATTCTTACCCTGCCTATCCAGGGAACTAAAGTGGTGGATTACTCATATTGCAGAAAATCCAGGTCTTCCCCTGCAACCTCTTCCTCCTCACAACTAGGATCTGTACACAGATGCCTCAGACTCGGGTTGGGGAGCAACTCTAGGAGACTAGAGAGTGAGGGACACATGGATGCACTGTCAACAGAGAGAACACATCAACACCAAGGAAATGACAGCCTTGATCTTTGCGCTTCAAGTTTTCAAGGCTCAGATTCTTCCAGAAGTGCTGAGATGGTACACAGACAACAAACAGTGCTGTGGTACATCAACAAGCAAGGGCAGCCAAAGTCCTACATCCTGTGCAGATTGGCTTTGCAGGCATGGGAGATTGCCCAACAAAGACAGGTATCCCTCCCGGCCATCTACATCCCTTCAGCAGAGAAATGTGATGGCAGATTCTCTAAGCAGGTCCATGACTCAGTCCCATGAATGGATGTTAAACAGTGTTGTGTTCTTGGATCTGGTCCATTAATGGGGTATACCTCAGGTAGACTTGTTTGTCTCTCCCATGAACAGACAACTCCCAACTTACTGCATCAGGATATTCATCCCTGGGACATGGAAGGTGGGTGCTCTTTTCTTCCCATGAAAGGGGATGTTCGCTTATGCATCCCCCCCCTTCCCTCTTATACAAAAAGTTCTACTGAAAATTTGGAGAACAACCTCAAATCTTGTTGGTGACCCCCTTTTTGGCCAAGGCAGCACTGGATCTCCCTTCTACATCATCTAGGCAAGTACAATCACCACAAGTTACCCCTCAGGATGGACTTAGAGAAGGGAAATCTCATACACCCCCAAATATCCACCCTGAACCTTACACTGTGGGTGATAGGGTGTCGATTCCCGTTCGATACCTTTATACTGAGGATGTGTTTCAGGTTCTGCAGGACGCCAGAAAACCCACTACCAGAAAATCCTATCCATCTAAGTAGAAAGGATTTTCTGTTTGGTGTCTAAAACAAGACTTTCAACCACTGTATGTATAATCGCCAGTGGTTCTGTCATACCTGCGTGAATTGATGAACACTGGCTTGTCATATGCTTCCATCAAGGCACATCTTTCTGCTATCTCAGCATGTTTACCTTTGTCCCCTCCTTTGGCTTCCAGGCTGAAAGTCAAGTTTTTTCTGAAAGGAGTGCTGCACATTAGACCTCCAAGGAAGCCTATCCCCCACCTTGGGATCTTAATTTCATGTTGGAAAAGCTTACCTCCCTTTGAACCAGCTAAGGACTGCACTCTTCAATATGGAAAACTATTCTTTTGGTGGATATTACTTCAGCCAGAAGGTTCTCTGAACTGCAAGTCCTCATGGCTTTTCCTCATTTCACAATTTTTCACAAGGACAGGGTTTGCCTACATACTAACCCATCATTCATGCTCAAGGTAGTTAATGAACTTTCCCTAAATCAGGCCATCAATCTGCCTACCTTCTTCCCTTCACCACAGTCCTCCAGCGAAAGGATCCTTCGCTCCTTGGATGTGCATAGACAGCACAGATACTATTTGGCTAAAACCAAATCCATTTGTAAATCTGATGTGCTCTTTGTTTACTATGACCCAAGAGCCCTGGGACACACCCTGTTTCCAAGCAAACTATTTCTTCCTGGATCTCAAAAACTATTTCCATTTGCTACATAGCCTATGGTAAAAGCATCCCATTTCCAGTGAAGGCACACTCCACTAGAGCTTGGATCCAGCTGCCATTTTAGTGGTAGTTACATGGTCATCTGTCCACACTTTCACCAAACATTACAAGTTGGATGTCATTTCCAGGTCCAGAGCAGGATTTGCCAGGGCCATTCTGTATGGCTTTGTGGAAAATGTCTCAGCCCCCCCCTCCCCAATTCTTAATAACATGATATTTTGCACTCTCTCTCTCATGTAATGGATACAGCAGCATATGAATAGAAGGACATAGCATAGTTGTGTAACATCTTACCATAACTATAGATGTCCTTCTCTTGTATATGCTCCTGCTGTATATTTTCCCACTCTGCCTTCCGCCTGACTCTTGAGCACCCACTCCATAGTCAGTGGTGCCCAGTGGTATTCAATTCTGAGGTAGGTGTGTGCTGAAGTCTGCTTTGTACCCGACATCTGTTTATGGCCGATGTACGCTGAGTGATGCAGGCCATCACATGTACCTTCACAGTAGCATTTATCTGTTGTAAAATGGCCGGATGCACCAGTCAACTGGAGACAAGCTCCCTCATGTAATGGATACTGCAGCATGTGGAGGAGAAAGACGTCTATGGTTATGGTAAGATTTATACAACTACTGTGTTAACTTTAGGCACTTATGTCCAAGAAGGAGCCTCACATATCCCTCTGATGGTCACATTGTTTATAATCTTTCCAGTGGTGCTGCATTCTGCTTGGTATCTGTGACATAGTCCAGTATACCAGTGAAGCCAAAGCATCAGATACTGGGATACTGGCTTAAGGCTAAATATGAAGTACGATCATCTCATTTTTGAATCTACACAAACATATTAATTTTGTCACTTTGATTTGATGCTTGCTAGCTCGGATCTGTTATTTGAACTAGTATTGACAGAATCCACTTTCTTGTGTTTGAACTTACATGTATTTGTCCAGCAGACATGGTGTTTAAGGATGTTTTTAAGAAGTTCAGCATAAATCAGAACTTTACTGTGTATGGAGTAGGGCTCACAGTTTAATTTGACAATGTTTGCAAGAGTTCGGTATGATTTAGAGATATTGCTTATTTACCCAGAATGCTTAATCAGATACTGTTTGGGATTTCAGTCTGTTTTCTTTATTTCATTCATTCTTTCTCCATTGACTTGCTTATGGCATTTCATAGTCCCAGGCATAAGACAGAAATTAATTCTCAGCATACAGAAAACACACACACACACACACACACACACACACACACACACACACACACACACACACACACACACACACACACACATTTCATGCACAACTATGAGTGATTCGGAAGATGGCTAATTCACTTAACAACATGCCTTTAGGATATTTGGAAATCAGAGCACATCGCAAAACCCCACATGGATACAGAGAGGGTATACAGACTACATACAGAAAGCAGTATTGCTAGAAGATGAACTGAGGAACTAACTGCTGTGTGGTGGCAACACTGACCACTACACCATGTTCAGAGGTGTTCTCTATGACTCAGAAAGGCATGGAGGGATAGGGTAATAAGATGCTGTGCAAGATATCTGTCTTCTTTATAGCCGCCTTTTTTCAATCAGACTTTGTAATGGAATGTTGTTGCTGTTGATACCCCTTAGTCCCATTAGGGATAGCCAGACTCAAATGCATTACATGATCACTGTGACCTATTTAGTCTTAAATTCAGTTTTATTTGATGCACAACTGACTTTCTTGACCATTGTGAGTATACATGAATGATGCTGCATAAAACATCTTCAGTGTTGTGATTGCGTTAGCCATTAGGTGGCAGTGGTGCGTAAGCTAGAGTTATATAAACCTCTTTCACAGGTCTTGGTCAAACTAGAAACACAAATTCAAAAATAAAAAAAAAAGCCCTCTGCCTAGGCACCGTTGGAATCACAGTCGAAAGTGAACTATTTAAGCAGTGCTCTTCATTGATACTGTGATGTAACATGTTCTTTATCTCTGATACACACACACACACACACACACACACACACACACACACACACACACACACACACACACACACACACACACACACACACACACACACCTGCCTTGAATTAATAAAGTCAACTACTTGAAAACTGATCACCGAATCCACAG
This sequence comes from Protopterus annectens, assembly GCF_019279795.1. Taxonomy (NCBI): domain Eukaryota; kingdom Metazoa; phylum Chordata; order Ceratodontiformes; family Protopteridae; genus Protopterus; species Protopterus annectens. Next base: position 25,392,012 of record NC_056730.1, on the reverse strand, counting down.
TTTTTTATTGCAGAACAAAGAGTAAAGGAACCAGTTAAGAAACTTGAAGAGGAACTTCCACAGGTATTCTCAGGATTGACTTCCACAAAGCTTCTACAGCCCTCAGCTCTGATTTTGTTAGCGGTCTTTCACCCTTAACAGTTAGACTAAGGGAAACTAAATACTTTTGTTATCTACCCTGTTAAGGTTGGGATTCTACCAGTGTGGTTTGTTTTTAGTGTTTATTATTGGCTTACTTCTGGTATGTGCAGTAGCCTCTATGCAGCATTCACAAGTTGTACAGGGTTTCTGTGAACAGTTCTGCATAGGTTGCTGTGATCTTGTGGTTGGGTGAGAGCACTGGACTTTGGCAAACCTTTCGCTCAGTAGGATGTAGTTTATTTTAGAATAGTTCCTGAGGTTTAGTAGGGTTTTCTGTGTTTTATTTTGAAGGAGACAGCTTTGTTATCGGACCTCACCAGTGAGGACATGACAAAAGTCGGGGAGTGCAGCACTCCCCCATGTTGGTGAGAACTAGGTCCAGTATGTTTGAACCTCTGCAGCACACACACTCTGGTCCAGAGTATTTGTGTTAATAAAGTCCAAAAAACATTGTGCCTGTGAGTTTGAGGCAGTGTATGTTTCTCAGTTTATAGAGGGGTAGATAAAGTTCCCCATGATTAGGGTATTTGGTGGGATGGTTAGTGTCTCCAGTAGGTCTAGGTATGGGTTATGGGACTCTTGGGGCATAGCTAGGATATGTTAAGGGACTTTATCTGTGGTCATTTCCATATGGATGAACTCCAAGGCATCATCTTTTTTTAAGCAATCTAGGGCTATATTAATTGCTGATGTAGATTGAGACACCCCCACCTTTAGACCCTGTCAGTGCTGCTTTTAGTCTAAATGTGTAGAAGGCAGTATAGCCATGTACTTTTGGAGTACTTTCTGTGACTTTAAGCCAAGTCTTGGTAATGATACAGTCTATATTCTACAGAGCAAGAAGAGCTTGTAGGGTGTGGAGTTACTTGTTGAAACTCCTAGCAGTGAGCACCTTATGGCTGGTTTGAGTTTTTTTATGTTGGAAGGATTGTCAGTCTGTCATTGCCTAAAAAGGGCTCTATGGGGGGTGGATAAAGTATTAGCCAATATCCGAAAGCCCAGGGGGACAGGTGCAGACCATCTTTGGCAAAGCAACGTAGTCTGCTCAGCATGTCCTCCCATGCTGACAGATACTGAATCCCCCTGGAATGACATCAGAAACTAAGCCAGTTGTTGAAATCAGTCATTTTATGTTTATACTGTGGCATTATTCTTGGTGAAGGTAGAATGCTGCTCAGTGCAAGGCACATACTTGCCTGTGACACATATTCACAAAGTTCCATAATGTCTCTTTTTATATAGTCCAGTGAAGTACATCTCAGGTAATTTACACCCAAGTGTACTATGATAGAATCATACTGGTACCTCTAGTGCACTTACTTTATTTTTGCAGATCCTGGCTCCAAATAAGCAGTTATCGTCTCCTTGTCTAGCTTTGTGATTGGGGCATCTGTGTGTTATACAATGGAATCCCCTATGACAAGATTCCTAGGTAAAGTATTTGCTTGCCTTAAAGGCTTTCATTTTGGGGTACCATTGAATGTAGGCTTATGTGTGTTTTTTGTTGATGCTTTTGGTGT
>NC_056730.1:25252851-25385351 GCF_019279795.1 Protopterus annectens | reverse complement strand
AAGAGTTCAAATATCTTATTTAAAACATTTTATAAACTTATGGCCAGAACCTGAAGTAAACAACAAAAGCAAAACAGTAGATATATTAGCTGTTGATAAATTCATTCCTAAGTAATTTATGTAAATGGGTTTTATAGAGTGAACATGAGATTACCGATAAGCCAGTGTTCATAACTGAAGGATTGTTAAGTTGCAAAGTCTTGCATAGAACTGAGAAAGCTAAGCCTGTAAAAATATTGTACAGTTAACTGAAGCACCCATAAAATGTCATCAGTTGAAATAATATGTTTTAAATGTGGGAAGAAGGGGCCCATTATTAAGAATTGTTTAACTAGTAATACAAACAGCCAACAAAACACATTTTAAAATGTTTTAGGCAGGTTGCTAACAATGAAAATGTGAATTTTATGCCTTTTAGAAATGTGAATTGTAAGCATAATGTTGATAATGAACCTACACCAATGGCATGCAGTAATCAGCACCATGACTGATTTGCTAAATGTACAATATTAGTAGAGCAGATTGAATTGTAGGGATAGCTAGATTCTGGAAACATGATCACAATTGTTGAGGAGCCTTATTTATACAAGAATAAAGATAGCGCTAGTAAGAATAGAGGATGAAAAGCAGCAGTCTGACACACTGGTAAGAGCACGCACTCCGCATAAAGAAAAAGGGGTTGGTGTGGAAGTGTCTGGCACATTATTAAAATGCATGCACCTGGTAAAGAAAAAGATATGGGTGTAAAATCATCAAGAAAAAAGTAGAATCTTGCTGTGATTAGAAGGCAGAGAAAAAGTTTTACATTACCAGAAAAAAGCAGTTATGTTAGTGAAAAAAAGTCAATACAGAAACTGATGGAGAAAAATTTGTTTGTTACCAGAAAAGCCCAGTTACGTTCACAAAGGTATTGATGTAGGAACTGATAAAGCACAACCTGTCATACAAGATAAGGAATTGTGTCAGAAGATTCCAGACACTTAAATACTGAAGGATCCCTTTGTAGAGACAGAAGGAGAAAACCCATAAGCTAACTAAAGGAATCTGAAATGGTCAATTTTCCCTCTGTAAGGCTAAAGCAGTCAAAAACACTACTCTCAGCAGCTTTTTCTTAGAGAAACAGAAGTTATTAAGGTAAATGTTAAGGGAATAAGGGATTGCTTACCACAAAGTAAAGTTACTGGTGTTAACTACCTTTTGTAGACAAAGAAATAGGAGAAGACAAAGGGACATGTACGTGCTTTTTTAAGGAAGAGGTTGCACTCTGTAGTTCACAGCAGTTTCTGACCTCATATATTTGCAGGTAATACAATTTTTAATAAAGCACAATAAGTGAAATTAAGCAGGGCCAGAGAAAACAGAGCAAGAGCAGAAGGAGAGAGAGAGATGACCAGAGTAGCCTCATTTCTTGCCTGTATTTTCAGTTAAAGAATGACTTACTGGACAGAGTGAATAAAAACAGAGAAAAAAAATACTACAACTACTGTTACTTTCAAAATCTTTTAAAACACTTTTGATTAAACTTGCACAGTCATATTTTTGAAGGACACCTGGTGAAGGAGAAACCTACAGCTACAATTTTAGAAATTTTATTGGTCTGGTGCAATGAAAAACACTGAAAATTTTTGTGCAGCCCTGAACTACTTTACAATTTGATTTTGGAAGCATACCTCTCAACTCTCCAGATTTATGCATAATGTCCATATTTTTGCCTCATATGTTTGGTCTGTTCCTCATAAAATTTTGGTTTTCTGGTAAATCACTTGAAAATAATTGAGGGTTGAAGTCAGAAAATAATGATAGACATTTCGATTTCAAACTTCATACCATTCAGAAAATTCATGTTAATGGAAAAACTGCTATTCTATCAACTTTCTAAGTTTGTTTAAGCAATTGTTAAAATTGTCCCTATTTTTGGCCTTTGTCCCCCCCCCCCCCCCCCCATGCTTTCTTTGTTCAGATTTCTTGCTCTAATAGTATGAGAGGTATAGTGGATATAAAAAGTGTACACACCCCTGTTAAAATGCCATATTTTTATGATATAAAAAAATGAGACCAAAATAAATAATTTCAAAACTTTTCCCACCTTTAATATGACCTATATTGTGTACAATTCAATTGAAAAACAAACAAATCTGTTAGAGGAAAAAATATAAAAAATAGAAAATGTACAATAAGCTGGCTGCATAAGCATGCACACCGTTAAACTAATACTTTGTTGAAGCAGCTTTTGGTTTAATTACAGCATTGTCTTCTTGGGTAGGAGTCTATCAGCATGGCACAGCTTGACTTGGCAATATTTGCCCACTTTTCCTTGCAAAAGCGCTCCGAATCTGTCAGATTGTGATGGCATCTCTTGCGCACAGCCCTCTTCAGTTCACCCCACAGATTTTCTATTGGATTTAGGCCTGGGCTCTGGCTGGGTCATTCCAAAACTTTAACTTTCTTCTGGTGAAACCATTATTTTGTTGATTTGGATGTATGCTAGGGGTCTTTGTCATGTTGAAAGGTGAAATTCCTCTTCATCTTCAGCTTTCTAGCAGGCACTTGAAGGTTTTGGGCCAAAAGTGACTGGTATTTGGAACTGCTCATAATTCCCTCCACCTTGAGTAACGCCCCATTTCCAGCTGAAGAAAAGCAACCCCAAAACATGACACTGCCACCACCATGCTTCACCCTGGGGATGGTGTTCTTTTAATGATGCAAAGTGTTGTTTTTGAGCCAAATGTACCTTTTGGAATTGTGGCTAAAAAGTTCAACTTTGTTCTCATCAGACCATGACACATTTTCCCACATGTTTTCGGTAGACTTGATTTATTGTTTTGCAAATTTTAGCCAGGCCTGGATGTTTTTCTGTGTAAGAAAAGGCTTCTGTCTTGCAACCCTACCCCATAGCCCAGACATATGGAGAATACGGGAGATTGTTTTCACATGTAGTACACAACCAGTACTTGCTAGAAATTTTTTGATGACTGTCTTCACTGTGTTCCATGGTATATCCAAAGCTGTGGAAATTTTTTTGTACCCTTCTTCTGACTGATACCTTTCAACAATGAGATCTATTTGATGCTTGTAAGCTGTCTGTGAACCATGGCTTTTGCTGTAGCAGGCAACTGAGTAAATGTCAGGAAAATCCTACTAGGACAGCTGAACTTTATTTGGGGTTAATCAGTCTCTTTAATTGATGACAGGTGTGTACCCAAGAAGACTGAATGGTGTAATTAAATTAAAAGATCCTTCACCAAAGTATTAGTTTAAAGGTGTGCACACTTATGCAACCAGCTTATGTTTTTTATTTTTTATATTTTTCCCCCTAGCAGATTTGTTTGTTTTTCAATTGAATTGTACAGGTTGTAGGTCACAATAAAGGTGGAAAAAGTTTAGAAATTATTTATTGTGGTCTCATTTTTTATATAAAAAAACTGGCATTTTAACAGGGATGTGTAAACCTTTTATATCCACTGTATGTTTGGAAGTCTTGTATTATCTATGCCTATTAGTAATATCCCATTTGAGCATATATCTGTGGAACTTGTAGGTCCATGAATAGCCTAGAAATAGCTACCAGTATATTGATTCTGCTATGGCATTTCTTGAAGTAGCACCATTGTGAAAATCCAATGCTAAATCAATAATGAAAGAGCTAATATTACTTTTCTCCAAGGTAGGGATACACAACTAAATACTCACAGACCTGCGAACTCCATTTACACTAGGTTTGCCAGTATTTTAAAGTAAAACATTTAAGAAAGAAATGCAGTGGTGGGTGGACAACAGGAATGCTATAATCAGGGAATTTAAAACAGTGTGCAAATTGTTGTGTGATATTCCCCTTTACTGGAATAAATTCTTAGCAAGATGACAAGAACCATTTGAGGTGACAGAGAAAATTAGCAAAGTACTTGGCCCTCATCATACCAATACAGTGCACCCTGTGGCATGTACCTTGCCAGCCAACTGCAACTGATGGAGGGCCCTCAGAAGTTTCTCATAAAAAATACAGGGTATTACCAGCATGTCATATCCATCCATTCTCAACCCCTTTTCCCATTTTACATATGGGGTCGGGGTGTCACTTCAGCAGTGACAATCATCTCGAGTCAAGGTTTACACCACCAGGTGGCTAGCCCTGCCATGGTAGTTCATTTGTGCCACTCATTCACACACACTCTGTCAGCTGTGGTCAATTGTAGAGTGTCCAATCCACCTACTGCATGTCTTTGGAATGTGGAAGGAAACCAGAGCACCCAGAGGAAACCCCCATGACCACAGGGAGGACATGCAGACTCTGCACAGAAGGCATCCCAGCAGAGAGTCATACTGGAGAACCTCTTACTGTGAGGCAACAATGCTAACTGCTGCAGCACCGTGGCCACTCAACCAACATGTCATATGCAGACCTATTAAAAGCCCTATCACTGTATTCGGTTTCTTACCGATTACTGACTGGTGATCTGTGTCACCCAGCCCTGAGGGAAACATGGCATGTTCAAAACTAAGTGCACAAGAATTACCCACTGCATGGACTTCTAAACCTGAACTCTGGCATGAATAGATCAAGCTGGAGAGGCAGATAGGTGTCCCAGAGATTGCCCCTCCTCTGTATTAGGATTCCTATTCATGTGAAGCCGTCCTGTTCCCTGACCATCTTCAAGCACAATCTGGACCAAATGATGGGAAATCACAAATTCACTCCTGAGGTGGTGCCCATGTCTCTTATGGACAGAGGCATTTTGTAAAAAATGTCAAAACCCCTCTTGATGACCTTTGTTATATTTCCTCTAGGGTCAAAAAATGGGCAAAATCTGAGTAAACTAGCTAGGCTTTTAAGGACTGTTGAACTGTTAGCCTAGTAATATCCTATGAACCTATTGACCTAAGTCAGCTGTAATATAAAGCAAACTGGGAAAAGAAGACTAGAGTTGATATATATCATATCAATGAAAGGAAATTATAGAGTGAAGCTAAAGCTGTTGTAGTTAGTCTGGGAGCTCAGAAAGGTACCAAAAATAAGATACCAAGAAGTATCATTCTTATTGTTCAAGAAGATGAAACTTTGTCTAAGGCCTAGAAATATGAAGTGAAAGATGTTTTGCTGAGAAATATTTTTGTTTTCAGAGCTACCCAGCAGAGCAAATTTTATTCAAGATCGTATTAAAACTGTACTGGGGAGAAGTTAAACCTAAAACCTGTATAGGATACCAGAGTCCGAAAGAAAGGCAATAAGTGAGGAAGTAAGAAAGATGCTTAAAATTGAGAGTTATTGATTAGTTCTAGTTGTCTTGATCCCAAAACTAGAAGTCTCCATAAGATTTTGTAATGCCATCTGGAAACTAAATGAGGTGTCCAAATTTGATATTTGTCCAAAGCCTATCATGGGTGCGCTTATGAAGAGGACAGACAAAAATAGATTTTTTGATTCACTTGTTGAGAGCAAGGGGTACTTGGTCATTGTAACATGAACACCATTATTCATGAGTTATTCAGGTCCTGTGACCCATTTTGAATAGTACAGAACCAGGGTTTATTTTCTGAGAGGTCATTGTGGAATAGTGGATGCGAAGTGACTAAGAAACGTACTGTTTTTTCATGAAACCATCATATATGCACATCTTATGCATGTTGTTGTTGATATCTTTCAGCTTTTCCCAGTCAGGGGTCGCCACAGCGGAACTCCGGTCCGCTAATGATTGGCAGTAGATTTTCACGATTGTTAAAATCATATATATATTTGTGAATATTGTAAAAAACATATATGTGTATCATGGAAATCATATGAACATGTGCCTATCATGAAAACCTTTTGATAAATGTAAACATAAAATAACTATTTTTTAATAATAAAATTTTAACTAAGTTTTGTGTGCCCTGATAACACCCATTGTTTGAAAGAGTAGGTTCATTGGACATGCAGCTTCTTTTTAGCATAACATTTTGAAAGCAGTGTCTGATTAAGTGACTTGCTCAGGGTCACACAGTAGGCAAGTGAGAACTGAGGGAATTGAACCGTATACCAGAGGAGCTAAAATTCACAGCCTTAACCCTCTGTGCCAACTTCTAGACTTATTTCTGGTACCATTTTCTTCAAGAGAAGAAAGCATTAAAATCTGTTTTCAACTAATTAGTCACTTTATAGTGCGACTACAAAATAAAACTACAACCACTAGAAATGTTTTACAAATCCTAAGTAAGTATTCCTCTTGTTATACAGACAGAAAGGCCCTTTATACTGTCTGAGGCCCTTTATACTGTCTGATGCATTTAACTCTGCAAGTAGCCTTGCAACCTTTTGTCTCATGATTTTAATTATTTTTTTTCAATATTTTTAACCTTTTACAGTTAGGTTGCTCCTTTTTCCATTGTCCCTAATTAATCAGTTAACCAATTAATTAATTAGTCCTATTTTACTTGTATTTTTATGATTTGAGTATTAATAAAAGCAAATTGCTAAACTTATACTGGAAAAAAATTGAACATAAATTTTATTTTGTTGTAATTTTAGGGCAATTAACTTTTGTTTATAAAAAATATACGTGTGTGTGTGTATACTATATATATATATATATATATATATATATGTGTGTGTGTGTATGTATATGATTATTTGGACACAGTTACAATACAATATGATAGTTACCATTGGTTTGAAGCAATTACCAATTTTTGTTGATTATAACCCTGTACATGAATGAAGGTATTTATATGTCTACCTATAATTTTACCAGTATTGAAATTCCTCATGCAAAACGATGCAAAGCTAATGTCATTTTTTTTTACAAACTGAAGTACGCATGAAGACATTATTTGTGGTTTTCTGATACAAAACAAATACTTTTACTGGAACGTTCTATATACTACTAAACACCTATTTTTTTGTGTGTCTGATTAATAGTCACTGGTTAGCTCCCAACTGAACCCTGAATCTTTTGATTCACATAACTTGAATGTTTTACTTGGATTTTACTGTAAACTAAAAACACTTTGCATCTTTAAACATTTTAGCAGTGCAACAGCTTATTTTTGTTAGCTGCTCAGATCTTAACTGTATCCAATAAATAACAGAAACAGCAGAGTTTTGTATTAGATTTTTTAGTTATTACTGATCTATTTATCTGTTGCTAAAATTAATAACAGTAATACATTTTAACCTATTGTCTGTATTATGTATTAAACCATAATTGCTTTTTAATCCACCAGAAGTCAGTAAAGTATTTTTTTATGCTTTATTAAGTAAATACCATTGCACTTGTATGAACAAATGTGTCCCTTTTGTAATCCTGATATATTGATTCTGCTACCAACCATCGGTTTACCGACTCCTCCTGGCCTACCGCAGCACTTACTTCAATAATTTTCAGGGCAGGCAAAGAGATCAAGGCATCCTGGTACCATGTAGTGCTGGTAGGTGTCTTTCTTCCAGCCCTCATACATGCTCCAGTGACACCCCATGGGTGGAACGTGCACTGGGCAGACCACACCAGTCTGCTCCTCACTTCTGCAAATGGCTAACATCTGAGCATGGTGAGAACTCATAGGTACTTGTATTGCTTTCTGAGATGAACATCAGGTGCTGGGCGTGTGCCTTCATTTTCCTGCTTCAGTCTTCATGCTCAGCCTTCTGTCTTCACAGAGCAGCCCCATGACTTCCACAGTCATTTCTACATATATCTAATCCCCCATATCTAGTGTCACAGGCTTGGTACATCATGAAAGTAGACCTAATGGTCTGTAAACACTGCCAGCCATACCCCAAACATTCCTGCTGGGCTTAACAGTGCAGAGGAATAGCCACCTACCTCTCTTCAGGACGGGTGAGCTGAATTAAACCCCCACCTGACTATTCCAGACTCCCATATTGCTAATCAAAGATGGATCATCTGCAATGATGCCAGGGCTTTATCTTTGTTTGCCACAGAAATAGGTTAATTTTTTTGCTTACTTTTATAATTGCTGCTACAGATCCTTTTTGTGCCACTTTATAGAAGGACAAAAACAAGAGTTAGTTTGGGAGTCACCGGTATCTGTCTTTACAAGCTAATGCACATAAACAGATTTAAATCCTTGGTCTGCATACTGAATTAGTTTACAGTTTGCTGTCAAGTAGGTACACATAATATAATATATGCATTTGTACTGACAGAAGCAGGCAATTCTTTTCATTCACTCTTTTTAAAACGGAAACGATGACCTTTGTGTTGCAATGCTGCGTATAGACCATAAACCACAAACCTCTTAAACAATGAGCACTTGGATACTGTTGTTAATAAGTGACAGATGTTTTCACTCACTGCTTGATACTCCACACAACACAGATTTTAAAAAAGGTCCCTGTAGTGTTCTTTAGCATTAAACAAATGATATCAGAATTGTCACAGATGAGGGCGTATGTTTTGAATCTATGTTCACTGATCTCACTGAATCCTTCAACATAATATATTGCTAACTCCTGTTTAAGCAACAGATCTGAGTATGTGCAACAACTTTTTGATGACTTACTGACTACCAGTGAAGCCGAGCCTTTCACTTATGACACAGCAGTTCTGTCTTTTGAATGATGTAGGATACCTTCTCTCTTTATTTATTGATGTTTCTTTACCAGATTAGTACAGCTGGGCCTCAAAAGACCCTTTTTCAGCAGAGGCCCAGGGAGAGAAGCTTCAGTTATAAATTACAATTTACAAGTAATGATTATACCCATTGAGAGTTATAAAACAATACTGAGTCAAGAAAGATAACTACAAACTGTAAAAGAAATAAAGACATATTATATAATGGTGTTTGATACAGTTTTAAAACAACAGTGCAAAATAATGAGATTTTGTGATAATATCTTATAACACTGAAATGAGGGAGCCACAATTATACCGAGTATCAAGTATAAAATATGAGAGAGAAAACATAAATGGACTTTTCATTACAGTATATAAATTGTTTAAAACCACCTGAGGTGCAGATTAGTAGACTTGACAGTAGGAGAAGTAGGGGTAAGGTGAAGAAGGTAAGAAAAGAGAAAAAGCAGAAAAGATAAGAGAAAAATGCTGTGATGGGGGAAAGGAGAAAAAAAAAGATAAATGTAGGTTAGAGACTGCGTGTTATAGATGAGAGCAGGAGGAGAATGACAGGTGTCTTTTTAAAAAAAGTAATGAGGTAAAACTACCAGACTAGGATGAGAAGATGGAAAGTTGAATTGACATGATGCGTGATCTTTGGCTGAATTGGAAAGTAGTAGTTTGTGAGTTCTAACAGTACTGGTTAAGGTAGTTTAATCCAGAGATGAACTGGTGCATGACCATGTACTTAGAATATGCTGTTTTAGGTGAGTTTTAAATTGTGCATAGGTTGCTGATTTGTTTCAGAGAGGATTGGCATTGTATGCTTTTGAAACACAATTTGAGATATTTGTAGGCAAACTGCTCAGCATTTCTCAAGTGGTAAATAACAGGTATGTGCAAGCATGCATCCTTGATTAAAGCAGTCTTCGGACTGAAACTGGATCTCATAAGAGTCAAAGCTACAGTAAACAAATGCTTCGTTATAGACAACACATGCTATATTGTTTAGTGTCTCTTGTAAACACAGGAAGATAGAGCCTTCACTTTCTGTGTAAAGTGGATTCTTGTAATCCTGCCCTATGTCAAACATTAAACATGTGTTAGTGACTTCAACATACGGAAGATAAACATGATAAAAGTATAAAGAGCTGCACAAACAAGGAAGATGCAACCAACAACAGTAACACCAAAGGGAATATGTTTGGCCAGTGAAAACATGGATGCCTGCTCCCCTGACCTCTAAACAGCAGTACATGTGTCTTATTTTATGTGCAGTACTATTATCAAATTCAAATACACACACACACACACACACACACACACACACACACACACACACACACACACACACACACACCTGCCATGCCATCAGTAAACAACAAGGAAATATGTCACAAACGTCCAGCAGTCAGCATAATACTTTAATACTGGAATACTATTTCAGTAAATCTACTGTGTTACCATTTTGGCTAGTGACTTCTGTCAGTGAGGAGCAACATGGTGGCAGAGCGAATAGATATTGGATTCACAGCTCCAGATTTCAACCCTGATTTCTGGTCACTGTCAGTATAGAGTTTTCTTGTTAGTTCTGTGTTTGCATTAGTGTTCTGTAGTACTTTTTGATTTGTTCCCGAAAACATCCTGTGTGATTGACTAAGCTACATTGTCCATATCCTGTATTTACCCTTGCCTTTGTGGCCTAGGTCATTGCTGAAAAGGGTATATGGATGAGTCCACCTACCCAGTTAACAAAAGTAAAAAAAAAAAAAGAAAAAACTTATATTATAAAAGTGTCTTCTCATTCTTGCCATTTGGTGGCTTCTTAGGTGGTCATACTGCCCGATTCTTCAAAAAGTACCATGGGAGTTCTCTCTTCAAATAGTTGGTGCAGATCTTAAGTATTTAGATCTATAAAACTGCTAACTCAAGGACACTTTTTTGGGCATAAGGTGATCAAGATCACTTTTGACAAAAACTTGTTCCCTAGGCCCTACTTTGAATATAATCTAATACAGTCTTACTGCATTTTGGAGGGAAGGTGCAATCCCCATTTGAGGCATTTTAAGGAGCCATTTTTTCAGACAATTCATCATTGTGTAGGTGATTTTTAGTCAGTTCATTTACTCCTACTTCAGTTCTAATACATACGTTGTATGATTTTCAGACTTCTTGCCACACCTCATAGAGCAAGTACTGGGTGCACTTCTTTCTCCTTCTTTGCCGCTTTATATGAAACTGCTTTCCTTCTACTCAGAGAGTTTGTCACTTCCACATCTCTTTCATTATTTTGAACAAGTATACATATTATTATTTTTTATTATTTCACTTTATTTGACATTTGTTAACCGGGTTAGTCCAACTGAGCTAGGAGCCCATTTTCAGTGGAGACCCAAGAAGAAAAGCTGCAAACACAGTACAATACAAATTGTAGAAAAATGTACATTTGAGTTTAACAACAAAAATAAAAAATGGGTTGTCACATAAAGCGCTACAGCTCAGAATTTAAATTAACTAAAGGCAGTTAAGACCTTTAATGTTCAAGAGCAAAAAGTTCTACACAAGTGAAAATTACATTGACATAATACAAATTACTAAACAGATGAAGGAAATATGTTACGTAAACATAAAAGTAAAGGTATTAATATGAACTGTAGTTAAAATGTGAACTACAGATGACCAACATTTTGATTCTGTAGGTCATCTGTATACTTTCTTTTTACAGTTCTCATTCACTGTAACGGTACATGGTTTGCTCAATTTCTGCCTTCCTTTAACACCAAAAATCAAACTACTAGAGCTAGATGCCAAGCTTGAAAACAACAAACTTCTTAACAAAATACTTGGGGAAAAACAACAACCCTTTCCTTAAACCTCACTTTTTGTCCAGAACATTATTCTACATGTGTTGTTCCCACAAATTCCATTTATTTTGATGTAATTTTCACCTTTCTGGTTTAAAGATTCCAGCACCGCTTCATTTTTCTCCTTTATAAAATTCAGTACTTCGATCACAATTGATTTATGTTTTGACTTCCATTTTCTACTAACTGCTTTTTTTTTGGCAGCTAGTAGTATTAAACTCAGAAGGATCTTAAATGTCTGGACAATTCAGATCCTATGTCCCACCTCAAAAGAATAATTTTCTTAGTTGCAACCATTTGCTCCCCAACATTTCTGACCACATATCCTGTAAAGATTTTTAAAATCTGCCAACATGTTCCTAATTACTTCTATCTTTCCCATCACACCTCCAGCAGTTGCTATCTACCTGAAGAAAAATCCTCTGTCTGCTTGGGTTAGAAAAGTGTTAAGAATTTAATAAATTTACTGAGACACAAAGCAGTTGAAGCTAAACTTTATTATTAGACTAGATTAGCAGCACATTTAAACTAGACCAACAACAAGCCTAGACTAGCTAACATGACAAAACAGCTACAAACTTCTGTTTACATGAGACAAAGAACAGAAAGATTTTCAAATATTCCTTTCAATCATATTTTGTATCCTTGATTAATAGTAGAAATATGCAGTTATTATTCAGAGTTTGCTGGTCAGCATATTTTCACCACAATACTGTGTTTCCATGATTTTATGTATATACTTAAAGAAGGTTGTACCTGTGGTCGAAGAGAGAACAGAACAAGGTTAGTGTTTTGGTTCATAACACGGCAGTACTATAAGCCTTAATCTAGTTTGCAGCATACGGTTGTTGTAAACGTGTTTCTGGTCTGAAATAGATAAAACAATTTTAAAACTAACAATATCTTAATTCTACTACAGAAAATCTATTCTGGCACTTATATTGTTGGACTTTAAATATTATACTCATCAGTTCTTCCTTTTATTTTTTATATAAATGTAACTTTTATTTGCTTAACAAAGTAGGTAAAAGAGATTTTGAAAGCAACCAAAATGGGGAACAAGCCGAGTTAAATAGTTTATTCAATCCACAAGAAAACCAAGTAATGCATGATTAACGCTGTAAATATAATTGGCGTTTTCGTAAAAAACATAAGATACACACACTTGAATGCCTTAGCCTTGTTTAAATAATGAGCTAGAAATGATGAAACAAAACACTATTGGACAAACAATTAATTAAATAGCACCAATGAAGAAAACTTGAAAAATTTTTAAAAACATTTTTTTAAAAGATGTTAAAATCCATAAATACCTATGAATCTCGCTTCTATAAAAACATAACTATATTTATACTTAAAAATATATATGTGCAATACATAATACAATCTTTAACATAAAAAGTTTCGATTTGCATGAACTGTGATACTTAAATCAGTTGTTATGTGATGCCCTCTAGTGGTATAAAACATATTTATAATTTGGCAGCTGTTAATTTTAAAACAGGCAGAATGGAAAGCATATCGTTTAGCCCTGGCTGTTGAGTGGCTTCCAACACTATTTGCCAATAGAGCTCACGATGTTCTAGTTTAGCTTCCCACATGCCCCCTCTTATTTGCTTAGGCGCAACTTCCAAAACAAAAAATGAAAATAATGCTTGATGGCATATTGTCTTGTGACGAAAGAGTGCATTATTTAAATTCACCTTACTCATTTCATATAGGTGTTCATATATACGAGTTTTGAGTTTTCTCTCTGTCTTGCCAATGTAAAAAGATTTACATTCCTTGCACAGGGCAAGATAGACAAGTCCACTACTGTTACAGTTTGAATAACAATTGCTCTTAATATTTCTGTTCCTACTTGGAATTTCTATAGAAGAAGCATTACAAATATAGGAGCACTGCGAACATGCACCACATTTGAAAGTACCGGTCCTTGTGCGATGGTATGGAACTCCAGAACCACGTCCATACTCAAAATTTTTTTTTAAATTCATGTCCCTTCTATAGGTAAATTTTAACTGACGTGTACACAGTTGATCTAGATCAGTGATTTCTTTAAATCTATCCCATTCTCTACTGACAACTTTTCTTAGAACACCTGAATTTCCATTTAAATCTAAAATGTATGCATCTTCCCAATCATTGTTCCTATTGATTTGTTGAGAGAGCAATGAACCAATTAATGGACAAGAATCCTGTCCTAAAATAGGTGCAAATCTATTTGGTCTACTTTACCGGACTTCCATAATGACCTGTTGAATTAAATTAGTGGGATAACCTCTGTCTTTAAACACTTCATTCACAGTATTGCATTCAATAATGAAATCTTTGTCATTAGACGTCATACGGCTAATCCTGACCATTTGCCCTTTTATAAGATGTTTCTTTTGGAAGAAAGGATGCCCACTACTGAAATGAAGGTAGGAATTTTAGAAGGTATTCTTTCTATATATTTTGGATGAAAACTTGCCATTGTCCTTTGTGATACATACATCCAGATAATTAAGTACCTCATAATTCAAGTTGTAAGTAAAATCCATAAAACTAGTTGTTCGTTTTAAATAGGTCAAAAATTCAAAAATATCTTTCTTTACTTGCCGCCCACAAAATACAAACATCATCCAAGAAGTGCTTATATAGGGACCAACAACTACTGAATTCACTGTTAAGAACATAAGTGTGTTCCCACCAGGGCAAAACAATATTGGCATAGGTGGGAGCACAACTGGCCCTCATTGCCACACCTTTGATCTGCTTATAAAATTCACCTTCAAAAAACATGTAGTTGTTGGTAAGAATGATTTCCATGAACAAAAGAACGTTGGTAAAATCATTATTGGAAAAATTTCTGAATGTACTCATATAGTCTTGCAGCCATTGCAATCCTGTGTCATGAGGTTTACTGCCAAAAAGGTCCACTATGTCCACTGTAATAAAAAGCAAACTATCATTGTAAAGTTCAGGTTTCAAATGTCTGAGAAAGTCCCAAGAATCCTTTAACACTGCTGGACCTGTCCAGGACAGATCTTTAAGCTTGGTGTCAACATATTTAGAAAGGGGCAATGTAATAGCACCTTCTGAAGAAACAATAAGTCTTAGTGGAGGATCCAGTGTGTTCTTGTGGACCTTAGAAGCCAGGACATATTTAGAAGCATTACTGAGTTCATCCTTCATTTTGGACTCATAAAGAATGCTGTCCATCAATACAGTCCCTCAACCTTTATCAGGCTGCATAATTGTTATAGTACGGTCAGCTTTTAAGGAATCCAGTAAATCTCTTTCCTCCTTGGAAAGATTGGGATGTATCCTGTGATTCTGGATTTCCTTCCTAATTTCCCTTTCCATAATATTTTCTAAAATTTTAAGTTGTGGGTGGAGGGGGGGGTTAAAAGTACCCTTTCTCCTCAAAGGTGTTAATGATGTGTTGATATGTTTGTGATTATTAAAAAATATAGCTAGGTTCTTTTTCCTGTTAAAAAGTTTCAAATCCACTATAGCCCTGGCCACATTAACCTTTCTTGATGGTATGAACTTGAAACCTTTAGAAAATAAATTAAAATGTTGGGCAATAATAGAAAGACCATTGTAGTTAAAAATGTTATAGCCTTTAAATGAATGAACATTGTCCACTGCAGAAATCACTTCAGAATTTTGTTCTGTTAATACCATGTTTTCCTTCCCAGATTGCCCCCATAATTGTTATAGTTGTAATAAACTTGTGGTTTTGTTACTTATCCTGTTCGATCTCCTGGGGGGTGGGAGGTAAGAATGTTCTAAAGGGATTTCTGCTTGGTGGTTGGGCTGGCCGTAATCAGGTTTACCAAACTGGTGACCATCATTGGGTAGACGACTGTTGTTAGTTTCCCTTATTTCCTCTTCCCCAAATTTGAAAAAAGGTCTAGGTTTAGGGTATGCTGTACCTTCCTTATATTCCTTGAGGTCCCTTTCAATTTTGCCCTGCTTTCTAACTACATTGCTAATACATTTCCTATCCACTTGTTCAAAAATATCATAATATTTGGACTTTTCACTCTCGACCGTAACAAGTCATTAGGTATACATTCATTGGTCTTTTCCATGTCTTTCATTAAAAACAGTTTCTCCCCATCACTCTCATCCCTAATAGCTTTAACAATCTCTAAGCCACAATCATCAAAAATGGTAATGAGACGCGAGTGAAATTCAGAGCCATCTTGTACTCTGTTAGGATATTTACAAATTCTCAATCCCTTGGGGATGATTTTGTGCTTAAGGCATTCGTTTAAATATACATTATCACAGTCAGTACTTTTGTATTTATCAGTCAGAAAATATAATTTGTCCAGATTCTCTTTGTAGGAAAGAATTCTGCTGTCCATTTTAGTTTTATTTAACTTACTGTTAAAATCATAGTTCTTTCTGATATTAACAGTTTTAGTATTGGAAGCAATGTTAGTGTGTAAATCACCTTTTTTAGCATTAGAAGTGGCACTGATACCAGTCGTATCCCTCTCCTGAGTTCCTGTGCCTTCTTCGTTGGTTAAAAAAATATTAAGTAGTTCCAATAATTCATTGGTTGAAGATGGACTTTTGGTAAAAGAAGAATGCTGTAAAGCCACTGAACTCGTAGACGCCATCCTGTGTTGGCTTCTCAGCATTTCCTGGTTGCCAGGAACACCTGACATCAACGTAACAATGGATTGGCAGGCTGGGGTTAGCAGTTCTACTAACTGTGATAACTGTCCGATCATTTTGCGAAGTTCACCCCTTTCACCTCCTCTGAATTCATCTTCCGACTCAACCCCTGGTTGCTCAGCCATCTCAAACATGACCAATAATCATGCATTACTTGGTTTTCTTGTAGATTGAATAAACTATTTAACTCGGCTCGTTCTCCATTTGGTTGCTTTCAGTGAATTGTGGTATTGGTTCTAAGTAGTTTATATTCACTGACATCTTATTTTTGGTTATAAGTTGTTTTAGATAACCTTCTGATTATTTTATTTTTATATTTACACTGAGACATGGGTCAGCGTGATAGACAGGGTTCAAGAAAAATGAATACTAGGTTAGAAACCCACCTACTGGATAGAATGCTTGAATGGTAGCACTCAATCCATGATTTTATATGCATACATCTTTATTATTATTACTAATTTTCTAGCACTCGTTTTGTACTATTTTATTGATTTCCTATACCTGAAACATCATAATATTAGAATTATAAACACTACAACTAATGGACTTTTAAAAAGGCTTATTTTCCAAACTATCCAGATGTACCCAAATGAGTTTTAAATTTTATTTTACTACCTGAAATAATTGTGCAGTATTTTATCTTGCCATTTTCCCCGTTTTTACTGAGAATAAATACATTTTTTTACCCGTGTTTACTCCAGAAATTCCTGTTTATTTCATTTTGTCACAAAGGTCAGGACTTAACATGCATGACTGTGCCTACATATAACAGCCATTTTGTATTAATTCAAGCCAAATTGCAATGTACATTTTTTTCTGTTTTTGTCCTTGCATGAATTAAAAAATCATGTTTATATTTTATTGTTTTTTAAGTCATTCCCTCCAATGGAGATCTTTTGAGTTTGCACTATAACTCCCAATGGGCATGACCCGAGCCTTCTAAAAATATAAAGTTATTGCCAAACAATTCAAACAAATGTTCATATCTCTAGAACCATTAAGTGATACTGGAAAACTGCAAATGGCAAACTCTTCAGCATACAGTAATGTCTACAGTGGTTGCATTCATTCAGTCCTTGGGTTTAAACTGGATTTTATAAGCCATAATAAACAAAGTAAATATTAATTTTGTAATGCTTTATATACAACTTATATGTCACTAACTGTTCAAGCAACATGCATACTGCCATCAGTCTTTTCTTCATACAGCTGTGAATTTTCATAAGCAATTCTGTCTGTCACATGATTATTGAGATTAGTTAGAGAAATATGAAAATTATTACAGTACAAGTAATTAGTATTCAAATATCTGATGTATCCTTATCTGTACAGTTGCTTGACATTGTGTCATTTTTAAGACAAAATCTTCTAATAGTTTCTTTGAAACTTTTTTGCATTATTATTAATGCAAATATGAACAAGCATGTAGAGGCATCAGTAGGACATAACTGCAGAAATGCCTGGTGGGGTCACTAGGTTATAATCAGTTAAACCAAATCTCCATCATCCTATTAATATTTTGTAATTTTTATACTTTATGATATTTTACCCATTGTCGTCTGCTCTATATTTTCAAATAACCTTTACTGTCTTTATTTATTTATTTATTTATTTATATATATATATATATTTATTTTTTAGGTAGTAACACATTTATGTAACATGTTGCAATGAACATGTCATGTTATCCGTTAAGCTGATGTCTGAATAATGCTGACTATAAAGCTGTTTGGCCACATGCCCATGATGTACACATCAAAACAATCATACACACATCTTATGCAAGTTGTAAAAATCCTATGTATGTATATCTATATCTAGCTATCTATTTATCTATATACATATATATATATATATATATATATATATATATATATATATATATATATATACACACACATATGGGTCTAGGACTATTCACTGCACTGAAAGCATATTTCACTGAAACACATTTGACTGTGCACAATTCACTGAAAACACAATTCACTGAAACACATTTCACTGGAAGTTATATATGGCCTTTTCCCCACTGTAGTGCGACCCTGGAGTTAGAATTTATAGTAAGGGAGGGTGTGGGGGGGCACCCCCACACACTTTGCGGGGTGTGGGGGCGTAGCCCCCCACCTATTTTAAATATTTTGAACTATACACATAGATACTTGCAATTTCAATAAGTTACTCTTTTTCTAAACTTAATATATATCCAAACTTTGTGTGGGGCTACACACCCCCACAACCCCCAATGTGCAGGGGGTGCCCCCACACCCCTCTTACTATATATTCTAACTCCTGGGTCACACTACAGTGGGGAAAAGGCCATATATAACTTTCAGTGAAATATGTTTCAGTGAATTGCAAAACTATTGTCATTTTTTTACAAACTGTGAAATAGGCATGAAGTCATTATTTGTGGTTTTCTGACCCCAAATAAATCCTTTTTACTGAAATTTACTATACACCACTAAACACCTATTTTTTGTGTGTCAGATTAGTAGTCACTAGTTAGCTAGTTACTGAACCCAGCATCTTCTGATTTACTTAACTTGAATGTTTTACTTGGGTTTTACTGTAAACTGAAAAAACCTTTGTAGCTTTAAACATTTTAGCAATGCAATAGCTTATCAATAATTTAAATATTAAAGTTTTTTATTACATTTTATATTACTGATCTGTTTTTTCTGTGGTTAAATTGTGATGCATTTTAACCTGTTGTCTGCATTAAGTATAAAAAACATGATTGCTTTTTAATCCCCTCAGAAGTCAGTGAAGTGTTTTTATGCTTTATTAAGTAAATACATTTACATTTGTGTGAACAAACGTCCCTTTTGTAATGCTGATTTATTAATTCTACTGCTTATGTTAGTTTACTTGGGATGATTATCTTGCGACAGCATGAAAGAAAGTGAATTTAGTCAAAACAATGTTTACCAAAGAATTTACACTTGTACATTTGCCTTTTCCTTGGCGATAATGTCATTTTGAACAATTTGGTCCGTGACCATGCTAAGTGGCATAACTTAATATTTTGGTATCTTAAGGCTCACAAATCACCCTGAATGTAACTAGAACATTTTTCTAAAATGTCAGTGTAGAATGACTCCCTAGTGAAATGTCGGCACCTGAAATGCTGAGTGCCAACACGCTGAAAAAAAGGACAGAAAACCAAGGAAAACAACGAATCTCAAAGATCACACTTCTCCTTTAAATTCTTTTTTGCATGGGAATAAGCCCTCCTAGCATTCCCCCCAACTTCTGAAATTGTATATACCAACTTCAACACTGCCATACCATGCAGAAAAGGGACTATTCTGGGAAATTGCCATCTTGGACGTAATATATGTAAGTCCATTTTTTGACCATTCAGACTCAGTGTTTTGGGACTCACGCTAGTTGGATCTGGCATTTCAAATGGTTGCTGTGTATAACATGTAAAGCGCACTTAATGATTATTTTTTATCAGCAAATGCAGTCTGCAAAAGTCTAGATTTTACCTGGGAACCATACGGATGTCCTCCAATTGTTCCCTTGTAAACTGCCTTTCCAGTCTCCCTTCCCAATCTTTTTTAACTTCCTCTGATCGATTCTTATAGTTATCGTGCAATATTTTATATGCCCTAATAATTAATTCGTTTATCAGCTTTTGTTGTAGACTTGACTTAAAACTCCACCAGAGTTAGCTTTTCACTTAGCACTCCCCTCTGATATCCCTTTCTCTTTACCTATATTCTGCTACCAATTCCTGGTAGGGAAGGCAGTCTGTAACCTGCAGTCCAAACTTCTGCTTGGTCTCATCTCACTCTACTGCATTTTCCTCTCTAGTTCTGTACTCAAAAAACCTTAAGTTCCTTTGCTAACTTTCTGCAGTAAATTCCATATATTTATATACATGTTTTGTGTGTGTGTGTGTGTGTGTGTGTGTGTGTGTGTGTGTTTATATCTATATTTACATCTATCTGACTCTATCAGATATATTTTGTATCATTTCATTGAAGTAGCTTTGACTAAAGTACAAATGGTTGAAAAAATGACTGAAAGTGCATTTATCTGGCCCATCTAATTTCCAAAGGCATCTCCACAAGATTCAAAGAAGTTTTAATTCCCCTTTACTTTTATCAGCTGCTTTATGGAATATAGCTTGCCTTCTGGGATGTATTTATCTAAACATATTACACAACTTCAGTGACTTCAGATATTCATAACTAAAAAAACATCAGTGGCCTAAAATAATCTTAGTTATCAGGACAGACTGGCAGCACTTTCTTGTACTCAGTTTCTTACAGACTCATCCATGGAGATCTATAACTAGCCATTCAAGCCATGAATGATCCAACCTTATTTGATTTCCTGTTCCTTTACAGAAATAAGCTCAAAACATTGGTTAAAGGAGCCATACCTTCATCAGCAGATAAATAATACACATTGGCATGAAAGAGTCATATCCCAATGTAGTTCTCACCCTTGGAACAAGCTACCACTAATAATTGAGTGGGCAGCATCAGAATCTTTCCTGATCTATCTTGGCTTGCCCTTCTTGAGGGTATAAGGAAATTTTAAATAGGTTTATTTTGGCTAGGCTTCAAATGGTCTGCAGACCAATTAATAAAAGAGGAGGCCAGCAGACTATGGCCAATGAACTTCAATTTTGATGACAGGTTAAGTATAAAATGGAGCAATGGAATTATTGTTTTGTATTACACTGATGAAGTCTATGTGTTTTTATAGACAAAACTGGTCTGTTATTATTCTTTGCTTCTGTGGCCTGTTTTTACATGATTAAACATTACATTTCCATAGTTTGCTGGCCTCCTCTTTTATTACTTGGATTTCAGTATTTTGGGGCTGTGCAGTTGCCGTACATGCAGGGTCTGCCTCATTTTACTGCAGACCAATTGCCTAGTACTTGCCAGTAAACCTATGAACATATGAAATTTTTATATAGTAAAAAGGTTTATTTGATAAATGATATAGCTGACATTTATTCAGTAGGCAAAGTAGACGGTGTTAATATTTTCTGTAATTTGGAGTTTTAAACTATGTCCTGTGAAGAAGGAAGTATTGTACAGTGATGAAAAAGAGGGTTGTCTGCATGATTCAGCCGGTGTCATTTTTTTTTTTTTTGTGAAAAGCACAATAAAAGTGATACTGCAATATATTAATCATATCATTTCCCCTGTTGCTTGAACAGTTAATACACAGAATTCGGAAGTTCATATTCCTTTGGGTTGCACTACTAGGCTTATAAGGACCCTCGTTATTAGCCTAGTATACACCTATGAATATCTGATTGAAGTACATTTGACTAAAAAAGCATTTCATTGAAAAGTATAGATATACATTTACATATTTCTGTAAATAGTATATACGTTGTGTCATTTTTGCTCATGGGAGACATTGGGGACATAATTTAGAAGATTTTGTGTGGAATGGAAATACCTACTGTAATGTATCACCAGATTTGTAGAAATTTCTGTTTGTGTGCCAGTACTAATTCACGGTGCAGGGTATTTTTTCTTTTCTTCACTGGTATGCAACCATGGAGTTAGAATATATATAATTAAGGGGGGGGGGTACAGGCAGCCGAAATAAACAACCCATGGCTAGGGGATATTCCCTTTCCCCGGGGATAGTACAGTCTCAGACTTAGTATATATAACTGCATGAGCAGTAGGATGTCGACATTTCCATTTTAGATGTAGAGTGGTTTGTCTTCAGGATGCCGCTCTTCGTGTTAGTCAACCAACAGAAGGTAACTCAATGGCCCTGTGGCCTTTACAAGCCTAGCCATAGGATTACCCTGGCATAGTGCCACCCGACCTTAGTTCCCAGTGGTTCCACGGGAGTGATCCCCAGGGTGAACTTTCTATTTCCCATCCACTCATCAAGATTTCTCTTGAAGAGGGTCAGCAAGGTGCTCTGCTTGACATGTATGGGAAGTCTATTCCATAGCATGGACAGTCTCTGGGTTATGAACCTGTCCCTCCTGTATGTTCTGTTGACTGTGGTAATGAGGCTGAGGCCTCTGGAGCTTGTGGTGCGGAGGGATTGGGATTTCTTTAGATGAAGCATTTCTAACAGAGCTGGGTCAGACATGGCTTTGTAAGTCAAGCAGAGATTGCCTCTAAGTAGTCGATATGAGACGGAGAATAGTTGGAGTCTTTTGAGTCTGTCCATATAGGACAAGTGTTTAAGGCCTAGGATCCTCTTTGTGAGGTACTTTTGCGGCCTCTCCAGTTGTTGCAGGTGCTTAGTGAGGTACATGGCAAATGGGGCATTTTACTCAATGACTGGCCTAATGAGGGAAGAGTAGAGGGAGACAATGACCTCTTTCTTCCTGGATGCAAAACCCTTAGTAGTGAGATGTGCCACATAGAAGGATTTTCTGACCACACTGGCGATATGGTGATCAAAAGAGAGGTTGCTGTCAACCTGTGTTCCCAGATCTCTTATAACGCCTTCTGTATTAAGTGGACTACCATTGATGTGGTAATTCATGGGAACCGGATTTTTCCCAAAGGGGATGACGACACATGTTTTGCATTTAGCTTAAGGCCATGGTTCTGACACCAGTCGTTGGTCTAAGTGAGGCCATTCTGCAGTATGTCTACATCACTTGGGGAGTTAATAATAGCTCCCAAGCTGCAATCGTCTGTGAACTTTGTCAGCCAGAGTTCCATCATGTTGGCCTGGACCAAGTAGATACCAAACAGGAGAGGACCCAGGACCGAACCCTGTGGGACTTCACTCGTGACTAGACAGCAGTCTGACTTGGAGTCAGCTACTTTCACACTGTGGGTTCTATCTGTGAGCCAGTTTGCAACCCACCTAGGGATATAGGGGTTAATGCCTAGCTTAGTGAGTTTTTCTATGATTCCTGAGTGGGGAATGGTATCAAAGGCCCTGGCCAGATCAAGGTAGGCTGTATGAACCACCTTGCTTTCATCCACAGCTCTGGTGACTGACTCAAAGAAGTCGACCAAGTTGAGCAGGCATGACCTACCCTTCACAAAACCAAATTGTGTGGGATCCAGAGTTTGGCGATTCCCTATATCCTTGTTTATTAGGTCCATGATGATGTGTTCCATAGCTTTGCATGTCAGACTCGTCAAGCTAATGGGGCGATAGTTCCCAGGGTCTGTAGTCGCTCCTCCTTTGTGGACAGGGATGACTGTAGCAGTGCGTTATTCGGTAGGGACTAAGCCTGGGGTGAGGCTGTGATTGAAAAGGGCACACAGGTGAGGTGCCAGTTCACTCTGTAGTTTATGTAGAACACAACCATGAATATTGTCAGGTCCCATAGAAGCTGTATTTTTGGCCTTGGACAGTGCTTTTTTAACCGGTGTAGCAGTAGTACTGGGTGCCTGGCAATCTACTGGTATTATGATTGGTCCTTTGGGGGGGAGGGGTAAAGTTGGCACTGAATCTGTCAGCCAGTATATTTGCAATACGTGTTGGCTCAGTATAGAAGGGACCATTGTGCAGTAGCTAAGAACAAATCTGGGTATTGATGTGGAGATTCTTTACATAACTATAGAAGGCCTTATGGCTGTCTTTACTATCTGCTGCAATTCTGTTTTCGTAGCTAGCTTTAGAAGATTTGATGAGGGATCTCAACTTTTTGTTGAGGTTGATAAGGGAGTTTTTCCAGTCATGGGACTTCACCTTATTCCGCATCAGTTTCCTCTCTCTGTTGTAGAGTTTGTTTGTGGCAGGGGACCACCAGATTGGCTTCCTTTCTTTGTAGGAGAGTGTCTTGGTTCTATTGGGTATGGCGAGATCCATGCATTTGTGTACGTGTTTGTGCAGTGCATTGGTGTATGATTTAGCGGTCATGCAACTATTTTCCATTTGCATGGGTGCTGTGAAGTTAGCCACCTCTGTTTTTAGGAGCCCAGAGTTAACTTTGGAGAAGTTTTTCATGGTGGTTACCTTTGCGAGGTGGGTGGGATGTGGATTTCCAAGGTGATTAGTTTGTGCTCAGATCTAACCAGGGAGAAGCTGACTATTGATGTAGAGCAAAGGTCGCCCATGTTAGTAATGACCAGGTCAAGGATGTTGCTACCTCTAGTGGAGGTAAGAACAAACTGGTCCAGGGCATTGGAATTAATGAACTCCAGAAAACGTCAGGCAAGTGTATTGGTACATAAGTAGTTTTCCCAGTTAATGGAGGGGTAGTTGAAGTCGCCTAGTATGAGAGTGTTAGATTGGACCCTGATATTCTCCAGGCTGCTTAGGAACGTGGAGTGTGAGTCTTGGGACATGGTTAGGGACCTATAGCAGGCTACGACATGAATTCTGTCTTACCCAATGTTAGCTGCACCTGAAGTATCTCTGATGCGTTATGTTGGACTGCCAGTCTGGAGGTGTGTACATCCTTTATGAATATGGAAACTACCGCCTTTGGAGCTTAGGTCCAAGTTCTGGGGCCGAAAGATGTGGAAAGATTATAGCCTGATAGTGTAGGGGTACTTTCTGCTGCCTTGAACCAGATCTCTATTACAGCACAAATGTCGATGTTCTCTATTTTAAGGAGTGCTTCGAGCGAGTGCATTTTCAGATTTAGACTTCTAGCGTTGAGCAGCATGTCACTCAGATTGCATTTGTTTGTACCTGTTATGGTGATAATTTGGTCTTTGGAACACCGCCTAAAAAGGCACTATAGGGGTGGCAAGAACCTTGACTAGTATTCGGAAGCCCAGGGGTGACAGATGCAGGCCATCTCTGGCAAAGCATCCTGGTCTTTCAGTCATGTCATTCCAGGCAGACAGATACTGGATCCCCTTAGAATGACACCAGAAACTTAGCCAATTGTTAAAATCAATCATTTTCTGCTTGTACTGTGGTATCATTCTGGGTGATGGTAGGATGCTGCTCAGGGCTAGAGTCATACCTGCCTGGGCTACATAATCCGAGAGCTCCTCCATGACTCTTGTTTATGTAGTCCGGGGAGGTATATCTCAGGTCATTCACACCCATATGTATGATGACGGAGTCATATTTGTACCTTTTGTTGAGGGACCTGAGTGCGTGTATTATGTGGTGGATCCTGGCACCTGACAGGCAGCTGACTGTTACTTTCTCCTTATTCAACCCAGTGAGTGAGACATCAGTGTGCTTCACTGTCGAGTCACCTATGACTAATGTGTTGGGCATGTTGTTTTGCGTTAGGAGCTTTGGTTGAGTGGCACACTGTTTAGGAGAGTTGTGTGTCTCATGATTAGTGTGTTGTGGTGGTCGAGTGCATTTCTGCCTTGGAGGTCTCTGCTATTTGGGTAGATTTTTATTGAGAGCCTCTGCGAAAGTGGGTGTGTGGTTTGTGTTTTTATGTGAAGGGAGTGCTGGTATGTGTTCTGGAGGGCTGTGTGTTCCATGTGGTGTGGTGCAAGTGTTGACCTTCTCCTCTTGACCAGCTATTCTGGTCTTGGCTGGAGAGTGCGTGGCTTCCAATTTGAATATATAAGTGCATCTCTCGCAAGTCTGAGTGTTGGAAAGTAAGAGGAGAGGGTTGTCGGTGTACATGAGGCAATTGCTACTTTGTCTCAGGATGCCCAAGTTCACCAGGTTAATAGAAGAAAGCACAGGGAACTGACCTTTAGACATGCCTGGAGGGGTGGGCATTAATAATAAATACTGGATCTGTTTCCTTGTAGAACGTCCAGTGCTGGTAGCACTTTTTTGTGCTACAATAATTGCTGAAAGAAGTCTGGTAAAGGCTAGACTAATAAGCTAGTAAAAGTGCAAGAGAGGAGAGAACTAGTAGATCTAAGGGAAAAATTGAAGAGAAGACTTTGGCACCGCTCAGATGCTTACAAATAGTCCTGGATACAGCAAGTCTGTATCTGGTGTAGACTAGTTACAGGAAAGGCGGGAAACGAGCACAAATACGGGCTTTTAAACCAGAAAGTTGAGAGAGATGGAAAACTGCCCAAACGGTCAATAAACTAAAATTTCTGGGCCAGTAACCACTCCTCTTGTGGTAGATAGGCTACCTAGTGCTTACCACTCCCACTGACAAGCTAGAAGGCTTCCCTTCAACACAGAAAGGCATTAAATATGTGTGTGTGTGTATATATATATATATATATATATATATATATATATATGTGTGTGTATATGTATATATATATATATATATATATATATATATATATATATAAATATATAACATATATGTATATATATATATATATATATATATATATACACACACACACACACACACACACACACACACACACACACACACACACACATATATACACAGATATATGTATTTATATGTATTACACAAACATATACACACACACACATATACATATATATATATTATATATATACATATATAGTATATATATATGTATACATGTATGTGTGTGTGTGTATATATATATATATATATATATATATATATATATATATATATATATATACATGTACACACACACACACTGTCACATTTATATTGTATTTTTTGGCATAGTACACCCTTGTGACTGTTGATGAGCTCTAGTGGTGTGGCCTGCTGGAAGAAAGATGATGCACACATCTTATAAATGGAGGAGACCGCAGCCCTCTCTCCTTATAAAGGGAGTGCTAAAGACATCCTGCCACAGATGTGTACCTCATAATGAGAAGGGCCTCCTTGACTAAGGCAAGAGCTTTTTGAATGTATCAGCTGGAAAGTTTTCTGGAAGTAATGCTGGAGTAACTTATATATATATATATATATATATATATATATATATATATATATATATATATATATATATATATAAGCCTAGCCATAACAATTCCCTGGCTATTTCTTCCCACACTATTTACTTCCCTGGACCCCTAATTTAGTTAAAACAGAAGTATGCTGAGTTTTGTTTTAATTTACTTTAAATAAAGGGAGTAAAAACTAAAGAAACTTAAGTATTGTGTATAGTACATACACACACACAGACACTGAGATGTACACATTCACACACCCACAAACACAGTTGGTTCAGTGGTAAGATGTTTCCCTTAAAGCTTCAGGGATTGGGATTTAAAGCTGAGTTTGGTCATAGTTGATTGTGAGGTTTTCTTCTTTCCTCCATGTCTGCATGGGTTTTCTTCAGGTACTCTATTTTCCAAAAAAATATGCTACAGATATATGGCTTTATCCTCCCCCCCTTGGCTTGAGTTGTGGCTAAAAAGGGTCTGCGGGACAGTTCACTTGCCTGGTTAAATGAATAAATGTTCCGTGTGTGTGTGTGTGTGTGTGTGTGTGTGTGTGTGTGTGTGTGTGTGTGTGTGTGTGTGTATATATATATATATATATATATATATATATATATATATATATATATATATATATATATATATATATACGTGTGTGTATATAAAAAACACATATGCATATATAGTCTATGAGTTAGCCTGCATTACTTTCCATTGATCATTTTTTAACGTTAACTTAACTTTGTACTGCACATGAATTTAGCTTTTTACATCAAAATAATATTTTTAATGATTACTTCAATAATATGCATGAGTTTAGAAAGCTGCCAAGCAACTGTTTTTTTTGATAATAATGCCAGACCACAAAAACTTTTAGCACAATGACTCGGGCAACAGAAAGTAGAAAGGGCTGTTGCCAAGCTTAGGGAGCCTATAAGAAGTGCAATAATGAGATCCTGTAGAGGTACTAGCAATATTTTGGAAATTTTATGAAAGTCTGTATAAAGCAGAGAAATACAGTGTTCAAGAAAAGGTACAAATGGAAAGGTTTATGGAAGAATTAAATATGCCAAGGTAGGTGGTAGAGGATGCTCAATTGCTAATAGTTAAGATAGCATGAGATGAGATAGAATGTAAGGTGAAGGATCAGATGAGAAGGCAAGAAATGTGGAAAATGCATAAATATAGTTGCAAGTATAGAAAACTCTTGGAACAACCTCATGTTGATCAGGAATGAACACAGGAATAGTTCAGGACAGGTGAATTTAAATCAAAAGACAAAAGGTTAATATTGGTGTCTCAAGACAGTGGACTACATAAATGGTTTACAAAGCCCACTGAACATGTGGGAAAGCTGACAAATGTAGGTTTTGTAAAACAGAATTGGAAACAGTCACACATCCTGTTGCTGGTTGTGATTTACTAATGGCAGAAGGACTGTATACTGAAAGGCATAATAATATGGCAAGACGATTGCATTGTGCAAATAGTATAATATTGATGGAGCAAAAAGACACTGGAAACATGAGCCACAAAGAATTATAGAAAATTATTAAGTTTGTCACATACGATCACCCATTACCAACAGTTAAAAAAAAATAGATGCGAGAAAAACAGATATAGTAGTCTTACAGATATAGTAGTCCATGAAAATAAGACAAAAGTCGCATTGATCATTGAAACTGTTACAGCCAGTGACTACAGAGTGTTATGTAGAGAGAGACAAAGTCATAAAATACCAGATTTGCAGGCAGAAATGAAGACAATTTGGAAGAAGAATTCACAGACAGTTCCAATAGTAGTAGGAGCTTTGTCTTATAAAAAAGAACTTGCAATCGTAGCTAGATATGTTACCGATAAATGTAACTCCATACAAATTCAGAAGTACATCATTAGTGGGTGCATTATGGGTTCTGCAAAGAGCACTTCTGGCTAACTTCAAAAATTGAAACAATACTAATTTCATGAACCTGAATCATACTTTGACTTAGGAATGGGGTCCATTCCTGTCATGGTATTAGAAATCCAAAAGACTTGAAGAAATTGTTAAGATAGAGACCTTATTAACAAGGACATAAGTAATCTCCAAGCTCTGGACCCAACCCAGTTCAGATTTGTTAAAGGTAGATCACTCTTGTTAAATAAGGTCAACTTTTCAGAGAAAATCACCAAGGCTCTGGACAAGGGAAATACAGTGCATACAGCCTATCTTGACCTAGCCAAGGCATTTGATACAATCCCCTACTCACGCATTATAGAGAAACTCTCCCGTTTGGGAATTGAGCCCTACATTACCAGATGGATAGGTAACTGGCTCACCACCAGGGCACATACTGTCAAAGTGGGTGAGTTCAACTCTAGCAAAAGACCATTCGCCAGTGGCGTACCACAGAGTTCTGAGCTGGGCCCCTTACTGTTCAGAATTTATTTCTCACAAGTCCATGCAAACCTGGGCAGCCTTTTGCTGATGATTGCGAACTGGGAGCAGTCACTGAGTCCTCCAGTGATGTTAATATACTGCAGGCAGGGTTAATACAGACAGATGTAGAAATACTGTACACAGGCAAGAAACAGGATCCAAAATGTTTATTCTTTAGCGCCTCGACTTAACAAGTCTTCAAGAAGTATGGAATAAAGTAGCAAAACATTCCCCTTAAATACCCAACCCTAATAAAACAGTTAAAAACAACAATAAACTAAATAAATCAAATATTTCCAATTAATTTCACAATTAAGGCCATGTGGAACCATAGTATTATACTTCAAAATGAATAAAGATTCCTTAAATAATAATTTGTTCTGTAACATTTCATCATCTCCTAGTTTGACAAAAACTTTATCTAAAATAGTAGCGTGTAGCAGCTTATAATCACTTTTATGATATTGCATAAAATGCACTGCAATGGAACTTTCCACTTTACATTTCTTTATGTCTCTGACATGTTCCTGTAATCGATGTTTAAACATTAATTTAGTCTCCCCTATGTATATTAAATTACATGGACAATGTAAAGCAAAAGTAATATCTGTAGTAGTGCATGAAACATTTCCTAATGCTGTAAAATTCTTATTCCCCAGTTTATAAAATGTTTGTACAAGCAAATCACAAATGTTACTTTTCCCACAAGGAAAAGTAACCTTAGGTAATGGGTTATTTACTAAGCCTTCTGTAGGGGCAATAAAATATTTAATGAGTTTATCCGCTATACTGACACCTTTCTTATAAGAGAAAACAGGACACCCATTCAATAACTTGTTTAGCTTCCCATCCCTTAATAAAAATTTCTAATAGCATCTAATTTGTTCTTGTATCTGTTCACTCAAAATATTGTATAGCATAACTATATAAATATTATTTTGTGACTGAATATTAACACAGGCAGATGACTGGTGCCAAAGCCATGGCTTAAAGCTAAATGCAAAAAATGAATCATTATTCCCTTTGGGAAAGCTGACATCCTCGCTAATTACAAAACAAACAGTGTCCCCTAAGGGTAGACCATGATCTGGGCACTCAGGTTGACAGCAGTCTGAACATCGACTATCACGTACCACTGGGTCTACCCTTAAGGGACACTGTTTGTTGTGTAATTAGCAAGGATGTCAGCTAAGGGTAGACCCAGCGGTACATGATCTGGGCACTCAGGTTGACAGGAGTCTGCACATTGACCATCACATATCCATAGTAGTAAGGAAATCATTCTGTGTGGCCCATCTTAGCATATGGATCCAAGGATGTTATAATTCCATTATACTTGGTCCTCATCGGTCCAATACTTGAGTACAATGCCTCCTTTTGCATGTACCTCACCAGACACCTGCAACAACTGAAGAGACCACAGAGGTTTCTCAGCAAGAAATCACATGGTACACAAAACAAGTCTTACTCGAAAAGACTGTAAGCCCTGTCATTGTATTCCATTTCCTAGGCATAGTCTCTTAACCGGCCCTGATGGAGATTGTACACATTCTTAAGTCAAACTGCATGAGCGTCACTTGCTCCAGGTATCTTAACTTAGCCTCTGACATGAGCAGGTCATGCTGGAGACATAGATACATCTCCCAGAGACCGCCACTTCTCTGAAACAAGCTTCCAATTCAAATTCAAGTGAAATAGAGCTCCTCACTTCTCTGAAACAAGCTTCCAATTCATGAGAAACAGAGCCCCTCCTTCAATGGATTGGTGACCGCAAATTCACTCCAGGGATGGCACTCTAGATAGAGGACATCAGTATTAACTACCATAGACCGTTACCTCTGTGAACTTCACTCATCAAACCACCGACAACTGCAGCAACTCGGGATTAATATGGCTAGGCTTGTAAGGTCTCTAGGGCTGTTAGCTTAGTAACCTTCTATGAACTATTAACTAAAAATGGTGATATGTAACCAGTCAACAGGAAAGTCCCCAGGATTAGATGGCATTCCTGTGGAAGTTTGGAAGTAGGAGGGAAAAAGTGCTAAAGTTCTGGAAGGTTTCATTTAACAGTATTTTAAGAGGAGGAGGAGCACCAACTTATGAAAGCAGTGGTGGCTGTAATACCTAAAGAAGGTAAAGACCCAGCAGACCTAGCTTCATGCAGGCTCATTTTAATCCTAAACCATGATTATAAAATGTTTATATCTATAATGGCTAAAACAATAGCAAAAGTGATACCAAAACTGATAGACATGGATCGGTGTGGTTTTGGTCTAGGGCAGGCAAACATTTGACAACATTAATAGAACATTGATAATCCAGAAGCACAATGTAAGAAAATACCACTGTTGTTGGTGGGTCGATGCATAGGAAGCATTTGACAGAGTAAGCTGGGAGTTTATGAACAGGGTAATTGAAGCATTTGCAATCTCTGATAAAATTATAAGGTTGATTAGAAGGCTATATGAGGGATAGGAGGTAAAAATGAAAGTGGGTGAGTTCCTCTCTGATAATTTCTGTTTGAGTAGAGGAACCAGGCAGGGGTGTCCTCTTTCCCCTTTTTTATTTGCACTATATTAAGAACCATTGGCAAAGAAAATAAGAGACTCAGAAATTTAAGGATATAATTAGTATGCTAGTCAAGAAAAGCTGACTATATTTGCCAATTATATTACTTGATAAAACCAGAAAAGAACATTTCAGTGTTGTGGAACACTTTGAGGCAGTTACAAATCTTTTCAGGATGCAGAATTAATGAAACTAAAACAAAGGCAATAGTTGAAAATTATGTACCCACAGATGGATTGGTTAAGCAATATCTATATTTATGGGGACACAATAAAATGAAGTACTTAGGAGTATGAATTAAAAAGGATTCTGGTGTGGTAGCTAATGATATGTGGGAAGTGACTAAACAAAAGATAATACAATAACTGAGAAATTGAAAGCTCTTTTTTATGGATATGGATAGCAAGATACAAGCAGTTAAAATGTTTCAGTCCTTTTAGTTTTATGCACAGGTCAGGCATATTTTTATCAACCATAGGAGAAGTTGTGAATAGCAATTAATAATTAAGTGAAGGAATACATCTGGGAGGAGAAGATGTCAAGAGCCAAGTGGGACAATCTGATTCTTCCAGTTGGTGGTTTGGGATTACCCAATCTGAAGAGGCATTTCAGAGCTACACAGTTAAGGCTTTATACATAGCACAGGCAGAAATGTATAATTCAATGTTGAAAGGGATGGTGATAAAATGGGGGAAGTCCAAGAAATAAGACAAAACTGGGATTTTGGATGCAGATCCATAAGGAGAATTGCAGTAACTGTACAGAATATTATATTCATATCCTAACATATTATATCCATAAAGGAGCAGAAAGTATTCTAAGAACTAAGCCAACATGGGAATGCAGAAAGACAATAGGCAAGAGGGGTCTGGAATTTATTGGAGAAAACTGGTAAAAGAACCAAGGTATTAGCAAATAATTCGACAGGGTAAGATAATAGAATAGAAAGAGGCCAAGAATTTCTTTGGAGTGTGGGATAGAGATTGCCTTCCCTATCAAGGCAAATAGAAATATGGGGAAGTTAAGAGAAAGGCCAGCAGTGGTAGAGCTTTTGGTAGAATCTTGAAGGGAAGCTATTGCTAAGAACAAATAATTAGTACAGTGTACAAAAGATTGCATAATAACTATAAGACTCAATCAGAGGAGGTTGGAAAGGATTGGGAAGAGAGACTGGATAAGCAATTCACAAAGAAACAATGGGAGGATGCATGTACAGGTGTTTCAACAAAGTATTAGATTAAGGGCGTGCACACACAACAAAGTATTAGATTAAGGGCGTGCACACACAACAAAGTATTAGATTAAGGGCGTGCACACACAACAAAGTATTAGATTAAGGGTGTGCACACATAAGAAAGTATTAGATTAAGGGCGTGCACACATAACAAAGTATTAGATTAAGGGCGTGCACACATAAAGTATTAGATTAAGGGCATGCACACACAACAAAGTATTAGTTTAAGGGTGTGTACACAAAAGTGTTTATGCAACCAGTGTATTGTACATTTCATATTTTTTATATTTTTCCCCTAACAGATTTGTTTTGCAATTGAGTTGTATAGGTTATAGGTCACATTAAAAGTGGGAAAAGTTTTGAAATGATTTATTGTGGTTTCATTTTTTATATCACAAAAACCTGGCATTTTAACAGGTGTGTAAACTTTTTATATCCACTGTATGTCTCCCAAATATGCAACAAAGTATAGAAGATTTAGGATCTTCGCTAGGAAGTGTTTATGTAGGTATTTTTAAACCCCAAGTACACTCCAAAGAATTTTTCCTCAGGTAGAAAGAAATTTTGGAGGTGGGATGGGAAAGAAAGAGGTAACTGGGAATACATTTTTTGGGAGTATGAGTTGGTAAACTTTAAAGATTCCCCGCAGACTGTTCTGTTAGAGATACTGGGGAGCAAATTGGTGTAACTAATGAATGATTTTTTTGAGCTATGATACAGAATCAGAAATCGCCTAGACATAATAAGGCCTTGTTAAGTCTAATTATGATGGCTGGCAAAAAAGCAATTACTAGAAAATGGAAATCAAAGTCTAAACCAACCTTACTAGAATTAGTGAATATAATAAGAAAGATAAAACAACTGGAAGTGGGATCTTTGGAAAGGGGTAGGAGCAGATTACATAGGCAAAATGAGAATTGTGGGAGCAGTACATGCAGAGGATGAGCTGTGTCATGTCTGACTGACAATGACTGGCTAGATTATAAGCAATGTATTATGTTTGCAACTAAAATTACATCAATATGGCTTGTTTTCATTTATATAAATTTATGATTGCCTATGTTATATGGGATAATTTAGTAAAGATATTGTTTTAAAAAATATTTTTAAAAAATTTAAAGGAGATTTATGTTAAAGGCAACTTGACAGTCCTTAGAATCATGTTTAACTCTTTGACCAGCCCAAATATTTGTCTACTTTCTTGAATGAGCTACAGAATATTGAATTTTAATGAAACCGCACATCTGTTCTTCTTTTTGAGACATTTCTTGCTGTACTGTAGGTTTACTTGGATACACTACTTTAGAAGCCTCTCTTTGCAAATTTTTTTTCACCCAACAAAGTTCTGTGATGCGTCTGACTGAAGGCAAGCTGTCCTCTGCTGGCAGTAGTTATGTTATTGATCCCCTTCATGAGGTCATCATTATTCCACTCATCAGGGCACGAGTCAGGAGGCAGAACGACATAGTGTGGCTGTTGAGGTCTGGGAATTTGGAAATTGAAAGGGAAGAGAAACCCTAACTGGGGCTGAGCATATATGTGCTCAACAGGGAGTCTACTTTTAAATTTCGAAATCCCAAAACATCGAACCTCTAAATCCCGATGTTCAGAAGTTCAAAGTTTTGGAATCTCAAAATGTATTAATGGAGATCACCGTATAGTGCAGAATGGGAACCTTTCCATTCTCTTCAATATAGTGCGATCTTGGAGTTGGTATATTTAAGTAAAAGAGGGTGTGGGGGGTGCAGGGGGCTTGCCCCCCTGCAAAAATATGTTTGAGGTTTTCTTTCTTTTAGGTATTTTTTATTTTTAATTTCAAGATTCCAAAACTTTGAACTACTGAACATTGGAATTTAAAGGTTCGAGGTTTTGAGATTTCGAAATTTAAAAGTAGACTCTGAACAGGATACACATTCAAGCTCCCTCTTCCTACCAAAAGAATGGTAGCCTGCTTCACAACTGGGAAATGCTCATTAATCTTCTCTAGGAAACACAGAGCTACAAGCAGGACTCCAAAGCCCTCCACAGAGGGTGGCTGCGCTGAAAGCAGTTCATAACATCCTTCTTATTCAGCCCCTGCAGTGCATGTGCTACTAATCAGACTTGGGTTGTTTGAGTCCTAGGCAGGGCTCCATCCCTCTGTGGTATGGAGTTGTGCCTCTTTACAGTTCTTGACTGTCACTACTTACACATTCTCCGTTTTCTTCCCCTAGGACTGGTTGCAACAGTTCTGATTTCTCTGCTTCCTGGTACTTTTACTTCAGTGTTTTTTGTCTTCTGGAACTTTCCATTTTCACAATGGTGACATAGGATCTTAGTTTATCTGGTTTACCAAGTTTATCAGCTTTAGGCTGTGGCCTTTCCCATGGCTTCCACATTCCTACTTTTCCTCCAACTTGTAGATTTAGTAGTCTTTTGATTTGTATTCTGTAGTAATATTTAATTTTCTGTTTATTTCAAATGTTTAATTTATTTTGTATTGAAAAGAGTGTCGGATAAAGTGATGTTTATGAAGCTAGAAATTGATGGTGTAATGATGAATGTTGTTAGTGCATATGCTCCACAAGTTGGGTGTGCAATGGATGAGAAAGAAAAATTTTGGAGTGGATTGGATGAAGTGGTGAGAGAGTGGTGATTGGAGCAGATTTCAATGGGCATGTTGGTGAAGGGAACAGAGGGGATGAGGAAGTGATGGGTAGGTATGGTGTTAAACAAAGGAATGCAGAAGGTCAGATGGTAGTAGATTTTGCGAAAAGGATGGACATGACTGTGGTGAATATGTATTTTAACAAGAGGGAGGAGCATAGGGTGACATACAAGAGTGGAGGAAGATGCACACAGGTGGATTATATCTTATGTAGGAGGGCCAGTTTGAAGGAGATTGGAGACTGTAAAGCGGTGACTGGAGAAAGTGTAGTTAGGCAGCATAGGATAGTGGTTTGTAGGATGATGTTGGTTATCAAGAAGAGGAGGAGGAGTGTGAGGGCAGCACCAAGGATCAGGTGGTGGAAATTGAAAAAGGGTAATTGTGAGGTGGAGTTCAGGGATGAGTTAAGGCAGGCACTGGGTGGCAGTGAAGAGTTACCAAATAGCTGGGTAACTACAGCAGAGCTAGTAAGGGAGATGGCTAGAAAGATGCTTGGTATCACATGTGGACTGAGGAAGGGATGACAAGGAGACATGGTGGTGGAATGAGGAAGTACAGAAGAGTTTACAGGAAAAGAGGTTGGCAAAGAAGAAGTGGGATTGTCAGAGAGATGAAGAAAGTAGACAGGAGTATAAGGAGATGAGGTGCATGGCAAAGAGAGAGGTGGCAAAGGCTAAGGATAAGGCATATGAAGAGTTGTATGAAAGGTTGGACACTAAGGAGGGAGAAAAGGACCTGTACCGATTGGCTAGACAGAGGGACCAGGCTAGGAAAGATGTGCAGCAGGTAAAGGTGATAAAGGATAATGAGGGAAACATACTCACAAGCAAGGAGAGTGTGTTGAGGAGATGGAAAGAGTACTTTGAGGGGTTGATGAATGAAGAGAATGAGGGAGAGAAGGTTGGATGATGTAGGGATAGTGAATCATGAAGTACAATGGATTAGCAAGGAGGAAGTAAAGATAGCTATGAAGAGAATGAAGAATGGAAAGGCTGTTGGCCCAGATGACATACCTGTGGAAGCATGGAGGTGTTTAGGTGAAATGGCAGTGGAGTTTTTAACCAGATTGTTTAATGAAATCTTGGAAAGTGAGAGGATGCCTGAGGAATGGAGAAAAAGTGTTTTGGTACTGATTTTTAAGAATAAGGGTGATGTGCAGAGCTGTAGTAACTACAGAGGGATTAAATTGATCAGTCGCAGCATGAAGTTATGGGAAAGAGTAGTGGAAGCAAGGTTAAGAAGGGACATGATGATTAGTGATCAGCAGTATGGTTTCATGCCAGGAAAGAGCACTACAGATGCAATCTTTGCTATGAGAGTGTTGATGGAGAAGTACAGAGAATGTCGGAAGGAGTTGCATTGTGTTTTTGCAGACTTAGAGAAAGCATATGACAGCGTGCCTAGAGAGGAGTTGTGGTATTGTATGAGGAAGTCAGGAGTGTCAGAAAAGTATGTAAAAGTAGTACAGGATATGTACGAGGGTAGTGTGACAGCGGTGAGGTCTGTGGTGGGAGTGACGGATGCGTTTAAGGTGGAGGTGGGGTTACATCAAGGATCAGCTCTGAGCCCTTTCTTATTTGCAATGGTGATGGACAGGTTGACAGACGAGATCAGACAGGAGTCCCTGTGGACTATGATGTTTGCAGATGATATTGTGATCTGTAGTGAGAGTAGGGAACAGGTGGAGGAGACCCTGGAGAGATGGAGATATGCTCTAGAGAGAAGAGGAATGAAGGTCAGCAGGACTAAGACAGAATATATGTGTGTGTGTGTGTGTGTGTGTGTGTGTGTGTGTGTGTGTGTGTGTGTGTGTGTCTGTGTGAATGAGATGGAGGGTAGAGGAATGGTGAGGATGCAAGGAGTAGAGGTGGCGAAGGTGGATGAGTTTAAATACTTGGGGTCAGTAGTTCAGAGTAACAGTGAGTGTGGAAGAGAGGTGAAGAAGAGTACAGGCAGGATGGAGTGGGTGGAGAAGAGTGTCAGGAGTGATTTGTGACAGACGAGTACCTGTAAGAGTGAAAGGGATGGTCTACAAGAGGGTAGTGAGACCAGCTATGTTATATGGGTTGGAGACAGTGGCATTGACAAAAAGGCAGGAGTTTGAGCTGGATGTGGCAGAATTAAAGATGTTAAGATTTGCACTGGGTGTGATGAGGGTGGACAG
This sequence comes from Protopterus annectens, assembly GCF_019279795.1. Lineage (NCBI taxonomy): Eukaryota > Metazoa > Chordata > Ceratodontiformes > Protopteridae > Protopterus > Protopterus annectens. The sequence continues at coordinate 25,347,525 of NC_056730.1, read as the reverse complement.
GATTAGGAATAAGTATATTAGTGGGTCAGCCCAGGTTGGAAGGTTTGGAGACAAAGCCAGAGAGGCACGATTATGTTGGTTTGGACATGTGCTGAGGAGGGATGCTGAGTATATTGGGAAAAGATGCTAAGGATGAAGCTACCAGGTAACAGGAAAAGAGGATGGCCTAAGATACGGTTTATGGATGTGATAAGAGAGGACATGCAGGTGGTTGGTGTGACAGAGCAAGATGCAGAGGACAGGAAGAAATGGAAACAGGTGATCTGCTGTGGCGACCCGTAACGGGAACAGCCGAAAGATGATGATGATGAATTTATTTTGTATTGATTTTCATTTATAATTAATCTGTTAACCATATGCCTATTAAGTATTTAGTTTTGTCTACCTGCCTTTTATATTATGGAGTTTATGGACAAAACATTTTATATCTAAATTCCAACTTGCACACAAATCCTCTGAATACCTTACTTTTGTATTGAGGGTCATCATCTGTGAAAGCAGTGTAATCTCCTGAGTATAAACAGTAATTGGAATGATAATCATTAGATATATACTGTACAGCCTGTTTAAACTGGAACAAATCATTGCCCGTTTGACTCCACAGATAAAGATGCCATTCACAGCCAGGGCAAGCTTGTCGCATATCAGTTAACATCTCTCCTTCATGCTGGTTGTTATGGTGTGAAGTGCAGATGACACAACTCACAAATAAGTATTCTATCTGACTCACCATTCATGGCCATTACATTAAATTGCTTCTTGTTTGTTTGTGTTTTACCATTCCCAGTAACAGTTCATGTATCCTGTCAAGCATTCACCTTCTCATTTGATGAGGAGCTATTATTTTGTCAGCTTTGAACATTAAACCTATGGCAATACTTATTTGGTCCTTAATGTAAAATAAGACACTTTCTGTACTAATGCTTCTTTCCAAGGCTATCCTTTGAATGTAAGAACTTTCCATAACTGCATTTCTAAATCACTGTTAAATACATGTCAGAAATTATTTTATATTTCCTTGGATCATCGTTAACTTCAGAATTACCCAAAATATCTAGTCATTTTTCTAGTAATTTTTAAGGCGTCTTTGGTAAATATGTTCAGCTTAAGCTGATATATACAGTTCTTTGCCTGACTTGTACTTCAGTTTCAGATCATGTCTCTCTAGATTATGTAACATCCTCTGCAATTTAGGAAATATCTTTTACAAGTACGTTTTGAACATGATTTGCAATGGTTTGTGATCTGTTTCCATCCAAACTGTTTTACCATAGGCATATTCATGGAATTTCTCATAGGATCATAGGAAATTACTAGGCTATTGGGCCTGAGGCCCTTACAAGCCTAGCAAGAATTTAGCCCATGTTCCGACAAGTCAGTACCTGATGCATTGTCCAGCAGGGACTCAGGTGGAATCCCAGGGGTGTATTTTCTGTTCCCCATCCAGTTATCCAGGTTCTGCTTAAAAAGGGTTAATGAGGTACTCTGCTTGATGTGGAGAGCGAGTCTATTCCACAGTGGGGGGGGGGGGGGTCTCCGGGATACAAATTGGTCCCACCAACAAGTCCTATTGATGTCACAGACCAGGATGAGGTCACACGTGTGTTACTCGAGTGGAGCTTGACTTCCATCAAGGAGGGGTCTGAGAATGCTTTGTATGCCAGACAGAGGACACCACTGAGGAGTCTGTATGAGACTGAGTAGAGGGACAGGGCTTTTACCCTGTCTGTGTTGGGTAGATGTTTGAGGCCCTGGATTCTCCTGGTGAGGAACCTCTGTGGTCTCTCCAGCTGCTGAATGTGCTTTATGAGGTGCATGCCAAAAGGGGCATTGTGCTCAATACTGCTTTCCATACAACGGACCAATATGGTGGTCAAAAGTCAGTTTGTTGTCAACCTGGGTGCCCAAGTCCCTCATGACTAATTGCATACTTAGGACCTTGTTGTTAATGTGATAATTTATGGGGACATCATTCTCCCCAAAGGAGATGACGATACATTTTTTGGCATTCAGTTTGAGGCCATGTTTCTGGCACCATTCATTTGTTTGGGTGAGACCCTCTTGGAGGATGTCCACGTTACTAGGGGAATTGATGACAGCACCCAACTTGCAGTCATCTGCAAACTTGGTCAGCCATAGTCCGCTGGTTTTGGCCTGCATCTCAGAAAGTATATCCCAAACAACAGAGGCCCTAAGACCGATCCCTGGGGTACACCGCTCATTACAGGTCCACTGCTTGATGTGGCTTCACATATTTTGACTAGGGGGGTTCTATCAGTGAGCCAGTTTGCTACCTATCTGGCAACATATGGATTGATGCCTAATTGATAGTTTATCTATTATACCTGAGTGGGGAACAGGATTGAAGGCTTTGGCCAGGTCAAGGTAGGTGGTGTGCACCATCTTCCCCTCATCCATGGCTTTGTTGACTGGCTCAAAGAAGTCGACCAAATTTAATAGCCATGACTTCCCCTTGATGAAACCAAACTGTGTGGGATTGAGTGTTTGGAGGTTGCCAATGTCCTTGTCCATGATAATCCATTCCATAGCCTTGCAGATCAGGCTAGTTGGGCTGATGTGTCTATAATTTCCTGGATCAGTGGACACTCCACCTTTGTGCAAAAGGATGACAGTGGGTGTCCTCCACTTGGCTGGGATGAAGCTGATACTCGCTTTGGTTGAATAGTGTGCCTAACGGTGCTGCAAGTTCCTGCCTGAGTTCATATAGGATGCAGCCAGGCATGTTATCAGGTCCCATGCAGGCTGTATTTTTTGACTTTGAGAGGGCAGTGATGATTTGCTCCCTAGAGATAAGGGGAGGGGTCAAGTGCCGGGGATGTCCTGGTTTACTGATGGGTGGGACAGAAGGGTGAAGTTTTCACTGAACCTGTCTGCCAGCAGGTTGGCTATATCTACAGTGTTTGTGTATGTTGTGGCCTCAGTTCTGAGCAGATCTGACTGCTTCCTTTGAGATTAAGGACATATGTGAGGGAGGCATTATGACTGTCTTTAGCAGATGTGGCCAGTTTGGACTCAGTTTGTTTTGGAGGATTTCACTAGTGCTCCTATTTGCTTGTTCAGGCTAAGAAGAAATTGCTTCCAATTAGGCACCTGCTCCTTTTTGGTCCTGGACAGCATTTTTTTTCCTTTTTTTTATAGTTTATTTATTGTAAATGTCCACCATGCAGGTTTACTCTTCCTTGAGGAGGAGGATTTTGTCCTTTTGGGTATTCCTGATTCCATGCAGCTATATAAATGCTTGTATAATACTTTGGTGTAGGTTTGAACATTTCTGCCAGTTCATATTGGGAGGGGGCTGTGAAGCTGTTTAATACCTTCCCTTAGGTGGTTATAATCAGCTTTGGAGAATTTTTTTTTGTTTGACCCTTGCTGGGGGTGAGGGGAGTTGGGGGAGATTGTGACTTTGAAAGTGATCCCTTTGTGGTTAGATCTTACCGATGAGGATGACACTGTAGGTATGCTTTAGTGGTTACTCATGTTGGTTAATAGCAAGTCCAAGATATCACCTCTTGTGGGGGTGTCGACCATCTGTTCCAAGGCATTTACATTGACAAAGACAAGGAATGTCTGGGCATTTGTGTTTTGGCATGAGTAGTTCTTCCACTCTATGGTTATAGTTCGTCACCCAGAATCAGGGTAAAGAGTTGAATCTTGCTAAAGGGGTCCTGTCAATGCTTAACTGCACCTGGAGTGTCTCCTGTGCATCATACTGTTTGACCAGCCTGGAGGTATATATGTCTTTAATGTATATTGCAACTCTACCTCCTTTTGTTTTGCTGCCCACGGTTTGGGGTCTGAATGTATGATAGGATGAGTAACATGGTATGACTGGGGTGCTTTCCACAGCTTTGAGCCAGGTTTCTGTGACTGCACAAATGTCAGCATTTTCCAGGGTTAAGAATGGATGTTCATCGTGCATACAGCTGCAGTAATCACAGGTGGGTTTTCAGCCGTTGAATTCCAAAGTCTTGGTCCGGTTGTCGCCGCTTACTCTTCTGACGCCAGGAAGGCCAGAGTATATAAGACACAGCCGGCGCCATGTTCTTCAGTCTTTTTGCCGCTGCCCGAAGCAGAAGCAGTTAGCAAGTGCCGGTCGGCCAGCTCCTGAATTACGAAAATAATTGGAACCGAAGTCTTCATTAAAGCTAAGTACCCGTTGAAACTTTTCTTGCCTCAGACCGATGTCAGAAAAGTTAATAATTGTATTTCTTGTGGGAAGCAAATACCGCATAAGGATTTCCATTCCTTTGCATACCTTGTTTGGGCCCAGACCACGGCGTCTCGGCTGTCGCTACCTTCAATAAATGCACTATCAAGCCGCCGGGCGGAGTCCCAACACTACTTTGGTAAAGCTTTTGACTATAAAATGTCGCCGGACACTCCGACTGCTTGACCAAAAAGCAAAGACGGCAAGGAAAGGACCGACACGAGGCCCGTCCCCGCCGACACCACGCCAAAACAGGCTACACGTGGTCCGGTTCTCAGCGAGACGCCTTTGCAGTCCCTGACTACCGCCGACACTCCTTTGGCGGTGTCCTCCGTGCACTGAGACCGCTGGGTCCTCGGCCCTTTCCCAGACTACAACCGAAGCCCCTGCTAATGTCGAGCCTACTAATGTGGACAGGTCCACCTCCACCCATGGTGTATTTAGGCCCTCATCTTCTTTTTCTATTAAGGCCTTTACTAAATCCAAAGCAGCCAGGCATCCCACGAGGCCTGTTGCACAGGGCCCATCCCCTGGACCCATGCCTAAGAAACAGATGCTTAAAATGGCTGAGGATCTAATTACTCTTATCAGAGGTTCTCAGCCCCCTCCGACAAGAGACCCAGAGTGGAGGAAGAATCTCCCTCTTCTGATCAGGGATCCATTTTATCAGAACATTCTGATGCAGAGGAACACTCTTACTCCCCTTTTGAGGATTCGGATGCAGAACAGTCCATTCCTTCTGTATCCCCTCCTGAGGATTTTTCTTTTGGGGAAACCTTGCACACCTTGAGGGAACACTTCCATTGGGAAGGCCAAGACTTTTCAGATTCCAAGAAAAGACTTAGGGAATTTCTTTGGTTACCTCAGCACAGACCTCTGGCTATACCTGTTTTAGATGTACTGGATGATGTCTATTCGGAGGCTTGCCTTAACCCTGATTCTCTGCCTCCTGCACCTGTAAAACCTGATAGGTATTACAGAGTACCCAGTTCTCACCAATTTCTCTACAAAGGCCATAATGCTGACCCTGAAACCATTTCACAAGGCCCCAAGGGATTAAAGGCCTCCACTGCCAAGAATCCACTTCCTGCAGAAAGGGAATCCAGATCTCTAGAAAGGTGGGGTAAAAAGGTATATACCTCGGCCACCCTAGCCATGAGGGCCTTAAATTGTCAGTTTCATATGATTAAATATCAACAGTTTCTGTTATCACAATTAAGGAACAAAATGTCTCAACCTGAACAACCAGATTTAAAAGAGTTACAGGATATGAGGCATAGTGCGGAGCAAGTGGGTAAACACACCTTACAATGTGGTTATGATGTCCTAGAGGCTTCCAGTAGAGCAGCTGCTACAGGATCAGTCATTCGCAGACATGCCTGGCTTAGGGAACAGAATTTGCCTGATCATGTGAAAGCTAAACTTCTTGATGCTCCTTTACAAAAGGATGTACTTTTTGGTACTAATGCTGAGGATATACTACGGAAAATGGAAGAAAAAGCCAAATCTATGCAAACTGTCAAAGCTTTCTACAGGTCCAACCACCACGCTTTAGCAGAAATTGGCCTTCAAAAACTGGTCCATTCCAGCCACTGACAAGCCCCAAAGAGGTAGATACAGACGCACAAGGGGCAGAGGGCAATCACAAGGATCATATAGAGGCAGACAATGGCAATCTCCAGCACCAAGAGGTGGTGAAGACAGTGCACAACAATACAGGAAGCAAACCCAATGACTCCCTCATTTCCATGCCAAGCAAGTCTCAGCTGGAAGCACCTTTGGGAGGGAAACTAGCATTATTTGCAAACAATTGGCATATTGTCACAACAGACAAATGGATACTGGACATTATAAACAGAGGCTACAAATTTCAATTTCACACTCTTCCAAAAATGAGAGGCATGCCAAACCTGCCACAAAATCAAAGGGCAGAGGCACAACTGCAAATTTCAAAGCTCCTAAACATGAGAGCTATACAAAAGGTACCTACGCACCAACAAGGTCAAGGTTTTTATTCAAGACTCTTTCTGGTACCAAGAAAGGAACTGACTGGAGACCCATTCTGGACTTATCCATCCTAAACACATTCCTACTGTACCAAAATTCAAGATGCTCACATTACAGCAACTTCTTCCCATGCTGGGCAAGGAGTTTTGGCTGGTAACATTGGACCTCAAGGAGGCATACCTGCATGTCCCAATCAGACAAAGCTGCAGAAGATACCTCAGATTTCTTGCAGGTTCAATCCACTATCAATTATCTGCATTGCCCTTTGGCTTATCTACTGCCCAGAGTATTCACAAAGTGCCTGGCATCAGTGATTGCCTATTGCAGACTTCAAGGGATACAAATTTACCCTTATCTGGACGACTGCCTGATCCAAGCAGACAGCAAACACATACTACTGGAACATCTGGCATATGTGACACGGTTACTGCTTTCTCTGGGATACACCATCAACAAGGAGAAATCAAGGCTAACACCATCTCAGAAAATAACCTTCCTGGGTGCCAGCTTGGACACAAACACCCAGATGGCATATCTTACACCAGAAAAACAAGGGCAACTATCTCAGTACTTCAAAACACTAGCAAAAAGTACCAGGCTTACTGCAAGGAAAATCCTGCAGGCTCTGGGATTCATGGCATCTTGCATTCTTCTAATCCCATGTGCAAAGCTGCATATGAGGAAACTTCAGTGGTACCTAAAAAATCTATGGTCTCAGCACAGTCACAGTCTGGAAGCAATTATACCAATAATTCCATGTTTGCAAAAGGAATTTCTATGGTGGGCCCAAGCATGTCAAGTAAACACAGGCCTTTCATTCTGCAAGCCTCAAGCAAAACAAGTCATAACCACAGACGCCTCAGATTACGCCTGGGGGGCGCACATGAAGGACAGGTGCATTCAGGGCAGATGGTCCCAAAAGGAAAAGCACCTTCACATCAATCAAAAAGAAATGCTAGCAGTAATAAATGCAATTACAGCTTTCAAGGACTTCCTGCATCCAGGACAATTACTGATAAGAACAGACAACACCACAGTAATGTGGTACATAAACAAACAAGGAGGAACACATTCATACCCCTTGTGCAGACTAGCCATGACTCTTTGGAACTTGGCTCTGGAAAGACAAATCGAACTTCAAGCACGGTACTTGCCAGGACTGGAAAACACACTGGCAGACACTCTAAGCAGGAATATGACAGATCCACACGAATGGAAGTTACATCCTCAGGTGTTTACAGAGATAATCCAAGCGTGGGGGAGGCCAGACATAGATCTTTTTGCCTCCCACAGGAACCATCAATTGAAAAAGTTTTGTTCAAGGACCTTCCATCCAAAGGCCTGGAAAGTGGACGCCCTTTCATTCAGTTGGACAGCATGGACAGTTTATGCATTCCCACCACTGCCTCTTCTGCCCAAGGTGCTTTTGAAAGCAAGAACAGACAAACCGAGGATGATACTGATTGCTCCAGATTGGCCAAGGCAACACTGGTATCCACTCCTGAGGAGCCTAACACATACTCCCCCCTGGTCCCTGCCTCTTAATACCTCTTCTGCTGACTCAGAACAGCTACAAAACTCTTCACAGTCAGCTGAAAACACTCAACCTCGCTGCATGAAAAATTCCTTAACACCACAACAGACCCTACTCTCCAAGGAGGTGCAGGATGTCATTTTGGAGGCCAGAAGACCATCTACTAGAAAAGCTTACTCCGCAAAATGGAAGCGGTTTTGCTGTTGGAATGAGAAAAGAGGCCAGGACCCTAGAAAATTGAACTTGCCTCAGGTTTTACAGTACCTAGCTGAACTGCTGAACAGTGGACTTTCATTTTCTTCCATTAAAATACATGCCTCAGCCATTTCTGCAGAATTCAACACGGATCCTCCTTTATTCTCTCACCCACTCTTATGACAGTTCCTCAGAGGGGCTAAGAATATAAGACCTCCAAGGAAGCAACCAATACCAGCCTGGGACCTTAATTACATACTAGAAAAATTAACTTTGCCTCCCTTTGAACCTGCTGCCTCAACAGATCTGCAATATTTGTCCTAGAAAACAGCTTTCCTTCTGGTCATCACTTCAGCTCGTAGGGTTTCTGAACTACAGGCCCTCATGGCGGTGCAGCCCTTCCTCATCTTCCATCAGGACAGGATTTCCCTTTGTACTAATCCATCTTTTATGCCAAAAGTGGTATCCAGGGTAGCCTTAAACCAAGCCATACACCTACCTACCTTTTATCCTAACCCTCAAAACAAAGGGGAGAGGCTGCTTCACTCTTTAGACATCCATAGGCAGCTACGTTACTATTTGGACAGAACAAAGTCCTTCAGGAAATCAGAACAACTTTTTGTGTCCTATGCCGTAGGGGCTCAAGGGAAACCAGTTACCAAACAGACCATTTCCAAGTGGATTGGCCACTGCATACGGTTTTGTTATTCCTATCATGGGAAATCTGTCCCTACTGGTATCAGATCTCACTCCACCAGGGCCACAGCCACCTCTACAGCCTTTCTCAGAGGTGTTCCTACTAAGGATATTTTGGAGGCAGCCACTTGGAGTTCTGTACATACCTTCACAAAACACTACCACCTGCCCTTATATTCCAGAACAAGAGCAGGCTTTGCCACTGCTGTTTTACAGGGCATTCTGGCTCAACCCAGTTCCTCATAGTACCTACCACCCTATGCATAGCTTTGGGACTCTACCCATCTGTGATTACTGCAGCTGTATGCACGATGAACATAGTACAGTTTTGTACCTACCATAAATGTAGATGTTCGAGTGCTAATACAGCTGCAGTACAGGTTTCCCTCCCTCCTTCCCCACTTGGTAATGGCATGGGGCCTAACAACCTCTTCATACCACCTGATTGGGTTATCCTGCTATGTTTTATTTGCTTGCTTACACTGATTTTGCATTACATTGCATTTCTTGCATATGTGGATAAGCCTTATTTATGTATTGCCTTCCTTTTGGGGGCACCTGACATCTGGGGCAAGAAGGACTGAAGAACATGGCGTCGGCTGTGTCTTATATACTCTGGCCTTCCTGACGTCAGAAGACGACAACCGACGCCGGACCAAGACTTTGGAATTCGGCCGACCGAGGGACCGCCTGACGGCTGAAAACCCATCTGTGATTACTGCAGCTGTATTAGCATTCGAACATCTATATTTATGGTAGGTACAAAACTGTACTTTGCAATGAGTGCAATTTCATGTTTAGACTCCTAGCATTTAGTAACATGACCTTTAATTTGCATTTTGAGGTCTGTCGATCATGTCTTCTCAGGCTGTCAGATACTGAATCCCTTTGGGATGATACCAGAAACTAGGCTAATTGTTCTCAGATACAGAATAACTTGCTTTATGCAACTATTGCATAAAATATAGGAAATAATTTTGTCCAAAAATCTCAGGACATTTTCCATTTTTTTTCAGGACACAACTGCCCAAAGAGGGACTGTCCCTCGTAAAGTGGGACAGGTGGCAACCCTAATTAGCAGAACAACTGCTAATATAGTAACACCATATTTTAAATTGACCAATCAAAACCAGAACATGCTAGTCACCTAACCCAAATTTAAAGATATATACAATACACACATAAACATCAAAAATAAGAAACGTATACGTAAAAAATATATATTAAATATGCATACATACTAAACATAAATATCCCTTGACAACACTAGAAAAATATTATTAATATATCAAAAACTATATAAAAAAATATATATATATATATATATATATATATATATATGTATGTATGTATATAAAAATATATACATATAAATAAATCTGGATGAATATTTACAAATGGTCATTTAGGCCTGGGGGAAAAAAGACCACCCAGATTTACAATCCAAGATTTTTCTTTTTTATTAAGAATGTCATGCCATTTATTTTTGGAAAATGTGGAACCAACAATTCTGTCAATAATTGTAAAGGAAAATCTAGCTCTTTTGTGAACTAGAACATGTTTGCACAATGCGTTGGTAATAATCGTGTTACGTATATTACTCAAATGCCCGGAAATTCTAAGTTTAAAAGGCCTGGATGTTTGACCAATGTAAAAAGCCGAACATTTACATTCAGCAAGGTATATCACCGAACAACTACTACACTTAGATAATGTACAAATTTCAAAAACCTTGGATGTATTCTTACTTGAAAATTCTTTGGTTTTAAGTACACATCTACAGAATGTACAATGTTCACATGGATAACATCCATATGACCCGGCACCCCAATGGTCCTTTGTATTTTATCATACACTTGGATGGATGCATGTCTTTTGAAATGACTAAAATGTCCACCTAAAGTAATGCCCTTTCTATAAGAGAACCTGCATCTATTCTCTAATATAGTCGCCAAATGTTCTTCAGCAAGTAGTATATTCCAATACTTATTTATGACCCCAATCAAAGATTTGCTATTCTTACCGAACGTGGTAATGAATCTAATCTTGGAATTGCATCCAAACTTAAACCCACCATAGGTCAATAATTGCTGTCTGGGCATCCTTTCCACAAAATGTTTAATCTGAGATAAATGACTCTCCGAATATCCACGTTCCATAAATATATTGGTGAGGTGTCTATTACATAAGTCAAGATCAGATGTTCTAGAACCGATTCTCTTATTTCTCATAAATTGAGATTTAGGGATATTTTGCCTAATATGACCTGGATGACAGCTGGAGGCATGTAATAACGAATTTGAACAAAGAGGCTTTCTATACACGGTGCTGGCCAAAGTACCATCTGATTGCTTAGTGACCAACACTTCCAGAAAGGATATAGATGTCTTATTGGCCTGCACAGTGAACCAAATTCCCCACTTGTTGTAATTTAGATAACCAACAAATTTGTTCAAATAAGCCAGTCAGATGACTGCTGGTTGGTTTGGAAATCTCAAATCAAATGTCAAACCCAGACCAAAATATTACTGTCCACATTTTTCCCTCTCTAAAATATCTATCCAAAAAAATAGTGGAGATACTCACCCCAACCTTGGTCCCACTGTTCTTAAAACCATCACTTCCAACCCCAAAATAAACCAGTCACCTAATATATCTCAGCAAAAAAAAAAAAAAAAAAAATAGAATCCAAACTCACCTTAAATATGAGCCTAAGAAGCATGTCCAATAAAGTCCATGATGTGTACATGCTTATCTTATAACATACACTCCTGATGTAGTCATGAGTAATGAAACCTGGTTAAAAAAGAAATGAAGGATAAAGGGAAAATCCCCCCATCCAGGATACAATATACTCGGGCATGAAAGACAAAACAAGAGTGCAGGTGGTGTAGCAATCATATATAAAAAAATCCCTAACTGTTACCTTACTTCCACAGGAAGTACCCAAATTTAACAATGCTGAACTACTAGTAACACTCCTAAAAATTGGAAAACTGTATGTTTAACAGTGATTTATATACCACCAGGGAATAACTTTGATACAGCTGAAAGCATCCTGTATTGGATATCCCAACAAATTAACCATGAAATTATAATAACTGGAGATTTAAATTTGGCAAAATCATAAGTTCTACTGCTCCCACTGAATTCATAAAATTGTACAACTTCAGACATTTAATAACAACATCTACTAGAATCAATAAAGCTTCAGGGAGACGCTCAACATTAGATTGGATTCTTACAAACAAACCAGACAAACTGACAAAAGTAGGCTGCCTCTCAGATATCAAAAGTGACCCCATATGAACATATACTATTAGAACTCACCATAATCAAGATAGATATAATATCTATAACCAAATATGAAATGCAACCAATTTTAGCAAAGATATTTTCAATTAAATATTAAAAAAATATAACGACAATGTACTTAGAATGATGCCGATAGATACTGCTGTATTAGCATATTCTTACAGACCTTAAATAGTCTAGCACCAGTACTTATTAAAAGAGTAAAGTCCAACCCCGCACTAAGGCTGACAAAAGAAACAAAAAATCAGGGTAAAAAGGGATGAAGCCTGGAAAAACTGGTATAAAAATAGGTTACCTATTATATGATCGAAGACGCATTCTTTCAAATGCGTCCTCATTGAACTTGAAAGCATGAAACGGCCAAAATACCAAAACGGCATATAAGAGAATTCTTTCCCTGGGAAAGAAATCGCTTGTCCGCCTTTGTTATTTTGCCGTTTTCATCACTGTAGTGCGATCTCTGAATTGGTATATTTAAGTAGAGGGTGTAGGGGTGAAGCCCCCCACTTTTGTAATGTTTTAAAGTTTGTTTTTTTTTTCTGTTTTGGAACAGCAATTTTTTTTTCCCGGGGAAAAAAAATTGCTGTTCTAAGTGTTCGGATTGTAAGCTTTCGCTTACATGGGGTTAATAAATCAGCGTTAACTTTTTTAAGCATTTGCTGATTTAATATAGACCCTAACATAGAACTCAAAATGCCCTCCAGCAATTTAGACATCTTAGAAACCTTGCAAAACTCCATGTCAAACAGGATAAGCAAACATACTATACCAGCCTACAAGACAAACATATAAACAATGCAAAACTTCTTTGGTCATTACTAAATAAACTACTCCACCCTGTCAAGACCACTAGTCCCTCTGCACAAACAGATAATACAACAGACTCTATCCCCACACAGTGTATAAAGTAAGAATTAAAATCAGTATTATCTCTTAGACACTTAACACATCTGCCCCCCCTTACTCTACCCCTGTCCCATCAAAACCACCTACAGCTCTATAGTTTTAGTCCAGTACTGACCACATATGTAAAGAAGTTGTCCCTTAAACTAAAAACTGCTTCTGTAGCTGTAGACCAACTACTATCAGACTACCTAAAATGGCTGCAGAAGTCATATCCTTCCTTGTGTCTGTATTAATTAATAGGTCCATAGCAGAAAGATATGTCCCATCACTGTGGAAAAAATCCTACATCATACCACTGCACAAAGGCAGCACATCTACAGAGTGTAATAACTACACACCGATTGCAACCCCCCCATCTCCAAAATATTAGAGAAATGCATCCATATACAGGTGATGCAATCCCTAACCTCAAATAACCTGCTCTCAGAAACACAACATGGCGTTAGGCCCCAGCACAGCACCACTACTGCTCGACTACACTTTACCAGTATAATAAACCGACATGGAAACAATGGTCTGCTTGTGTCCACCATGTTGGTCTGGTTGTGTCCACCATGTCCTTAGTCTTGTCAAAGGCATTTGATACTGTTCCACACCAGTAACTGTTCGTTCATCTCCTTGTTGTGGTTCCTTAGATACCCATCTGGAAGGCAACAAGCCATTAAATGGCAACAAATCTAATCATCATTTCAAACCCTTACTACAGGTGGCCCTCAGGGCTCTATCCTGGGTCCTCTGCTCTTTAATATATTTATTAATGACCTCCACACTTCCACTTACCATGCTAGTTTAGCTCAGTATGCAGATGACTCAACATCAATATGCATGGCCTCCACAATAAATAAGCTCCAAGACATTACCCAAAAATCTTTCTGCTCTGTAGAAACTGGATCAAAGAATAAAACCTCCTTCTCCACCCCAAGAAAACTAAGTTAATGCTTTTCATCTCAAATAGTTGCCAAAATCAAAAGTAATCTTTTACCATAAAGTCAGCAAATAATTCTATCATTTAAAATAACTTACAGTAAACTTCCAGGAGTTATGTCTTAAATATGACCACCATATATTGCACACCATTAAATCTACACACCAGAAACTAGGCTCCTTTTTAGGATCAATGGATTCTTACAGATACTGCAAGAAAAACTCTAGTCATCACCTTCTTACTGCCGACTCTCTTATACACCTCTCCTATCCTAACAAACATAAACAATACTCAAAGAAAGAAACTTGCCTTCTGCTACAGTAAAAAAGCAAAATTTGTGACCGGTCTCTCATAGGACCCACCGTTGTCTTAGCTTAAAGCAATTAAACTGGCTTGAACTGCACAACTGTCTTAACATATTCACAACTGACCAGCACACAAACTCATCCAGAAAAATGTACTGCACCACAAAACCTATTACTAACCTGGTGTCCAGCAAGTCAAATAATGTTTCAGTAGAGATGCTGTACTCCCAATACATTGCTAAACTCTGTATCCTCATGAAATAAAACTATCCGAAAAACTCAGTAGTTTTAAACCACTGCTTAAACAATATCTTAACCGATCCTGGTCCTGTACATGCTCGTCACAGGGTTAAATTTCACTGTGCAATATTATCCAAATACTTTCCTTAAATATAATATTCTCAACCTCTTACTGAAATTACAATTTTTTTTTATACATAACTGCTGCCTGTACAGTCCACTAAGCTGACGTGCTTTCCGTTTAGTAACTACCATCTATTTAAAATCTTAGAACGTATATGTATAAATGTTACTACTGTTTGTGTATAAATGTAAATAGAAATGTAACTACTCTGTGTTTGACTGAAACCTAGTATATTACAATGTAAGCAAGTGGAGCTTTTGTGCCTGGGCCTCTGCTGAAAATGGATATTACCCAGTACGACATTCCCGGTAAACAAAGACAAATAAATAAATGTTTACATCCCATATCCATCCCAGCAGCCCAGAATCACAGCATTATATTAACTTAAACTTGCTTCTCTCCATATTTTCTTATGTTGTCATAGTGTAAGGCCTATACTTGTTAAAACTAAGAAAAAGCACTTGTTTACTTTAATATCTTTAACATGTACAACAGTCACTGGAAAGACCCCTTCCCACATTAAACTACCTCTGAGGCTCTAACTACACCATATGCAAAACTACTTTACAATATAATATGCAGTTTATATATCATGGAAATGTTTTATACAAATACTTAATGTCCTTCTCAAATTAATGACATAAAGTGGAGCATATGCTTTAGAGTCTACCCACAAGTTTAACAAAGTCAAAAAAAATTCCATTCTTTCTCGGGCGTATTTCACAAGTCTGATTGATGCTTTATAGCATCCTATTTATTCACTAATGCCAGTGTTGCTGGTCTTCGATCCAGTCATCATGTCCCAAAGCCTGACTCTGGTTCAAGTCCAGCACAAAACAGAGTAACAGCTAAGTTCACAATGACAGAAGTCATCTTTAAAAAACTGGCACAATCTAAAGTGATTTTGCAGAGGGTAGGCCTCTCTGCATCCCGCCTGCATGAGAGGGTATATCCCCCACACCATCATTATCATCATCAACATGGGGTCAGGGTGTTATGTCAGTTGTCTCCATCCCTCTTGATTCAGTGCCACTCTCCTACCTTGTTTGACAGTGATCCCTGACAGTCACATGTCTTTTCTTACACCGCACAATCCATAATTCCCTTTGCTGGATGCCCTTGTTTTGTCTTACCTTCTTCCCCTCTGTCCTAAATCTTCTTCACCAGACTGTCTTCTATTATCCTGTCTGAACCACTATAATTTATTCTTTTTGACCTTCTCTGCAACTAGAACTACCTGGGCTTCTGCTCTGATGTCCTCAATTCTTCATCCATTCCACAGTGTGCATTCTACCATCCACCTCAGATACTTCATTCCCATCACCTTTAGTTTCCAAAACTGCTCTGCCTTCACTGACCATGTTTCTGTACCATATAGTAGTACTGGTCGCACAATACACCAGTACACTTTACGCATCAGTTTCTTTGACATTATTCTGTCACAACTACCCCCTTTACCCCCCCTGTTTTTGCCCCAATTTTTTGGCCCCCCTTTTTTTCTTTTTTTTTTCCCCCCTTCTGATTTTTTTTTTAGCTTTGATTTTTTCCTTTTTTATTTCAGGAAAACCCCTTTCTTTTTTTTTTCCAGAAAAAAAACCCCCCAAAAAACCCATCCCCAGATAATTGAAAATTTTGGGTTTAAACCAATTTTTTTGAACTTTTTTTTTCCTGAGTTTCTGTAGAAATGAAACAGAACTGTCATAATCCCCTTTTCCTGCAAAGTTCTAGATGTCTATCCAGATTTGGAATCAAGAGCTTGCTGACAGTCTGTATCATTCATATAAAGGATCGTAGATTGCAGATTCACTTTGTTTTGACCCTGTAAAATACACCTCATCTTGTAGAACTGGAGAAGCTTGTCACAAAGTTTTTAGAAAATTACAAGGATCTCTTGCTTGTGTCTGTCATGCCTTGACTTCTCATGGCAGGTGGAGGCCACCAATTTAAAAAGCTGGATAAAGTTATGAGATTTTAACTGCAGTGTGTGTGGTTCTGATTAACTCTAGTTCTAGCTATATGAAGCAGTTGGATAAGAAAGCAGAAATTGTCACTAAGTACAGGTACTGGATCATTTGGAACTTTGCAAGCATCTCCCCATGTAGCTTGAGGTAAAAGGCAGTGCATATACTGTAGTATAAATTACACTACAGGGAAAAGGTTTCTGGTTTATTTTCACCCATTTTAATGTGAATGAAATGCAACAGGTCATTCTCAGCGTTTAGGTACTTCTTGTTCTGAATTCTGTTAGGTTCTGAGAGGGGATGCAACATATGAGCATCATATAATTTGCTTTCTCAGTCAGTAACTTATTGCCTTGATGGAACATTTAGATAAATTGACAATGCCATCCCTAAAAGATTAAGATAGGAAAAATTCATTGGAAATATCAGTCTGCTGCACCGAATCTGGAGGCAGACTTCTTCTGCTACTTAACATGTACAGTTATAAGCAGTGGCGGCTGGTGACTTCAAATCAAAGGGGGGCTGCAGGAGACAGCTAAATGGGTGGGGTCAATGGGAGGGGGGTGGCCAACTAGAAAGGGGAGGAGCTATGCTAAAAACCACAAAAACTAATTAAATACGCTGCCCTGGGTGCCAAACCGTCATTATGAGAGTCCAATCAAGACAAAATGAAGTGTAGAAGAATGAAAATATTTCAATGCATTGACTGCATGACAGCTTAATATCTAGATGGAAACAAAAAGGTTGTGAGGCATCAAAAAATAAATTACTTTTTAAATACATTAATGGAATGCCAGTCAAAATCAAGTATAAGAAAAACAAGCAGCACTCAACTCAAACCACTTCTTGCACTGCAGTTCTAATTATAATTTATATTCAGCTTTATTAAAGTACCAAGTAACATGCTGAAAGTAGAAATCTCTGATGCCCCCACTTGTAAAAATGTTTCTTATCCAAAAAAAGACCTGCTAGCTGACAACTATCTACTTGTTTCATGGAGAAAACATGATCAAAGTAAAAAATGAAAAGCAAACAAGAAATAAGCTCAAGATACATTGCTTAAAAGGATTACTGTACAGGTTATGGACTACACAATTGGCATTCTGTTTAGTTTATGGGTAAAGCCTGCAGAGATGACTGGAAGTCTCCAAGTGTAATGAGCTTCTTAAAATAATGTAATCCTGTCCTTTATTACAAATACTGTCATATGCATTTCAATACCCAAGGCTTATACATTATCTAGTTAAGTATTCTCTACATGGCAACAACAGAAAGGCTTTCAATGTTGGCAGTTCTTTAACAGTATGCTTATTAAAGCTTACTTGCATGATCTCAGCCAAGCTTACCTGATGGTCATTAAAGTATTGCTACTTAAACACAGAGCAACAGGCACTTTGAGTAATAAGCATAAATCAACAGTACAAAAATATGACAGAAACCAGACCATTCTGCAAAAATCAAGGACAGATGAAAAGCCACTCTAGTACTCGTGTCTACCTTGGATGGGGGGATACTCTGCACATTTACACTGCATAACTACACCTTGCCTTGCTTCGACACATCCAGAGTCACTACATGGGGGAGTGGGGTGCAACAAGTATGTCACAATTTGAAATGTCTGTGGCTAACTGTGATGACCCTGACACATTTGTCATACCTCTCAACCTCAGAGCAAGAAATCTGGACAAAGCCATACAAAGAAGTGGGACAAAGGCCCAAAATAAGGACAATTTTTAAATATTGCTCTTATAAACTTAGAAAGATAATAGAATAGGTCTTGCATTAGTATGAATTTTCTGAATGGTATGAAATCTGAAACTCAAATGTCTGTCATTATTTTCTAACTTCAGTCTTTAATGATTTGTCACTAATTTGCCAAAAAAAAACACAATTTTATGAAAAATGGACCAAAAATGTGATGTAAAAATATAAAATAGCCACACAATACAGCTGGGAACCTGTCAAAGAAGGGACACTTTAATATTAGTACTTCTAACTTGAGCAGCTGACAAAATAAAAGAATCTACATGCATTTCTGAAATAAAAGTAATCTATAACTCTGATTATTACAGTTATTTCTTAATTGTAAACCCTCCATGTTTTCTTCCAAAATTGCTATTTTGCGGAGGGATTATTAGGGGGAAGAGCAACATTTTGAGCCAAAATCAGGGACAGTTGAGAGGTTTGGCTGTGCCTAATTCTATAAAGCAATTTATTTGCATGTACCTCTCAACCTATTAATGCAATAAATCTGGACAAGGCCAAATATATTGGGGGAACATGTAAACAGTACTAAAATTGCTCTTGTATAAACTGAGACAGTTGATAGAACAACAGGTCTTACTTTAGCATGCATTTTTCTGAAGGTTATGGAGTCTGAAACTCAGTGTGTCATTATTTAGTGACTTAATTCCTAAATGATTTGCCAGAAAACCACACATTTTATGAGGAACAAACCAAAAATAAGAAGCAAAAATCTATTCATTCTTTGAAAATCTGGACAGTTGGGAGGTATAGTTCAGCTGGGGCTGTCTTTAAGTTTGCCCCTTCCCCTCACAAAATCATGGTCGAATGGAGCCTCCCCTGCAGCCATTCCAATGATCCATTACTTGGCTATTTCACTCCATTTACCATAAACACTAATGTGCATACTGATTTACTTCTATGATGATTTGGACTTCATTTGAAAGTTTTATTTTTTCATTTTACAGCACAAACACTAAGACGTCTGCTAAACAAACTAGCATTAAAACTTCTCTGCCCTTGAAGCTCACATTCATTGAAACAGCATTGAAACCCACATTCAAAGAAAATACATTTTACCAGTGGCAGATAAAGATTAATTCTGGGCTGTTTTCAAATTATAGGCCCCTTGCATATGAAATATACATGTGCTCTTTGATACACCTTCCTATTGTTTTGAAAATTTTTCCAGTAAACTATGAAACAAAACGCATGTACCAATAATGACAAAAGTGCCCAGTTCAGAACATCTTTCCAGTAAACAATGAAACAAAATGCATGCACCCATAATGACAAAACTGCCCAGTTCAGAACATTTCCATCATAAAAGTCTACTCAAACTTCTACAGTTCACCATTATCAGTAAATATGCACAATTCTACAGTCCACCATTATCAGTAAATATGCACAATCTCTGAAGAAGTAAAAAAGTAATCTGAATAATTCCACATTAAATAAATCTGTAACTAATGAAGAGGTTGCTGCTAGCAAACACCTTTATATTTCATAGTTTCATCGAAAAATAAAGTGTCTGATGCCCCTGAGGAATAAATTGCCTGTATTACATTAAAAATGATAAGCTAGTAATATTGCAATAAGAAATGGATGGCAAACTGATAACAGGCTCATAGTATCTTAACTTTTTCAGTACAGCAGCATTCACCCCTTGTGGGAGTAGAACCAACAACCTTCTGCATCAAAAGCAAGTACACAACCTGTTGTGCTATTAACAATGCAAGTTGACTCAGCATAAGCAGCACTAAACTTCCCCTGCAGCTCCTTGTAAATCTACTCAATACTCAACTGCATATCAACTTCGCAGCACAAGAAATCTGGAAAAAGCCAAATTTATTGGGGGGGGGGGCAAAAGTCCAAAATCCAGGGGTACATTAAACATTGCTTGTATAATCTTGGAAAGTTGCTAGAATAAAATGCTGTGTTACCACCATAAATTTTACTGCCAAGGTCCCTGTGCAAAGAGTCAGAGCAGCATACCAGTATGCCAAATCACCTGCTTTGTGAAAGAAAAATGCTGTGTTACCACCATACATTTTACTGCCAAGGTCCCTGTTCAAAACAGTCAAAGCAACATACCACTACGCCAAATCAGCTGCTTTGTGAAAGAGCGGAAGACTGAAACTTAAATGGCTATCATTTAATGAGTTCAGTTCTCACCATAGCAGTCAACCTCTTAGCACAAAACACCTGGACAAACCCAGTAATGAGGGAATACAGCCCTCAAACTTATTCAGTGAATTCAGTTCTTGCCATAGCTGTCAACTGTAGCACAAAAAACCTGGACAAAGCCAATAATGGGGTAATACAGTCCCAGAAATAAGGACAAATTTCAAATAATCATTGTATAAACTTAGAAAATTGCTAGAATAAAAGGTTGTGTTACTATGTAATAAAGGTTGTGTTACATGTATTTTCTGAAGAATATGAAGTCTGAAATTCAAATGCCTGCCAATTTTGCTTCTGACGGAACAAAAACAATTTTCAGCAGAGGCCCAGGGAGAAATACTGCAGACACATGTCTTTGTAAAATGTTAGGACGCCAGAGCAAATCCACACAAACGCAGGGATGAGATGCAAACTCCACACAGAAGGCACCCCAGCCAAGAATCAAACCTACCACTGCACCATCAAATATGTAAGGAATTAAACATTCAGAAACCTGAAGTCTGAAATTCAAATGCCTGTCAGTTTTATTTAACATTTGTTAATCAGGACAGTCTGACTTGGAACAAAAAACAATTTTCAGCAGAGGCCCAGGAAGAAATAATGTAGACATGTCTTTGTAACATGGGAGGACGCAAAAGCAAACCCACACAAACACAGGGAGAAGATGTAGACCCCACACAGAAGGCACCCCAGCCAAGAATCAAACCTGAGAACCTGCAGCTGTGAGGCAACAATGCTACCACTGCACCATCAAATATTATGCATTGCAACATTTAGAAACCACAGATATTATGAGGAACAGATCAGATCAAATATGAGGCAAAAATCTGCAATTTTTTTTTTTTTTTTTTACAAATGGTGGTGGGTAGGGAATTCAGGTCCTTAACACCTGCATACAAGGTACAGGGTTCAAGCCTGAGGTATACACCACCATGAGTTTGTTCTAGCCACCAGTTAGCAACTGGGGCATTTACACACACACACACACACACACACACACACACACACACACACACACACACAATATTAGATATATAATGATACAAAGGAAATGTGGACTCATGACCAGAGCTAAGATTCTGATTTAGGCCTCTCTCTATACAAGGGTTGTCTTTGTTTTAAATTCCAGCATTTTTATTAGTATGCAATAGTCCTACCAACCCATTCCAGAAAATGAATGTAACGTAACAAACTTTCTTTCTGACTTGCACATCTTGTCTGAACTTTTGCCATTGGAGACAAAAGGTGAAATTCACATCATTTAGTAATATCAAGCAAGTAGCTAAGAACTCATGACTGACCATCAACTGCCACCAGGGTCTCTTCTCATCCGTCTGCTTTAGCAGACACTCCTTACCTCCCCCAGACGTTCTCATGACCCATGCTCTGGGCAATTGAAGAGATTGAGGCTCATGGTGCAGCATCATATTGTTGCCAAGGAGTGATTTCTACCAATGCCCCCACCCTGATATACACCCATTAATATCCATCTGCCAGTGCCCCAATGCCCACCACCCCAACACACACCCATTAATATCCAGGAATAAACATGCAGTAGAACATGCTGGCATTTCATCCTGCAACTACAATAATTCAGACAGTGCCCTAAACTGATCTCCCTTAAGAAAAGCACCCCCACTCTGTGCCAAGGATCAGTGGCAAGGTGTTCCCAAGTACATGCCCTCCTCCTCAGGATAGGCACCCCATCTTTCCCTGCCAGCACCACAAACATGAGAGCAATTAATCAAACTCTACTTTCCTGGGCTGTAGTCAAGTCTTTATCCGTCTATGCCACAGTGTTGCTAGGCAGCCAAAGAATTATTACAGAATATCACCACATGGCATACTATAGTTTATTTTGGTTTTTGCGTGTGCCCATCTTGTTTAGTTCCTAGCAAAACACTAGTTTGCTCTAGCAGGGAAAAAATACTTTCTTCTCACTGCTAGCTGTGGACATCACTGTGGATATGCCTGCATATAACATCCCCTCTTTGATAAATGAAATCCTTTAAGCATTTACCATGTGTATAATTTTTACCTAAGATTTTACCAGAATGGTTAAATCCCTTTGCAGGCTTTGGGCCTTCTGCAGTACTAGGAAATGCTGAAGCACTCTATGACTGAGATGTATTGCTCGGGAAAAGACTATTAGACATACTGCTAACCAATTTAGGCATTATTTATTTATTCTTACACTTGGTTCACTGGGTAGTTCCATTAGGCCAAAGGCCTCTTTTTAGGGAAGACCAGAGGTTGTATTCTTCAAGCACGTCATAATTTGTATCAAAATTCGCTGACAATGTAAAGGCGCATTAATTCACTGGCAACCTAAATGGGGCATTATTTAGGTAATTGCTGTTCATTAAAGGAAATACTGCCCCCTGGCCATAAAAGACTTCAGTTGTTCACCATACCTTGCAACCTCTAAGAGCAAGAAATCTGGACAAAGCCATAAATAATGAGAGGACAAAGGCAACAACTGTAGGGACACTTTTTAAAATATTGCTATTACAAACTTTGAAAGTTGATAGAATAATATGTTTGCATTAATGTGAATTTTCTGAAGGGTATAAAGTCTATAACTCAAATGTTTACCATTATTTCCTGACTTCAGTCCTCCATGATTTGCCAATAATTTACCACAAACCACACTTTTATGAGAAATAGACCAAAATATGGACCAAAAGTCTTGACAGTCCAAGAAAATCCATGCAGTTGAGAGGTATGTTGTTCACCCTATCTCAAAGATAATTTTTTAAACTTCTCAGAGCTTTAAACACACTTCAAGACAAGCTTCAAACATTCTTTTTTAGTCTAGCATACTTTTTACACTTCATCTTCTGCAGTGTCATGCCACTAGCTTCACCTCTTCTACACGCAGTTACACTATATTGCATAACTGCTAACATCGATTGAAATTGTTTGGTAATGCCATACTAAGTAAAGACTGGTGTAGTTAACAGTTCCTTGAAGTGTTTAGATGTAGCAAGCACTGCTAAATATGCTCCTAAATCAATTATTCAACAGATCATACAATGGCTGTCCCATTGCACAACAGATGCATTTCTCAAAATATCTTACCGTGCCAAGAACTCCATTCAACATTTTTAAGATTCTCTGGTTGATTGAGCTGTATAATAGTTTTCACATCATTTGGGTGTGACCTAGCCTTAGGTTTATTAGTTCAATATCTCAAAAAGCTAAGCTGCTTCTGTCCAAGAATTCTACTTATTTAATTTCAGTTCTGCAAATTCAGGCTTACGTGAGGGACTTCTACAACATGCACCATGTTCATCCTTAGTGCTTTCTCATATTAAAATGTCATCTATAAACATAGGCAGGCCTTGTAATGTTCTCCTCCGAAACATTTTAGGAGTAGTTGGAGTTTAAAATACTAGTTTATCAAGGCATTGTCTGGCAAACAGCAAGCAAGGTACTGCTCCCAAAATAAAAGGGTATCTGCCCCAGTCCCCTCACGACATCTAGTGAAGAAAATGACATAGCTACACTCAGCTTTCTCAGTCTCTCTTTCAGAATGGGTAAAATTAATTTTTCCTTTTTACCTGTTTCATTGTCTTTTTAAAACAATGCAGTTTTGCACCTGTCATTTTTGCTGTAGGACTGTCACCATGAGAACATACCAGTTTAGCTCCCTCTCATAAGTGTAAGACACGTAAATGTGAATCTAACAACTTCAACAAATAAAAGGCATTTGTTAAAAGGAAGTACAGTGAATTTCAAAACATACACTGTGGATCTGTTAAAGCATTTTTGTAAAGGGATACACCCCCCCCACACACACTTCATTACATCCATAGCTGTCCCTCTTACCTGGAGCGACACACAAGCCCTTCAGTAGATCCCCATCCATAGCGACTCCAAATCCGGGCCACGAGATCCAATCCATAGTGACACCATTAACTCCAAATCCCTTGGGCCATTAAATCCATAGCGACACCACCACGCGAAATCCCCGACAAGACTCCTGGAGCACATCCACCAAGCGAGATCCCCGACAAGACTCCAGCCTGCCGACATTGCATTCCGGGTCCGATCTTTTTCCAGCGACAGTCTATGCAGTTAAAACTGCATGCACTTCTGGGATCTCTGCTCTGACATGTTTCCCAGTCTGGACTGCTGCTGAGGCAGTCTGCGCATGCCCCAGACTGTCTCAGCAGCAGTCTAGACTAGTGCGCATGCGCCAAAGTCCGTGAATTTTTTATTTTTTTTTTATCCGTGTAAATTTTAATTTTTTTATTTCTTTTACTTTCTTTACAGCTGTTTACAGCTGAGGGGGCTGCAGTCCGGCAGTCCAATTGCACGGGCCACGCCTGGTTATAAGTCTTGTCTTCCTACGTTCCTTGTGGTTAAGCTGTCGTACTTTGTGCTTATCCACTGCAGACATACTGGTGTGCATCACATTAAATAATGACAAGAATCAGTTCTGAGATTTTGATGGTTTAAATGTAGTCCTTCATAAAAGAAAACCTTTGCTAAAATCTCGGGGGATGGGTATTCAGAAAAAAAGTGCAATACATTATGCCAAATAGAATGGGGAGCAGTGACATGCAAGGGGGGGGTGATTCAGAGACACACAGCGTGACAAGCTACAGTAGAAATGACATGGTATGCATCATATGCTAATGGAAGGTTAATGGCATACAAATATGTTCATAGGTTGGTACTAGGCTATCGGCCCTAGGGCCTATACAACCCTAGCCATAACAATTCCCTGGCTATTTCTTCCCACAGTATTTATTTCCCTGGACCCGTCTGGCAGGGCGACTGACGTGATTCCCGGGGTGAATTACCCATCTCCCATCCAATCATCAAGGTTCCTTTTGAAGAAGGCCAAAGAGGTGCTCTGCTTGACATGTATGGGCAGTCTATTCCAGAGTCAGGGGAGTCTCTGGGTCAGGAACCTATCCCTCCATAAGGTTTTGTTCATTATGATGACAAGGTTTAGATTCTTGGAGCGTGTGTCTGAGGGATTGGGATTTCTTTAATTGTAGCATGTCCAACAGCTCTGGGTTTGACATGGCCTTGTATGTTAAGCAGAGATCACCTCTGAGTAGACGATATGCCACAAAGTATAGCTGGAGTTTTTTTAGACTGTCAGCATAGGGCATCTGCTTTAGGCCTGTGTCTCTTATCACAATTTTGGTGTTTAGTGTACTGCCACCTATGTGGTAATTCACGGGTACATGTTTTTTCCCCAAAGGGGATAACTATACATTTCTTGGCATTGAGCTTGAGCCCATGGCTCTGGCACCAAGCATCAGTTTCTGTAAGGCCCTCTTTATAGAATATCCACATCATTTGGGGATTCAATAATGGCTCCCAGTTTGCAGTCATCTGCAAACTTTATTAGCCAGAGTCCCTTAGTGTTGGCCTATACTTCAGAGAAGTAGATGCCAAATGAGTGGCATATGCAAAAGACAAAATCAAACATGGCAGTATGATTAAGAAATGTATAAAATTAGCATGATTAGCCATGATAATCATTTATTGTAAATGTTAAGATTTTATGGTGTACAGCATATCTGTTCACATTGTGGTGCTACGAGTAGCATCAGCATTAGCAAGACGTGTTAGTGGACACTTTGGAGGCATAGCCACAGTATTGCTCATCATTGCTCTCTGTGCTGCAGACAGGTTCATAGGTTCATAGGTTAGTACTAAGCTAACTGCCCTTGCGAGCCATTTTAAGCTTAGCCAATTATCCCTTGTGAGACTCAAACCCTGCACCTTGTGTTTGTAAGGCAAACACCTTAACCATTAGGTCACCCTCCCAACCCCAAAGGTCCATCAGTGGCTAAAATACCTTAATTACCACAACTGGAACATTGTCCACTGCTATCCTATGGGATGAGTCCACGTACGAGTGTTAGTAGAAATGTGCTGACATCACGTGGAATTAACAGGGATTCATGGAATACCTATGTCAGTGGACACATGTATTACCTGTTCTAAATACTTAAACCTTGCCTGTGATATAAGTAGGATCTGCTGGAGAGATGGGCATATATCCCAGAGACTACTCCGTCTATGGAACAGGATCCCCATCCATGTGAAGCACAGTTCCTCCCTAACCCAATTCAAGTGCAACTTGGACAATTGGATGGGAAACTGGAAATTCATCCCTGGTTTGGCACCTATGTCTCTAATGCAAACAGGTAACGTGTAAATGGTTCATCTCCCAGGCCCATGCTTACACTTATCAAGGGTATCAGAACTTGTCAGAGATTTGGGATGCATGGCTAGGTTTAAAAGGACCCTTGTGGTTGTTAGCCTAGTAAACACCTGTGAACCTATCAATACAAGTTTATGTAGTCTTTGGCATCCTTGCTATGGGGGCCTTTCATTGTTTGGCAGGGGACAGAAGAATTTTGCAGGCATCTGTCTCATGAATCCTACACCAGCTCCATGATGGGAAACTGCAGCATGTGGAGAAGCATGTGTGATTTCCACAGACAGCAGTAGAGAGCACCACCACCATGTGGGCTTTCTATTGCATAGGCTGTTTGAGGTTCTAGGGACCACTGACTGCACCCTCATTGGATACAAGGCTCACCTGTTTTACATACTGTCCACTATATCAACTAGAAGAGTTCAACTCCATCAACTACCAATTGGTGCACAATTCTTATGGTATTATATACAGATTGTCTGTGCACCGCCTAGGGAGTTCTCAGGATTCCCACATGTGGCACATTTGTGACATGTACGACTGTTTTTGATTTCCTTAGGTCATCTAGCAGGTAGGTTCACACATTGTTACCCACAGAGTGCTTGATATTCTGTTCCCATGAATGTATGTAGTAGGCCACTCATAATGTTGTCCATTGTTATGGATTGCCGATGATGTCAGATATGTCTTGGAACCATTGCAAATTACCCCATCTGCAACCCCCACAGCATGGTAGAAATGGCATATTACACCACACACCTGCAGAAATGGAACATTGTTGAATGTGTGTTTGGAACTCTGAGTGCCAACTTCTTCAGCTTGGATTGATATGGTGACATTACAGTGTACTTTGGAGACTTGCAGCAAGATATTTGTGGTCTGTGCAGTGCTATATAATATATTGCAAAGTGGGGACACCATAGCACTGCTAGACATACCTGTGGCAGCAATGGAGGAAATTTCAGGTGAGGAGTCAGTGCAGGTAGCAGATGCAGCAGTATGCCATGTGAGACAGAGACAGACACAGTACATCATGGCACTGACAAAGAGGTACTGTCTGTCCACACTATGGGCCATGGCAAGGAAAGCACAGAGTAGTACTGATGCATGCAGCATCATCACTGACTGGCAATGGTGTGTATCAGACAATACCATATGGGTTGAGCAGAGCACAGCCATCACCATTTGCACGGATGTGGTGGGGCATAATGATTGGGGACAACAACATTAACTTAGATGAAGTGGTCATGGATGGTAGATGCCATAGTCTCACATATGACTAGGCAGATGGGGAGTCAAGGATTACTTCCTCCAGCAATGAGGAGGAACTTCAGAGTGGAATTCGGGGCAGGTTTAAAATGTGGTCCTGAAGTGTCAGGACTGGAGGAAGTCTGCCAGGGGGATGGTGAACACCATCAGGAACATGTATGGATACCCCATCGTGCCCCCATGTAGTCTACTGCTAGAATGTCTACATCTGTGACCCTGGGAAGGGGCACAGGTAGGTGTTGTTCATGATGTGGCTACAGAGAAGTAGGGACTGTGGGACCCTGAGTGGCTTGCCTGGTGAAGTTAGCAAGTAGTAGAGAAGGAAGAGATTCAACCACAACCACGGGAGTGTCCTTGGCCAGGGGCAGAGGCAGTTATGGACAAGTCTGGACAGTAAAGTTGCCTTTGGAATGGTGTGTGATTTTCAATTGTGCATGCATTTCTTAGCATGGCCACTTTGGCCCATATCCACAAGGCCGCACCAGCAGCTGCCAACAGGACCATCACTGTCCTCAAGTGTATCCACTCAAGGTCTGTCCGCCTGTGCCATATCACTCTGCATGAGAAGCAGGATGCCCTGCTTTCTGTGTAGTAGTTGCACTTCCTTACAAATGAGCAGGATTTTTCTGGTGGGAAGGGGAGAGGAAAGAAACCAACATGACCCAGAATGAAAGTAAAGACATAGTAGTGGATAGTGATGGTGTTACATATTCCTGTAACGGCTTTAAGATTTTCAACTTGAGTGGAATAGATGTTAAAATGGAGCATTTTCATTTATTTGAAAAAGGTTTCAAGTTCATCCCTACTGTTAGATTTAACGTTTGTGATGCCTTGTTAGAGTTAAAGTTTTTTGTTAGAAAACTTAACTTAGCTGTTATCTTTGATCAGGTTGATATGAATAACAATAATACATTTAGGAAATTGAGTACTTTTAACCCTCCCTTACATCCAGTACTACAAATGTTTCAGGAAGTTTGTGCATCGGACATATATGATTTAAGTACCAATAAGACCTTTTGGAAAAAACATGGATTTAAAACAAGCCTGTCTATTAAAGAAAGGGAAATTTTGACGGAATTGGCTACTGACAGAGAAATTTGAATCATGAAACCTGATAAGGGGGGGGTGGTATGGTTTTAGTTAATACCCTTAACTACACAAGTAAAATCCTTGAGATTTTAAATGATACGAATGTATGTGTACCCGTATCTATTAATGAAATAAATATTTCATATAGAAAGATTGATCTTAGGAATTAGTACTCGAAAACAGGTTGGATGAGAAGCTTGCAAATGCCCTATTAATAAAAATAACAAGGTTGGCCACTGTTTTTGACATCCCCAAAGTATGCAAGTCTACAACTGACCCCCCCTATAGACCTACTGTTTCTAGTGAAGGCTCTAAGACCTACTGTATAGCAACCTTTTTGGACTAGGTATTAAAGCACATCACAGTGAGTTATCCCCACCTACATAAGGACTCATGGGACTTTTTGACCGGTTTACCCCAGCAGCCCTATGTAGGTGAAGTGTATTTTGTAACCATTGATGTGGTTGATTTGTTTTCATGTATTCCTACAGAGGAAGGGCTTGAACTATTCTGGGCAATACTTGAAGAAAAAAGATCATTGTTGGACATTGATGTAGATGTCTTCATAAAAACAAATAATCCAACCGAATACCAAAAAGCACAGACTTGTAAAAAACACACAAAGGAAGAAAAAACCCACACTGAAAACCAAATTTTAAAAAATAGGAGTGAGCGCTTTCGTTTACTGCATTATGTAAACTTCATCAGACTACTGACCATAGCCATTTTCAGTGTGGTTTTTTTCTTCCTTTGTGTGTTTTTTACATTGATGTAGATGTGTTAGTTGAACTTATGAGACTTGTGTTGGAGAACCACTTCATCTATTTCGAGGGTGAGACTTTTAAACAGATTAGGGGAGTTGCTATGGGGGCAGCTTGTGCCCCTATATATGCCAATCTGGTATTATTAAAGTGGGAATTGCAACACATTTTCAATTCCACTTATTGGAAGAATATAAAATTTTATAGGTGTTTTTTGGACGATTTGTTTATTATTTGGGAGGGAACAGTTGACTCTATCACTGATTTTCTTACATTTTTTAAATTCCACTACTAGTTTTCTTAGATTTACTTTTAAAGTTGACCATAATGGGATTGATTATTTAGACGTTAGGTTAGATAAAACCATTAAGGGTTTGAAATCTAAAATTTATAGAAAGAACACATTTAGTAAATCATATCTTCCCCTTAACAGTGACCATCCTTGGAAATAGGAAAAAAAAGCATTGTTAAAGGTCAGATGGTTAGGGCAGCCAGAATGACCTCTGAAAGGGAAGATTTTGAAACTGAAATCAAATTTATATCTGAGCTTTTTAAAGTTAGAGGTTACCCAGTGGCCCTTATTGAAGCTGTTGTCCAAAAGGTTAAAGCAGGGTGGGGTGTAAAATATCTGCCATTATTAGGTAGTACTGTGATAGGTGACACTGTGGTTGGAGAAGGCCAGAAAAATTTTAAGAGATCTATAGTGGTAGAGTACAACCATGGTTCTAAGGAGGTTAAGGATCTGATTGAATCCAACTGGAAGATGTTGAAATATAATAAGGACATTGTCCATAAGATTAGTGAGCGGCCTGATTTTGTTTTTAAAACAGGAACTAATTTAAAGAGGATGTTCGAAAGGAAAAACCATTATAACAAAGTAGGCTGTGAGCAACGAACAAGAAAATGTGGAAGGTGTGCAAATTGTAAATATATTTCAGAATATGCTAGTGTCACCTTAAACAACTATGAGGGTACCATTGTTCATTTTAGGAAGGGGACCTGTGCAACTAAGGGTATAGTATACCTAGCTTATTGCAGGGACTGTACGGTGTTTTTATGTGGGTAAATCAGAAAGAGCATTGGGTAAGCGTATTTACGAACACGTTTACAGTATAAGGAGAGGGAATTTTAATAATGCATTATGTAAGCATTTGCAATTGGAACCTACACACTTTGGTTTTCTTTTCGAATTTTGGAGCAAGTTGTCTCGGACCCAAGGGGTGGTAATTGGGAGAA
Source organism: Protopterus annectens (assembly GCF_019279795.1). Classification (NCBI taxonomy): domain Eukaryota; kingdom Metazoa; phylum Chordata; order Ceratodontiformes; family Protopteridae; genus Protopterus; species Protopterus annectens. The sequence continues at coordinate 25,316,617 of NC_056730.1, read as the reverse complement.
CTGGTTGTGCTGTAGGGAGACCTTCTGGCAACTGAAATTAAATTCTTCCCAGCCACCGGGGTTGAACGTGTATGTGTCAATTAAACCACATCTAGTGAATAGAGCTGAGAAGCTATAAATCTTCACGGATGTGGTGAGGTACTTACATTATTCACCCTTAATGTTTTTAACTCGCATATATATTTTTTTATTTTTTTACTATTTTTTACTTTCACATGAAAATATTGGTTGAAAACCATTTGAATGTTATGCAAATATTGCTTAAAGCATTTTTATTCTATTTTGTAACCATACACTTTTAAAAGAATTTATTGTCAATAGATTTCATGTGTATGTAGCACTTTAAATGTTTTGGCACTCTTTACAAATGGATCTTATTTAAATAGGGACCATTACAATGTTCTTAGTTTTTTCACTTGATAAAGCCCTGCATTTGAGTCAGGGTGAAAGTGCTTGTGTTATTTGAATAAACCTGTTTTTTGACTGCTATCCTTGATTTCGGCTGGACCGTTCTTCCTGATTCTGGTGTTCCACTAACAGTCCTCTGCCTGTTTATTACTTCCTTACAAAGACATACAGCACACTCAGCATATTTGGCATGGTATGAACAGTGCCCATCTGTCCCTGAATCACTTACCTGAACACATACTGATTGATGTCAAGGGTGACACCCAGATCTAGGAATGTCCTGGAGGTATGGTGGTGATGGCTATCAACTAGCCTCTGCCTTTTGCTATATGTATGCACCTCAAAAGCAGTGTATCCCCTTGATGCCACCTGTATTGGTAACACCTGTTTAGTTTGTGTAGATCAATGTCTGTGTATATATCTTTAAGAAGCTGTACAAGGGCTTGCACATGTGTATAAATACTGAGCATGTGTGAGCCTGACTGCCATTTTGTAGTAAGCTGTTGAGATGTAAGCATGTATACCTGTAAGGTCTGTCTGTTAACCAGTTTGTTTGCATTTTATGATACTGCTATTCATCCTGATGTGTTTCCATGTATTAAGGCAGCTACAGGAAATACCCCGCCTGCTTTTCATCTGTGTTAGAGAGGAACAAGCAGCAGTTTGCATGGGGCTGAAATGGACAGGATGTCCAGTACTGAACATGGGATTATGGAAGTTCATATCACCCCTCCAATATCATCTTCAATTTTTCCCTTAGAACTGCTCTACTTGCAATCTAAACAGTCTATTCTCTGTCTGAAAAGCCCAGCACTTGCTCCTAAAGCATTTTTATACAGGTAAAGCACTCTTAAACAAAAAGAAAGTACTTCATTCACCTAAATTCCCTTGAGTACCCATTTCCCTATAGGTGCTTTCTACTCAGTTACACAGCAATCCTTTACACTATTCTAGCATGTCGAAGGGTCAGTTGCTGGCGTCCTCTCCTGTTCAGCTGGTGAATCTGGGAATCTTGAGGCAATGTTACAGTTGCCTCATGTACACAGACAACCCTCTCCTCCTCCCAGCAAATACAAATATATGTGAGAGATGCAACTATATAGCCAAACTGGAGGCTGAGCTCTCTCGACTCAGTACTGGCAAAACCAGTCAGGAGGAGAAGGTAACCACGCACACCACAAACCCAGTCTCACATAGATCTATCACAACTGCAAACCAAACACATAAACACACAAAAACATACTCGGAGGCTCTGATTAAAAATCTACCAAAACAACAGAGGCCTCCAAAGCAGACACCCAAGCGACCACTACCTCAAGACATACCACATGCAACACATAGTTCACAAAGTCAGTGTACTAAACAGTCACAGCCCTTAAGGCCAAACAACATGCCAGATACACTTGTAATAGGCGACTCCATAGTCAGACACACTGACGTCCCGCTCACCAGACTGAACAAGGAAAAGGTTACAGTAAGCTGCCTGTCGGGCGCTAGAATCCGCCACATAACACAAGCACTCAGGTCACTCCAAAGCAAGTACAAATACGACTCAGTCATTGTCCATGCTGGTGTGAATGACCTGAGACATACCTCCCTGGACTACATGAAAAGAGACATACAGGAGCTCTCTGATTAAAGGATAAAGGGTCTCAAACATATGTCATATGCTGCCTGGCTGAAGAAACTCCAGCTCTATTCAGTCGCATACCACCTACTCAGAGGTGATCTATGCCTGACGTACAAGGCCATGTCCAATCCGGAATTAATGGACATGCTCCACCTCAGAAAATCCAAATCCATCAGAGCCACGAGAGCAAGAGATTTGAACCTGAACACAAAAATAAATAGGACGGGCTGGAGGGACAGATTCATAACCCAGAGGCTCCCTGCACTCTGGAACAGAATCCCAGTCCACGTTAGGCAGAGACCCTCACTAGCTCTCTTCAAGAGAAATCTTGACGAGTGGATGGGAGATCGTAGGTTTACCCCGGGGGTCATCTCTGTGTCACTACTAGACAGAGGCACAGTAAACCAAACCCTAAATGGGCATAGTATTCTCATCCCAAGGGGTAGCGAAAGCCACACACACTCTGGCTAGGCTTATAAATGCCCTAGGGCAGATAGCCTAGTACGAACCTATGAACCTATCTCTACTGTGGGTGATGTGAGTAGGCCCTTCACTGTCAGCATTGCTGACAATGCTACTGCATTATCAGACTAGTCATGTGCATGATGCCGCCATTGTCCGCCACTGGTAACCCACTGACTTCAAGAATTTTCCAACCTGTTGTGCAAATTCTCTATTAGTTGAACCTATGAATACGTACACATAACATACCTCTGGCAATGCTGGTTGATATTTTTGACCTCTATCACCTTGTGGCACAAGACTTGCTGCTGCAGTTCAGGTACCTTTGGGTGACACATGTATGATTGTCACTGATGTTTTGCACCAGTCCTTGCCACACCTGTTCTTGCAACGCCTTGTCTGCTTTACCCTTCTCAAGGACACACATGCTTTGTGTGTTTAGGGCCTTCAGCAGCACCTCTGTCTCAGATGAGGTGAACTTTTCCAGCCATTGCTATTCCTTGGGGTTCCATGACAAGACATGTACACCGGCACGTTACATGTAGATAATTGTGTGTATGCATGACTTGTCCATGCCAGTTGAAAGTTGTCTCACTACTGTCCCCAGCCCCCTTCCTCGTGGCTACAGCCCTGTGTGCTACTGTTGTGTCTCCATTTTGATCCTGTGCCATAGTGTGGCAGCAATAGGCATGTTAGCCATGTTTGCTGTCCGTTGGACCTGTGCTAAAAGCACAGTCTGTGCCTGGTGTAGTAGAGGCTTCACATCCCCTGTAGTATGTCCTGCAGTCCCTGTGCATAAAGCATGCTTTTGCATACCCTACACAACAAGAGAGTAACCTTACCTGACTTCAGCCTTTCTTTGCCCACTGTGCCCTGTCAGTTTGCCCCTGCAGCAGAACTAATATCTGTTTACCTATCCATGTGCTTTATGACCCCTCCCCAAAGCAGGACTGCAGTGAGCCCTGATGTGTCCTTTTTGCCATTCTAGATTAGGCCGTGCAGCATGTCAGTCCCCCTTCATGTCCTAAGTTATTATTTCACACATCTTTCTGTGCATTTATTGTCCATTTTTGCCTGCATGTTTGTGTGGCCACTATAGTCCTGAGGTCCACTAGCAGCAGTTCTGCCTGCCGTCAGTGTGCATATATGAAAGTATGCCCTCTTATCCACTATAGTCTGATTCTCTGTGTTTCTCACCAGAACATGTTCTCCTGAAGTATGGTGACCAAAGTTTTTATTTCATTAAAATGGACCTAGTAGCCCAGTAATAATGCTAATGAGGTTCATATATAGGTTCCTAGATTAGTACAAGGAGGCTAACTACCCTTGTGGGACATTTTAAGCCTAGGCAATTGCCCCATTTGAGAATCACACGATGCACTTTGGGTCTATAAGGTAAACACCTTAACCATTACGCCAACCTCACTGAATCACAGCTGTACTGAGATGTGTTGTTAGCCACAGATAGTGCTATGATGCCAGTGTCTGCCATTTCCCAGGCTAGGAGATAAAGTGCAGTGTGTGCACATGTATGACCCCTGTAAAGGCTGTGCAGTCACCTGGATGAAGTAGTGTTAGCTTGACTCATGCTGTCACGCTGCCTGGTGCACAGGACATTACCATTTCTGTCCTCACTTCGACCTGCAGAATGGACATAGCCTCTGTATGCAGCTCCCATTCTCACACACCTGCAGTCTAATCTTCTCACTACACTTAATTGCTCGATTTGCCCCCAACCTGCCTTACTGCACTCATCACTCTTAGAAGTCTGCAATGGCTAGAATTTCATCACCAAATATTATTACCTCAGTTTCTTATGGCTCTTTCAGTCTTACATCTGTCATCCTCCTGCCCCTTTCTCTCCACCCTTATCCAGCCCTATAATCCCAAATGCTTTCTTCGTAGCTCTCAACAGAACCTGCTGCAAGTCCATAGCAAATGTTTGGAATAAATTACCTCTGAATATCAGAAGCATCACCAACCCTACAACCTTTAAAATAGCAATAAAAGATTACCTCTGTAAATCATGGTCACGTCTCTGTCATGACCCTACATGAGCTGTCGTCCTCTCCTAACAAACTGCTGTTATACTGACTGCTACCACAGTAGGCCTATCACCGATTTCCTTCCCTGCGATTCTTTGTCTTTTCCCACTGGTATTTATACCAAATACTTATTTCCCCCTCATACTTTTCTCTTTACTTGACTGGGTTTACACCATAATTACCTTTTTTACTCTGTTTCTCTGTACTACTTGATATTATATTATATTCCTGTGCCTCTTCTTTACTGTTTTGCTGTCTTATAATCACCTACTGCTAACGTCTTCCTATTTTTTTTCTACAACTGTGTAATATATATAACTGTATATACAATATGCTACCTTTGTCTCAGATATGTACTGTGTTTAATTTATATTGTCTTTACTCACAGGTAAACAACCATCCAAGTTACTTCCTGTTTTATTTATATATATATATATATATATATATATATATATATATATATATATATATATATACACACACACACACACACACACACACACACACACACACACAAATATTTCTCTTGTTTTATCTTTACCAATTGATGTCCATGTTACATAATTTTTTTAAGTGATGTACCATTGGAGTTACATAATGTTATGTGTTATACTACTGAAGCTTTTCTCCTCGGGTCTCTGCTGAAAAAGGGCTTTGCCCAGTCAGAGTAAACTGGTTAACAAATGTCAGATAAATAAATAAATGTGATAGGCGGTGCAAGTTGTGAGGTAAGTGTGGTGTATTTCTGCCTGTGCTGTGCTATTTTAATGAAGTTTAACATCCATGTACTGGACTACTGTACTTATTTCTTTGTTGTTTTGCTTTTTACCTTTTATTTTCTTTTTCGTATAGGATCAACTGTGGTGCAGGCTGTGGTGATATGGCAGCCACTGTGCTCTGTGTCAAACACCACATCTTATCTCTGGGTCCTCAGCAGTCCTCAGGTCTGCCTGCCTTCAAATCGATTAAGGACACCTTCTGGAAAGTGACGTGGAGGACTCACTGGTAGCCTCCATGACCACCTATCAAGGGGGTGGGTTAAGACTCTTCAATTGAGAATGTTCTGGAGGGGTTCTTTAGCGTCACCTACAAGTGCAGTGACTGGTGATGACTTAAAGGGACTCATGGCTAGATACTTGCATTGGTACCATTCAGTGTGCCCTGTGTGATTGAATCACATAGCTGGTCCAGCCTATTTGGCCACCAGCAGTTGCACCTACCCACCCATGATGTCAGCCATGTAGGTGATTGACATGTGCCTGGCGGTCCGTACTGGGTTGGTCAGGCGTTCCTTCCCTACCCCTCCTTATCCCAGACATTGTGTCCACCATTCGTGTGTGTCACTCCATGTCCTCTGCAGTGCAATCCTCCCATTCACCAGTGTCTACCCTCGCTTGGTGTGTGTCTGTCCACTGATGCTCCTCCTTATGTGTCACTGCCTTCTGTTATCATTTTTATCTACATTGTGTGTTTGTCTGCCCTGATTTCCTTTCCTATAACCTCCTTCCTCCCCACACTATCTCCTTGCTACATTCCTTCTCTACTCTTCTTACTAAAACGAATGAATGGGCACCTTTTTCCCCAGAAAGTATATCCATCTCCACTCCACTCCTGTCTTTCCTCCCTGTTGCCCAGTGTTGTTTTTCTTGCTCTTTCCCTTTTTTACCTGTACGCACTAACTATTTCCTCCCCATTTATGTGATGAAATGACTTGACTCTTTGCTGTGGTGCTGTTGTATGGGCTGACCTATGAGTGTGTGTTGCAGTATGGGGTGCTTGTGTGTGTGTGTGTGAATGCCTCCTTGGGTCATGTGATTGCACACAGCATGGTTGTTTCAGTGGTGAGATTAATGCCTTTATTGTAGCTGTAAACTTTCATTATGCAACATTTTCCCAGGTATGACAGCACTATGCCAGCACTCAAGCAGGCCTACCTGGCCTGCATCAGGCTGTGTTGTACTAAATCTTCCTCGCTGTTTACCACTGCACTGTGGTGTTGTGCTTCTTTCTGAATACTCCACTCGACCTGGATGCTGATTCTCACTTCTGTTTCCACAGCTTATTTGCCCCTAATTTTCAAGTTGCTTAGTGTAAACAATTGACCCACGTCTGTCTTCCCTCAAACTAGTTTCACTTCTTGTTTGAATGGATGTTTATATTGACTTGATTTGTATCTTGAAGCTATTTGTAATGCTTTACAGTTTAATTAGGGACTATTTTAATGGCTGACAAGAAACACTGGCATAGCTACTGCTGGCTGTTGGTGCCTATTCATTATTTTAAATGTGACTTTATTGATTATTACTACAAAATATAACACAAACATAATAACAGCTAAAATAACACAACCTTTCCCTTTGGAATAGTTTAACTGAAACATAGTAACAAAATCCAGCATGTAATAATGTGCAAGTGATACAGACTTGGACTGTTCTACAAGTATAAAATGTTTAATGAGTATCAAGGGAAAAGTCCTGAAACAATCCAATATTTGAGAATTTTTCCATGATTCCGAAGTCACTGTATACAAAGGGAGCATTATCATCGATCATGCAGATCTCCATTTCTTAAAAAAAAAAAACAAAAAAAACAACATGTCTTCTGAAGAGAGGTGCCCATTAATACAGTTGGAGCCATGAATGGTACAGTACTGTTGCTTTGGGAAGAAAAATTGAATTAACTGCATAATGGTTTTGCTTGTTCCTAGACTCAAGAGACATTTAAAATGGTATAGAAGCAGCAATAGCTCATAACTGTGGGAATAAAACATAAAACACTCAGGTTTTCATTTGATCAAAAACTTAATAAAAGCATGAAAGTTTTAGTTCTGGAATTGAGTTGCTTTTTAAACATACTTTTGCATTCTTTAAAAATAAAGCACTCTGAATACAAAATTCAGCTTCAGAAGGCTACTTGCCTAGTCCAGTATATCCATTTTTGAACATGTACTTCTCTTAACATGAAGAAATATACCTTTCTGCCTCTCTGAGCACAGGCTAAAATAAGTACAGTTTTCTTTAGACTTCTTTAACAAATGAATCTAGAGCTCATTCTGTCCCACAAGACACAAGTGAAGGTTATTAGACTGAACAGTGGTAAACAAGACATAGTGCCATCTGAGTTTCACTGTAACAATAAATTATAACATTTGGGTTTATCTACCCTTCCATTCTCTTCTTTGTCGCGCTGAATATTCAGTACCTTCCCATTCTTTCCTATGAAGACCAATGCTGGTGTCTTGCTTACCTTCGAAGGTATTATGTACGCGTATGATGTGTCCATCATAATCAGATGCCTCCTTCAGTTCCTCCCTTTGTTGAATTACATCAGGTCCCATACTAGTGGCAGAACTATTTTTGTTGCTTACTTGGTCGTAGTGCTTTTCTTGTTGGCTGCTTTTTCAACAGCTTCTGAAGAACGGTCACAAAAGTATCTCTAAAATGTTTTTGTCATGGACATTTTCCTGATTGTGCCACATTATTTTTCACTTGTTTTTCCCACATGTATTTACAGATTGGAAAGAATGGATACTTAGTAAAGGAAGGACGAAGTAAAATGAAAAATCTGATAAGCCTGACAGAGGAGAACTTTGATATAGGCACAGAAGGATTAAATAAGGAGGGAGAGAGTAGTTGGGAGGCCCCTCAGTACAACATTGGGACTTAAAGGTGACAATTGGTGGGTACGTTCTACAGACTATGGGTATGATTGTGGAATGTTAGTGAACTAACCCAGTTAAGAGGAACAGAGTGCAGTTGCAGGCTTAGAGACTAGGGGTGGATGGACTGGACTTGGTTTAGACACATTTAGGTACAAGACAACATCAAAACCTGAATAGAAAGTTGGGAAGGAAAAAAGAGAAAATGGTTTTGTTAGCTAAAAGAGAGATTGTACCGAATGTAGAAGAGATGTTAGCAAATTGGAAGGGGTTGCCATGCAGGATTTAAAGGATAGTTACATGGAAAGAAGATTATGGTATTGTCAATTTATATTCCTTCTAATGCCACTGAATCAATGATCACAGCCATTCTCATTAAAATAATTTAATAAACACAATGGACATCAGACTAATAGCCGAAAAGAAAAACGTTTACTGTTTGAACCACAATGTCATGCAGTACCTCGGCTGTTCACCTTCAGGGATACATACACAAGAACAAGTCAAAAACTTATACGCAGAGTATATATACGGGATTCTATAGCAAAAATGTCTTTATGTATAAGCGATATATTGATGATGATGATTTGTTTGCAGGGGGCACCCTTTAGAGTTCCAGTCCTTTCATTAAGGATTTGAATGGTAATGAAAATGATTTAAAGTTTTCAGTGGTTTCAAATAGAACTTCCATTCAATTTTTGCATGTTGAATTGTATGTGGACCATCAGTTTAGGGTACAATATAGGCCTTTTAGAAAAGTTACTGCAGTGGGCAATGTTTTACATGCTGATAGTATGCATGCCCCCCACATTTTGAGATCTCTTCCTTATTGAGAATTTAAACGGATTTTTCTAAATACATCTGAAAGTAGGTTTAGAAATCAATATCTTATGGAAGTTAAGAGTAGGTTGGAGAAAAGAGGGTAGGTTAAGGAGGTTTTGAATAGTGTCTTGCATAGAGTTTTGGGAAATGAAAAAGGTCCGATTAGAAATAACTTGTTTAAAGGTGTGACTAAAGGGAGTAGAACTAGAGTGGATGAAGGGAATGATGAGAAGGTTTTGTATTTTGTGACTAAATATTTTCCCTTTCCTGACACTTTTCGTATTATTTGTAGAGATAAGACAGTGGGTCATTTATTTCCCAATTATGTTATGTTTTTATATGGGGGATATTCGAATTTGAAAGAATTGTTGAACTTGTCGATAGTTAAGGAGCTTTCTGGGTTGGTTTATCCATTTCCCTATGGCCATTGCAAGGTGTGTAGTAAAATAGGGAGCATTTCTGTTTTATAATTGGCAAAGATTTTTATCTAGGGGCAAGTTTAGTTGTAGCTCTTTTGGTGTAATATATATAGTGGGGTGCGGATGCAATAATGTAAAATGGTATGTAGGGCAAACTAAAAAAGCAGTGAAAGTTAGAATATTTGAACGTCTGGGGGATATTCATAACAACAATAGGAGTCCTGTGGGTGAACATTTTAATATGGTACATTCTGGTTATGACAAATCTTTTTTCTTTATTGTGTTAGCTCAACCTATGTTATGCAGATGGTGAGATTTTAGGAAAAAGTTGTTAGAATTAGAAAGTAAAATGATTTTGAATTACGGGACATTTCGTCGTAAAGATCTGAATCTCAAAGTTATTTTAGGTTAGTTATAATTGGGTTGTACATCATACATCTTTTTTTTTGCTGCTATGTTATTTATAATGCACATTGTTATTTATAATGTAGATTGTTATGTGTAGTTTCATCAAAGTGAGTAGGCGTTATATATTTTATATTATATTTAAATATTCAAGTATTAATTTGTAGCACTGTGCACTTTAAGAAAGTTAATTGAAATGTTATTGGGGGTTACTCTGGGTATAAATTGTTGGCTTGCGCTTGTGTGTATATCCCTGAAGGTGAATAGCCAAGGTATTGGATGACATTGTTGTTCAAACAGTAAACGTTTTTGTTTTCTGCTATTAGACCTGTGTCCATTGTGTGTATTTCTTTAGTTTGTTTTTTTGTAGTATTTTATTAAAATAATTTAATTTCAGGAGGGCATCTGCTGAGTTATAGGAGACTGAAACATTATTACAACAAAGCATGATGTGAGTAGAGGACTATGAGCAAGAAAAACATTTAAATATAGTGGATGCACGACATTACTGGTGCAAAAATGGGAGGGAGGAAGGAGCAACCTGTTATTCTCTGCGGTATCAGGAATAGTCAAGCATAGATGCAGCTTGTATAATTGAAAGTGTGTCAGCTTTGGGGCAAGCACATCTGGTACTCTTAATGATATCGGACCATGCATTCAGTGTCATACAACTGAAACTAGGTCTTGAGTTAATCTTTTGAGACACTAGAGGCTTCCAATGCTTCCCAAAATTTTGTGTAGAAAATATACAGGAAAATGAATGGGGAAGAATGATTGGGTGAGAGAGTCTGGGTTTGGAAGGTGAAAGGAATGGAAGTCTCTGAGATAGAGTGATGTAAAGCATGGATTAAATAAATGGTGGAGGCTGGAGCAGTATACAAAGCAAAAAACTGACAAGACTACCTTATGTTGGGTGAAGCTGATTAAGGACTTAGATGGATTACAGAATAAGAAAGGGAAAGCTCAAGAGACTGAGAGAGAGAAACGGAGAGAGATTAGACAAGTTCTGCAAGATGGGTCATACAGGAAATTGGTTCATAGGATGCTGATGTTAGACTAAATGAGTTTTAGCAACACTTCAAAGTCACTGAAAGCATTATCAGTGAGACTACAAATACAAGTGGAGAGTAAAGTATATAAACTTAGGGAGGGTTGCTCGGGTAGGAAATTAACTTTGTTGCCTGCTAGATTGCCAGCATTCAGGAAATTTATGAAGTGCTATACTCAGAAGAACAGGTCTGGGCAAGGTGAACAAGAAAAGGTTAAGATATGTTGGGAGAGAGTTAATCTTCCAGCACTATTACAGGATGAGTCAGACACACTAGCAAAGAGGGTTAAGAAGAATTGGGAAACAGTCTGGAATAAGATATCAGGAAAGAAACACCAGGTAATGATGTGATTACCTATAGAACTGTGGACGGTGACACAGTGTCAGGCATTTGACGAAAACTACTAGATGTTATGATGAAGGGGAATTCTCCTGAGCCAAAGAAATAGGCTGATGTTCTTTGTGTTTCACTGTTGCAGTCATTACATTTGGGTGATCTGCTTGCAGGTAGCCCTCAGTCGGCCTGATTAACAAAGTCTTGTGTCCTACGTCGGTTGCTGTCCCTTTTTCTATGATGTCAGGTCGTCAAGGATATAAAACATGCAGCCGATGCCATTACATCAGTCTTTCTTGCCATGCGGTGCCCGAAGCAGAAGCAGTTCGCAAGTGCCGGTTGGTCGACTCCTGAAATTTTCATTTTCAAGTTTCAGAACTGAAGTCTTCAACTAAAGCTAAGTACCCCATTGGGGAAACCTTTTCTTGCTCCTTACCGATGTCAGTAAAAGTTAATAATTGCATTACTTGTGGAAAGCAAATACCTCATAAAGATTTTCATTCGTACTGTATTCCTTGCCTAGGGCCCCGACCAGGACGTACCTTGCTGTTGGTTTTGAGCTTTATTTAATCAGCGCACTATTTGTCATCTGTATATTTCTGGCTCTAAATATTTCGGTTCCTGGTTTAATTATCCAGAAATGTTGTCGGTTAGCCATCCGACTATCGGGATTCCGAAAAAATGCAAAGATAAAGACAGAGACAGGCCGCAGAGGTCCAAAACTGCTGACGACCCTTTTCCTAAGCCAGTCACCAGTTTGCCGGTACTCAGTGAGGCGATTTCGCAGCCCTTGATACCGCTACTTCTGATTTGCAGACCTTTACTGAGACCCATTCGGAGTCTGGTATGCCGTGAGATGCTTCAACTGTGGAACCCGCGAATGTCTTTACCTTGGATGGATCCGGAGCCGTTGTGCAGACACCGGCTTCTGAGGGTATATTCAGGCCTACGGACTTGCATATTAAACCAACGCCTCCTTCTTCACTTAGGCCTAAATCTCGAACCATGCCTCAAAAAAACGACTCCCAGGCCACATGCTCAGGCCTCTATGCCTAAAAAACAAATAAGAATGGCTGAAGATTTAATAACTCTAATCAGGGGAAGCCAACCCTCCCTTTCTAAGAGGCCTAGAACTGACGTTGTTTATGAATCTTCCGACCAGGATTCTGTTTTTTCTAATTCTTCTGATGATCTGGATTTGCCCTTATCTACTTATGAGGATTCTGATGCAGAGGACTCCATTCCCTGTGCTTCCCCTCCAGAGGATTTTTTTGGGGGGGAAACCTTGCATACTCTAAGGGAGCATTTCCACTGGGAAAGCCAGGATTTTTCTGATTCAAAAAAGAGGCTAAGGAATTTCTTACTCCTGCCTCAGCATAGGCCTTTAGCTATTCCTCCTGTACTAGACATTGTTCATGATGCTTTTTCGGAATCTAGTTTGGCCCCTGATTCCTTGCCTCATGCTCCCAGAAAATCTGACAGATACTACAGGGTCCCTGAGTCACACAAGTTCCTTTTTAAAAATCTTATTGCGGATCCAGAAACTATTTCACAGGGGCCCAAGGGCATTAAGGCTTTTACCGCTAAAAATCCTACCCCTTCTGATAGAGACTCCAGGGCGCTGGATAGATGGGGTAAGAAGGTTTACACTTCTGCAACCTTGGCCATTAGGGCTTTAAACTGCCAGTTTCATATGTTAAAAGTATCAACAACATGTTATTGGATTGCTTAAACAGAAAATTATGTTGATTCCTGACTGTGTGGAAAATAAAGAATTGCAGGATTTAATGCATTCTGCTGAACAAGTTGGAAAACATACTTTGCAATGTGGTTTTGATTCATTAGAGGCCTCTTGCAGGGCTGCTGTTACTGGGTCTGTGCTCAGAAGGCATACTTGGCTAAATTAGCAATCCTTGCCTGATCATATTATAGCTAAATTGTTGGATGCTCCCTTAAATTAGGACCGCCTGTTTGGCAACAAGGCTGAGGAAGATCTTAAAAAGATGGAAGTTAAAGCTAAATCTATGCAAACTGTTAAAGATTTCTTCCAAGTTCAGCCTTCTAGATTTAGTAGGCACTGGCCCTCTAAGAATTGGTCCTTTCCAGCCCCTTCCAGGTCTTCTCAAGCCAAGCCCAGACACAGCAAAAGCCCCAGGTTTCAGTCCCAGGGGACACACAGGACTAAGCAGTGGGGGGCCTCCACTTCCAAATCTGGGAGTAATAAGACCCACCCCCCCATGGTAAACTGTCTCAATGACTTCCGTTTAAAATTTCCAAGCACTTCTCAACTGACTGCCCCTTTGGGGGGAAAGATTGCTCTTCAGGCAAAGAACTGGGAACTCATTACCCAGGACAAATGGGTTTTAAATATAGTGTCCCAGGGATACAGATTTCACTTCCACACGTTGCCACCACCAAGCGGGTGGCTGGACCTACCCCCAAATCAGTGGGCAGTGGCCCAAAAACAAGTACTTTTCTCTTAAGCATGGGGGCTATTCAACTGGTACCGGAAGAGGAAAAGGGACAAGGTTTCTACTCAAGGCTTTTCCTGGTACCCAGAAAAGACAATTCATGGCATCCTATCCTGGACCTGTCTACTCTAAACACCTTTTTGGAAGTTCCAAAATTCAAGATGCTGACTCTTCACCAATTACTTCCTATGCTAGGCAAAGATGCCTGGTTGGCAACACTAGATTTAAAAGAAGCATACCTGCACATCCCAATCAGGGAATAATGCAGAAGATACCTATGCTTCAATGTTCTCTGCACTGCCCTTTGGCTTTTCTACTGCGCCCAGGGTATTCACAAAGTGCCTAGCTCCAGTTATTGCATTTTGCAGGCAAAGAAATATTCAGATATACCCATACCTGGATGATTGCCTAATTAAGGCAGAAAGCCAGTACATACTTTTGAATCATCTGGCCTTTGTACAAAGGGTTCTAACTTGTCTGGGGTACACCATAAACGAAAAGAAATCACACCTGGTACCCTGTCAACAAATTATATTCCTGGGAGCAAGCTTGAATGCAACTTCCCAGATGGCTTACCTCATGCCAGAGAAACAAATTCATTTGACAACCTACTTCAAACAAGTGGCCACAAAAACCCTGCTATCTGCAAGATAAATACTGCAAGCCTTGGAAGTCATGGCCTCCTGCAGTCTTCTAATTCCATATGCAAGACTGCATATTAGGAAACTACAGTGGTATCTAAAAAGCCTATGGTGTTAACATTCTCAGGATCTAGAAGCAATGATTCCTATTATACCGTGCCTACGCCTAGAATTCCTTTGGTGGGCAGAGGCCTGCCACCAAAACAAGGGACTACCTTTCACACCACCCTCTGCCGCCCAAACCCTAACAACAGATGCATCAGACTATGCATGGGGGGCTCACCTGACAGGGAAGTGCATTCAAGGTAAATGGAACCCAAGTCAAATGCACCTGCATATCAATCAAAAAGAAATGTTAGCTGTACAAAATGCTCTGACAGCCTTCAAGGACAACATTGTTCCAGGACAACTTATGGTAAAGACAGACAACACCACTGTTATGTGGTACATAAACAAGCGGGGGGGGGGGGTACACATTCTTACCCCCTCTGCAGACTAGCCATGGCATTGTGGAACATAGCCTTGAGCTACCAGGTGCACCTACAAGCTCAATTCCTGCCAGGAAAATTAAATACACTGGCACATGGACTAAACAGAAACCTCATGGACCCACATGAGTAGAAACTGGAACCAAGGATTTTCAACATATTGACAAGCAAATGGGGGAGCCCAGATATAGACCTGTTTGCCTCTTCCCCAGAACTACCAATTGGACAAATTTTGCAAAAGGACTCCCCAGCCTGGAAAGTGGATGCTGTGTCCTTCAGCTGGAAAAACCTCTCAGTCTATGCCTTCCCCCCTCTGCTTTCCAAAGTACTACTAAAAATCAAACGGGACAAACCAAGGATGATTTTGATTGCTCCAGACTGACCATGCCAACACTGGTACCCCCTCCTGCGCAGTGTGTCATGGTTATCCCCATGGCACCTGCCTCAGACTCCTTCCCTGTTGTCTCAGCAGGAGAACCAGATTCTGCACCCTCAGCTTCTAACCCTGAACCTTGCAGCCTGGCTAATTACATAATCTCGCCTCTACCATCCCTCAGTAAACCTGTGATGGATATCATTTTAGAGGCAAGGAGGCCTAGTACTAAAAAACCTTATACTGAAAAATGGAATAGATTCTGTGCCTGGAACCAATCTCAAGGGATGAGCACAGCAGTGCCCAATTTACCTCAGATTTTACAATACTTAACTGAGATGCTTCACAAGGGCCTGTCTTTTTCCTCCATTAAAATCCACGCCTCAGCCATTTCAGCTCATTATAGCACAGAACCTCCCTTCTTCTCTCATCCACTGTTCAAGCAGTTCCTCAGAGGGGCCAAAAATTTGAGATCACACAGGAGAGCTTCAAACCCAGCCTGGGACCTTAACTTTGTTTTGGAGAAACTCACTCTACCTCCTTTCGAGCCAGCTGCTACTGCAGACTTAAAATTTCTTTCTTGGAAAACAGCTTTCCATTTAGTAATCACTTCAGCTAGAAGGGTATCTGAATTACAGGCTCTTATGACAGTGGAGCCTTTCATCATCTTTCCTGCAGACAGGGTGTCCCTCAGAACCAATCCATCCTTCATGCCCAAGGTGGTATCCAGTGTGGCACTTAATCAGTCTATTCATTTGCCAACCTTCTTTCCCAATCCACAGAACAAAGGGAAACGGATACTGCATTCCTTAGATGTGCACAGACAACTTAGATTCTACTTGGACAGGACTAAACCTCAAAGGAAATCTGAACAACTGCTGGTGGCATTTGCTGCAGGGGCAGAGGGGAAGGCTATTTCACAGAAAACCATTTCTAAAGGGATAGGCCATTGCATTCATTTCTGCTGTAAGCACCATGGAAAACCTATCCCCCAGGGGATCAGACCTCTCTCCACCAGGGCTGCATCTACCTCTGCAGCCTTTCTCAGAGGCATCCCTACCAAGGACATCCTAGAAGCTGCTACATGGAGTTCTGTGCATACTTTCACGAAGCATTATCATTTGCCATTTTTCTCTAAATCCAGAGCTGGCTTTGCCACTGCAGTCTTGCAGGGCCTTATAGATGGTCCTAATGCTATCTAAATTCCTCCTCCCAACCATAGCTTTGGGAATCTACCCAAATGTAATGACTGCAACAGTGAAACACGAAGAACACAGTACAGTTGTGTACACTTAACATAAATGTACATGTTCGAGTGTATTCACTGTTGCAGTCCTAGTTACCCTCCCTCCAGGCCCCCTAACTTCTTTTGGCTATACCTCTACTTTCCTTTACTATGCTTAAAAGTCTTTTTGGTGTATTTGCTTTTTTGTTGGAGGTATATCATTGTACTTTTGTATTTAATTGCTCCCCATTAGGGGGGCACCTGACATCTGGGGCAAGAAAAACTGATGTAATGGCTTTGGCTGCATGTTTTATAACCCTGATGACCTGACGTCATGGAGGAAGGGACAGCAACCGATGCAGGACCCACGACTTTGTTAATCAGGCCGACTGAGGGCTACCTGCAAGCAGATAACCCAAATGTAATGACTGCAACAGTGAATACACTCGAACATCCACATTTATGGTAAGTGTACATAACTGTACTTTGTGATGGTGATTCTGAAAGAACGGAAAGTTCCAGCCATACTATCCTTCTACAGATTCATTTCAGTACTAAACCATGATTATAAATTTATCATGATGATTATTATCAATAGGGTTGCTAAGGTGCTACCCTATCTTATATAGGGGAATCAGTTTGGGTTTGTGGGGAGTGTAAAGTATGGCAAATCATATCATATGAAGTTAATTGATAATGAATGATGATCAAGTTAGGCAGATTGAACTAGTAATTGTGTTCCTTGATGTAGAGAAAGCATTTGCTTGGGGTATGGTGGTATACGTGTTTGTAATGATGACAAGGTCCCCACCTGCTTTTCCTGCTATGTCAGTAAATCTGATAAGGATTATATGTAAGGGAGATAGAGACAGAATAAAAGTCAGAACTAAGTTATCAGAAGAATTTGCCATGACGAGGGATACAAGACAAGGCTGGCCCCTGTTTCTGCTGCTGTTTGTGATGTATTTGGAACCGTAAGCAATACGAATGAAACACTCAAATATTGGAAGAAGACATGAGTGGGGGATAAAAAAGGAAAATGTCATTATTGCAGATGACATTTTGATTACTTTATCCCATGCCTCAGACCGATATTCCTGCCCTATGGTATATCTTTGAGGAGTTAAGGAGGCAGGTTATAAAATAAATGAACAAAATTCAGACTTTGGCAATAAATTTTTCTCCCTCAGATGAATTGAGAGATACTAGCTCATCTGTTGGAGAATATTAGGATTAGATGCTTGAGAATGTGTATAGGGGAAATTATTCATATTGGAATTTGTGGTAATGTTGAGGGAGAAAGGGTATTTGAAGTAACAGACAATAAAACATATTTACAGGCTTGCCAACAGGCTCTAATATTTAGATGTGTTCATCCACACTATGAGTAGGATTAGAAACAATGGTTTAGGAGGCAAATGAAGAGTTGAGAGAATGGATATTGATATTAGAGGTACTTAAACACTGGACACAGTTGTTGGTCATCGTTTGAGTTAAAATGTGGGAAGAGTGAAGGAGGAGTTTTGGTTAGAGGAGAGTCAGAAGCTGGGATTTATAGTTGTGGGAAATGTATTTGGAAATTGAAGAGGCTTACAAATGGAGATTTCCAAGTTCCAGATTTGGTTTCTGCAACAACAAGTTTAAGAGAGGGAAGATGTAATAAGAGAGCAGCCCTATCTAAAGCTTATAAGACTTTGAATAATATAAATGTGAATATTTTAATAAAGATGAGGGATTCATGGAGCAAGGTGCGTTATTATACTTATTGGTCAATAATGGGATCTGATAACTCTGCTCTCAAGGAACACAACAAAATCTAGATGCTTCAGAATATCTATGTGTGGACGTGGGTGTCTCCACAAATACTTTCATACGTCTAGGGAAATTGCTAGATTGTATCCAGGAGTGGATGGTCCTTGCTGCAGGTGTAATGGTGGGCAGTATCATACGTGGATACGTATCTTTAGAGATTGTGAGAGCTTAGAGAACTTTAGGAGGGAGCTTCAAACACTTGTAGATTGGATACTGAAGAGAAGCTGGACTGTCCCAAAGAGGTCATATATATTTCAAGGGTGGTCCAAGGAAATACCTGTACGATGCCAGAAGCTAGTGCTGTTAATTTTTACTGTGGAGAAGAAAACTGTAACTAGTATGTGGAAGTTGAAGGACCCACTAACTGTTCTGGGGGTAAAGGAATTAGGCACTGAACTGGCAAAAAAGAAAGTACAAATATGGTTGAAATAAAGGAGGCACACTTTTGTAAATAAGAGGAAATTGTGCAGTTACTAGAAGAAGATGTGTATATATATATATATATATATATATATATATATATATATATATATATATATATATATATTGGGTATGGGTTCTTGTCAGCTGAAAAAAGTTTTCAGAAACTCAAACTGCACATGTTCAAGACCATATGATTGAGTTTTTGAAAACATGAAGCTTTAGAATGGAGATCTTGCTACAGTGAGGATCGGGAAATTTACCCTTTTCCTCACTGTAGTGTGATTTCAGATTTAGCATATATAATTTGCAAGGGGTGTGAGGGTTGCAGGGCGGCTTGCCCCCTGGATGAACCTAAAAAAGGTAGAGTTAGATTTTTGTGGTTTTTTTTTTTTTTTTTTTGATGTTTGAGTTTTAGGGAACTCGATCATATGGTCTCTTGAATATTTTTTTTTTTTGAGTTTCTGAAAAGTGGATCATCTGAGATAGACCCATGTTTTATATATATATAGATATGTGTGTGTGTGTGTGTATATATATATATATATATATATATGTGTGTGTGTGTGTGTGTGTGTGTGTACATAAACAGAGTTTCGACTGAGTGGACAATTGCAGGCAAATGTTACTAGATTATATTAAACAAAATTAAACCATGTTGTTCTTCGTGTTTCACTGTTGCAGTCATCACACTTGGGTTATCCTGCCAGGGGTAGCCGTCAGTCGGCCCGAATACCAGAGGCTTAGTATTTCTACGTCGGTTGCTGTCGCTCCAGGACTGACGTCAGGTCGTCAGTGGTATAAAAACATGCAGCCAACGCCATTACATCAGTCTTTCTTGCCAAGGAGCCTGAAACAGAAGCAGTTTGCACGAGTGCCGGTCGGCCGCTACCCGAGTTTTTGTTTCCGAAACTGAGACTGAAGTCTTCTAAAGCTAAGTACCCCATTGGGGATCCTTTTTTCTTGCTCTAACTGATGTCAGAAAAAGTTAACAATTGTCTTGCCTGTGGAAAGCAAATACCACACTGAGATTTCCATTCTTACTCTGTCACCTGTTTAGGGCCAAACCACAACGTCCCTTGCTGCCAGTTTTGTGCTTTGTTCAACACCCAAACTATTTGTAGTCGCTCCCTTATTGTAGCTAAATACTTTTGCTCTCGATCTCCGTATTTTGAAATGGCTTCGGTAAGCCATCCGACTACTGATCTTCCAAAAAAAGTAGGGATAAAGACAGAGACAGACTGCACAGGTCCAAAACTGCCGACAACACTTCTGTTAAGCTAGTCACTAGTTCTCTGGTATTCAGTGAAGTGCTTTCGCAGCCCCTGATGCCCACATTGATGGATTCGCAGGCCGGTACCGAGACCCGTTTGGCGTGAGACTCTTCTTTGACTATGGAACCTGCGGATGTCTCTACCTTGGATGGGTCCAGAGCCGCTGTGCAGGCACCAGCTTCTGAGGAAGTTTTTCTCACTACCGATATTCGGCATAAACCGATGACTTCTTTCGCGTCTTCAGTTCTTTCTAAAACTACCAAGTTTCTAAGGCCCAGAGTACGAGCTACGCCTAAAAACCGACGACCCAAACTCACGAGCCTGCTTCTTTGCCACAATCACAGATGTTAAAATGGCGGTAGACCTTATCATGCTGATTAGGGGAAGCCATCCTTCCCCTGCTAAAAGAAAAAGAGACTTGTCCCCAGCAGCTTTAGCTGACCAAGAGTCCGACGACTCTGAGGTTTCTGATTATGAAGACATGCCCTTATTTGCTTGTGAAGATTCAGATGCAGAGGAATCCATTCCTTCTGCCTCTCTTCCAGAGGATTTTTCTTTTGGTGAAACCCTACATATTTTGAGAGAGCACGTCCATTAGGAATGCCAGGATTATCCTCAGTCCAAAAAGAGACTCGGGGGATTTTTTAGATTTACCACAGCACAGATCCTTAGCTATCCCTCCTGTTCTGGATGTTGTAGATGATGTCTTTATGGAATCCAGTCTAACTCCTGATACTTTACCTCTGACAGGTATTACAAAGTCCCTGACTCTCATAAATTTCTTTTCAAGAATCCTACTGCTAACCCAGAGGTCATCTCCCAAGGACCTAAAGGAATAAAAGCAACCACAGCTAGGAATCCCACCCCCTCAGGCAGAGATTCTCAAGCCTTAGACAGATGGGGTAAAAAAGTATATACCTCTGCAACTCTTGTCTTTAGAGCATTAAATTGTCAGTTCCACATGCTGAAATACCAGCAACATACCATGGAACTCATTAAACAAAAATTATCTACCTTCCTGACTGTGCAGAAAATAAAGATTTACAGGAACTTATGCATTCTGCAAGCCAAATCAGTAAGCATACCCTGCAATGTGGGTTTGATGCCCTAGAACCATCCTGCAGGGCAGCAGTCACAGGTTTTGTACTTAGAAGGCATGCTTGGCTTAAGGAACAGACCTTGCCTGATCATGTCAAATCAAAATTATTGGACGCACCACTGAACAAAGACAATCTGTTTTACACCAAAGCAGAACAGGCTTTTAAAAAAGATGGAAGAAAAAGCTAAGTCTATGCAGACAGTTGGACTTTTTGCAAGTTCAGCCTCCAAGATTCAGTAGGCATTGCCCCTCAAAACATTGGTCCTTTCCAGCCCCCTCAAGGCCACCTCAGACTAGACTCAGGGGAAACAGACCCCCCAGAGAGCAGTCTCAGGGTATGCAGAGATCTAAGCAATAGAGTACCTCCACTTCTAAACCAGGGAGTGCTAAGCCATCCCCTTATGGAAAGAATTCACAATGACTTCTCTACTCCTCTGCCCCTAGGAGGAAAACTTGCCTCCCACACAAAAAACTGGGCCTCCATCACCAACGATCGATGGGTCCTCAACATAGTGTCCCAGGGGTACACATTTTTATTTCCACACATTGCCAACCCCAAAGGGATTCCCAGATCTTCCTCCAAACCAGTGGGCAGAGGCACAAAACCAAGTTTATTTCCTGCTCTGCATGAGGGCAATTCAGCCTGTTCCTGCATATCAGATAGGCCAAGGTATTCCAGACTTTTACTGGTACCCAGAAAAGAGGCCACCTGGCACCCAATCTTAGATTGATCTATTCTAAACACCTTTCTGGTGGTACCAAAATTCAAAATACTCAAACTGCAGCAGCTTCTCCCTATGCTGTCCAAAGATGCCTGGTTAGCCACTCTAGACCTCAAAGAGGGCCTATCTGCATATCCCAGTCAGAGATTCTTACAGGAAATATCTATGTTTCAGGGCAGGATCTATGCATTGTCAGTTATCTGCACTTCCCTTTGGCTTATTGACTACTCCCACAGTTTTCACAAAATGCCTGGCTCCAGCCATTGCTTTTTGCAGACAAAGAAATATTCAAATTTACCCTTACTTGGATGACTGCCTGATTCCTGCAGACAGTCAGGAAAAGCTGTTATCGCATCTGACATTTGTAAAGGACTTACTAACCTTACTGGGGTATACTGTCAATGAAAAGAAATCCAAACTAGTCCCCTGTCAAAAAAATTGTATTCCTGGGAGCAAGCCTGGACACAGCATCCCAGATGGGATTTCTAACTCAAGAAAAACAAGCCTACCTGACAGGCTGCTTCTCTCAACTGGCCACCAGAACCCAGTTATCCGCAAGGGAAAATTCTGCAAGCTCTAGGGTTCATGGCCTCCTGCATTCTACTAATTCCATATGCCAGACTGCATATGAGGAAACTTCAATGGTCTTAAAAAGCCTTTGGTGTCAACATTCTCAGGACCTGGAAACTGTTATACCTATGGTACCTTGTCTAAGGAAAGATTTTCTTTGATGGGCAGCAACATGCAACCACAAAAAAGGACTTCCCTTCTCACAACCCCACGCCGCCCAGACCCTAACCACAGATGCATCAGACTATACCTGGGCTGCTCACCTGCATGGCAGGTGCATTCAGGGCCACTGGAGCCCAAACCTAATTCATCTGCACATCAACCAAAAAGAGATGCTAGCTATTCAGCAATATCTGACAGCTTTCAGATCCCTGCTCTCTCTGGGGCCTCTACTAATCAAAACCGACAACACCACAGTAATTTGGTACATCAACAAGCAGGGGGCACCCACTCTTACCCACTCTGCAGGCTAGCCATGACCCTTAGGAACACAGCCTCAGCCATGCATATTCACCTGCAAGCTCAATTCCTGCCAGACAACCAAAATTCTCTGGCAGATAACTTAAGCAGAACTCTCCTAGACCCACACGAGTCGCAATTAAGCCACAACACCTTCACCCTTGTCACCCAAAAATGGGATACTCCGAAGGTGGACCTATTTGCCTCCCCCTACAACTACCAGCTCAGCAAATTCTGCACCAGGGAACCTCACAGCAAGGTCTGGAAAGTGGATGCCCTATCCTTCCAGTGGGCAAACCTCTCAATCTATGCATTTCCCCCTCTACCTCTTCTTACAAGGGTGTTACTCAAAATAAGGGAGGAAAGACCAAGGGCAATCCTGATTGCCCCAGACTGGCCACACCTACACTGGTACCCGCTACTGCACAGTCTGTCCCCTTTGCCTCCATGGCACCTCCCCCAGATTCCAATTCTCCTGACTCAGCAGGAGGGAAAGTTCTTGCATCCACAGTTGCAGACCCTGAACCTAGCAGCCTGGCTTATTCCTTGACTTCTCCTCCAGTGGCCAGCCTAAGCAAACAGGTCCTGGATGTCATACGTGAAGCCAGACGACCCAGTGCTAGAAAATCATATGCTGACAAGTGGAAAAGGTATTGTTCCTGGATCCAGACTAAAGGAGCTGACCCAGCACAGCCCTTCTTACATCTCATCCTGGATTATATAGCAGAACTACTCCACAGGGGCCTATCCTTCTCCTCCATTAAAATCCATGGCTCTGCCATCACTGCACATTACAGCACTGAGCCACCTCTCTTCTCACACCCTCTCATCAAACAGTTCCTGAGAGGGGTTAACAACTTAAGGCCACCAAGAAGAGCCCCAACCCCTGCTTGAGACCTTAACTTTGTGTTGGAAAAGCTCACCCCCCCCCCTTTGAGCCTGCAGCTTCAGCAGAGTTAAAATTCCTCTCTTGGAAAACCGCCTTGCTTCTGGCCATCACTTCAGCTAGAATAGTGTCTGAGCTACAAGCACTTATGGCTGTGGAACCTTTCATCATTTTTCATGCTGACAGGGTCTCCCTCAGGACTAACCCAAGTTTCATGCCTAAAGCTGTGTCCAGTGTGGCTCTCAACCAATCTATTCATTTGCCTACCTTTTTCCCTAAACCTCAAAATAAGGGGGAAAGGATCCTACACTCTTTAGATGTAGACAGACAGCTCAGATTCTACCTAGATAGGACTTAAGCCCTTTAGGAAACCTGACCAGTTACTAGTCAGCTTTGCACCAGGGGTAGAGGGCAAAGCCATATCAAAACAAACCATCTCCAAGTGGATTGCACACTGCATCCATTTCTGTTATAAATACCATGGGAAAAAAACCCCAAAGGGGGTCAGAACACATTCTACTAGGGCAACTTCAACCTCTACAGCGTTTATCAGAGGGATCCCTACCAGGGACATCCTGGAAACTGCAACATGGAGTTCTGTTCATACCTTCACCAAGCATTACTACCTGCCTATCTTTTCAAAATCCAGGGCGGGCTTTGCAACCACAGTCCTGCAGGGCATACTAGCCAGCCCTGACTCTTCTTGACTGCCTCCACCCGTTCCTTAGCTTTGGGAATCAACCCAAGTGTGATGACTGCAACAGTGAAACACGAAGAACATAGTACAGTTGTGTACACTTACCATAAATGTAGATGTTCGAGTGTATTCACTGTTGCAGTCCTGGTTTCCCACTCTCCATCCCCCTTGTTTGTCTGTCTTCCTCACCCTTACAGGGCTATTGGTATTTACTTTCTACTGGTGTAGCTCCCTATTGGGGGCTCCTAACATTTGGGGCAAGAAAAACTGATGTAATGGTGTCGGCTGCCTGTTTTTATACCACTGACCACCTGACATCAGTCCTGGAGCGACAGTAACCGATGCAGAAATACTAAGCCTCTGGTATTTGGGCCGACTGAGGGCTACCCCTGGCAGGATAACCCAAGTGTGATGACTGCAACAGTGAATACACTCGAACATTTATGGTAAGTGTACACAACTGTACTTTCTTCTTCAACTGATGATCTTCCAAGCGAGTACCTAAAAATAGTAGCCAATAGCATTGCCTTTCCTGTCTCAATCCTTATAAGTAGGTCAATCCAGGAATCTCATGTTTCCCTCTCTGGGAAAAGTCACACTTTATCCCTCTGCACAAAGAAGGAAATTCAACAGACATTAATAAGTTTAGACCTATAACAATCTTATCTCCCCTTGCCAAAATGCTTGAAAAATGTATTCAAAAACAATTGTAGCAATAACTCCTATCCTGTACATAACATGGCTTCCATCCTTCCCATAGTACTAGCACTGCCCTTCTAACCTCTATAGATACTGTCAGTAAAGCTTGAGGTAAAGGGAAACTAATCTCTTCCTTATTTCTAGACTTGTCTAAAGCCTTCGACACAGTTTGTCACAGCAAGCTGCTACTTCAAATGTCCTCACTAGATGATTCTCACCCATCCTACTGTGGTTCAAAAGCTACCTTTCCAATAGGTATCCGTCAGCAAAATGGCAATCCATGCTCTCTCTTTACCTCACAGTCATCACCGGTGTACCACAAGGCTCTATCCTTGGTTACCGCTTTAACATTGTCACCAACACCTTTTATACTTTCACACAACAGGCCATCCTACTGCAGTATGCAGATGATTCCACTCTCATTTGCACATCTGACAACATGGTACACCTCCAAAAAATTACTCTGGAGTCTTTAAAAGTCACAGAAACATGGTTTTGTAACTTAGAACTCATGCTGAACCCAAAAAAGGCCAAACTACTACTTTTTCCCCCCAAGTCCCTTTCTCATGAAAAACAGAGTTTAAAGTCCTGTCTTTTAATAATACAGCCATTATAGTCACTTCTCATAGCAAATTATTAGGGGTGATTGTGGATGATGATCTTACGTTTGACCTGCATATACAAAATTAAGTTAGAAAAACTCAACAAAAATTAGGGATACTTTAAAGAGCCAAAAGCTTTCTCACTGATTCAACTAAAACTATACCTGCCACTAATTATCTCCTCCCCACACTTCTTTATGGCCCTCCTATCCTTACTAACATCCAGGATTCACAAGAATTAAAACTTGAACATTTGCTATAACAAAGTTGCTAAATTTGCAGGAAATACCCCTTCCAGAACCCACCACTGTATAGCACTGAAAAGCCTAAATTGGTTAGAACTGCCTCATCAACTAA
The DNA here is from genome assembly GCF_019279795.1 of Protopterus annectens. Classification (NCBI taxonomy): domain Eukaryota; kingdom Metazoa; phylum Chordata; order Ceratodontiformes; family Protopteridae; genus Protopterus; species Protopterus annectens. Next base: position 25,290,591 of record NC_056730.1, on the reverse strand, counting down.
CATATACACAGCTTCTTATGACTTATAAAATTATCCAGCATCAATCTGCCTGTCCAGCACTAAAAACTGTTCTACACAACTATGTTTCCAGTCAGTCACTGCGATCCACTGACCAAAAATGTCTATTACATACCTATACCTGTTGCATCTACTGGGCATTGTCTGTACTCGTACAAGGTTGCTAAGGCATGGAACTCCTTACCTGTATCCATCAGGTCAATACCCTCCCTCCTATGTTTTAAAACCACTCTGAAAGATTTCCTAGCTAAAGTCTGGCAATGTTCTTGCCCAAAACCAGGATAAACAGTTTCCCTAAATGTGAACAAGTACCTTCTCATTCCGTATACCCCTGTACTCTTTCTTCACTTACTTCCTGGCTTCTATCTAATTCTTTTCCATGACTTTCTCTCTAAATATACCAAAAGCCTGTTTTCCCCTTACTTCATATTGCAATTCTTGCTGTACTAGACTAACCTACCTTTAATTTCTGTACAAGCTGTCTAAAATTTTCTCTAAAGTTTAAATGATTGTCATATAACTTATATTGATTCTTAACAAATTTTTTATGTTCTGTCTAATAGATTATAATTATTTAAACTGATACTGTTGTTTTATTTTTGAGGATTGTAAAATCATTGTTCTTAAAATGTTTTGTATTAATTTGGAGCTTTTCTTCCTGGGCCTTCATTGAAAATGGGCTTCTACCCAGTCTGACTTTCCCGGTAATCAAATATCAATAAATGAATAAATGGAGGTTGGTATAATGGTTAAGGTATTTACCTTACAGACACAAGGTGCAGGGTTTGATTTTTACATGGGGTAAGTGGCTAAGCTTAAAATGGCCAATGAGGGTAGTTAGCCTAGCACTAACCTATGAACCTATAAATAATTATATATATTGAAATATGTAAATCCCTGTACAGTAGTAAAGAATTGCATTAGGTTTTTAAAAATATTTGTTCAAAGATTTGTATTTTGTGTTTTTTATCTTTTTGGCTGTTATTTGGCTTTAATTGTATTTTGTCTGTGCATATGTTAACGTTTCACGAGTTTGTGATTTTTCACTAATAAACTTGTTTTATTATATCAAAAACAAGCTTGTTTTCAGATATTGCATCCTTTTTGGAGGCGAAAGTGGAATTTCTTTGGAAAGGTTTTTTAGATATGTCCACTATAGGAATTCTTTCTTTATAATAATCAGGTGTCTCTGAGGTGCCACAGTGTGTTTCTCATCTGTCATCTTGCTTGAGGAAATAGGCAAGTCCATGTAGCCCAATGCTTTCAGTAACGTCTTAGCCTGTTGTTGAGAAAAAAATTACTCTTGACCGTTTGAGTCAATGTCATGCTGCCATGGGTGGGAAATACTTTCATGAGTACAGTTACTCATGATGATGAGGGATGATGTCTTGTAATCTACTGTTATTCCCATAGACTATGTCAGGCAAACTGTCAGCCTTAAGAGATGCAACAGAAATTCCCTTTCTTTGCTGCAATGAAAAAACATTTGATAAATAGTGTACAGGTTATAAATAGCCCAGATGGCAGAACTGAAAACTGAAAAATTATGCCGGTGGATTTTATACGAAAGTAAATCAAATGATTTGTGGGAAGTGAATGAGAAAAACAGAGGTGTATAGCACTTAATAATAAGAAGTGAGATTTGCAATCATGATATGATATATGAAGGAGGGAGAAGAGCTGAAGAGTGAAAGAGTAAGCCTGTAAATAGGTAAAGGTGGAATGATGTCAGATCTGTTATGATGAACAAACCAAACTTTATAGGTGGCTATGAAAGTAATGATAGTGAGAGCATAGTCTGTGCCAACTCTCTGTTTATTGCTGTCATGCAAGAACCTTCTATGAAAGGAAGCAGTATTTCAGTCACCAACCTGAAAAATGTTGTATTAATAATTTTCTTCAGTCTCATTAATCTAGAACTGGCCACTATGTTGTGTCCTCTTAGGAAACCAGAAACAGTCCAAAAAAGTGACCTTTTTGATTTGAGGACATCAACTGTTGTGCCGTCTTTTTACAGTAGCTAACACATTAATTGTGGAACTTGGTGAACTGATAAGGCAATGTACATGTAACAAGATAAATTGAGGATATCTCATGAAATGCTATTGAATAATCTCATGCAGTACTACCCAAAATACCCAGATGTGTATAGATATGTACTGCCCAGAGAACAAACAAGCTTGAAACCTGCTGCATATAGGGTACTGGGAAACAGAAAAAACTATGAGTTATTTGCAAAGTATCTGATTATGTATACCATTTCCTTTTGAACCTGGGTTGAAAATGACTAATTTTTCTTATATTACCAAAGTGTACATCACTGCTTGAAGTATTCTTTTCTCATAAGAAAAACTTCTTATCTGCGATAGAAGTCCATTGAAACTGTGGAGTTGGTGAGTTACAGACTTCCTTAAAGGAACATCTGTTTTACCTTTTTTTCATATGGCTGTCCCGGCAACATATTCTGTATAAAAGCTGCATTTAAGAGCTTAGACCTAGCATCCTCAGTATGCAGTTCTGTTCTAAGCCATGCAAGCCATCTCATAACTACCCCGACATATAACAGCAGAAAATGACACACACAGCATCATATGCCCACAGTGTAAAATTTGGTAAGAATTGCAATGCATCTTGCATCTGCGCTAATGTAGAATATACATAGGGTATAGGTTCATAGATATATACTAGGCTAATGGCCCTGGAGCCTTTACAAGCCTAGCCCATAGGATTACCCTGGCATCATGCCACCCAACCTTAATTCCTAGTGCCTTTGTCGAGTAGAGCAACTGGAGTGATCCTCGGGGTGAATTTTCTATTTCCCATCCACTCCTCAAGATTTCTCTTAAAGAGGGCCAGTGAAGTGCTCTGTTTGACATGTATGGGAAGTCTATTCCATAGCATGGGCAGTCTCTGAGTTATGAACCTGTCCCTCCAGCATGTTCTGTTGATTGTGGTAATGAGGTTGAGGTCTCTGGAGCATGTGGTGCTGAGTGATTGGGATTTCTTTAGATGTAGCATTTCTAACAGAGCTGGGTCAGACATGGCTTTGTAAGTCAAGCAGAGATCGCCTCTAAGTAGGCGATATGAGATGGAGAATAGTTGGAGTTTTTTGAGTCTGTCCATATAGGACCAGTGTTTAAGACTTAGGATCCTCTTTGTGAGGTACTTTTCCGGCCTCTCCATTTGTTGTATGTGTCTAGTGAGGTACATGCCAAATGGAGCATTGTACTCTGATTGGCCTAAAGAGGGAAAAGTAGAGGGAGACAATGACCTCTTTCTTCCTGGATGCAAAACCCTTAGTAATGAGATGTGCCACATAAAAGGACTTTGTGACCACAGTGGCAATGTGGTGGTCAGAAGAGATGTTGCTGTCAACCTGTGTTCCCAGATCTCTTATAACGCCTTCTGTGTTCAGTGGACTACCATCAATGTGGTAATTCAGGGGAACCGGGTTTTTCCCAAGGGGGATGACACATTTTTTGGCATTGAGCTTAAGGCCATGGTTCTGACACCAGTTGTTGGTCTCCTTGAGGCCTCTCTGTGGGATGACAACATCACCTGGGGAGTTAATAATAGCTCCCAACTTGCAATTGTCTGTGAACTTTGTCAGCCAGAGTCCCTTTGTGTTGGCCTGTACTTCAGAGAAGTAGATACCAAACAGGAGAGGACCCAGGACTGAACCCTGTAGGACTCCACTGTTGACTGGTCGAGAGTCTGACATGGAGTCAGCTACTTTCACACTATGGGTTCTATCTCTGAGCCAGTTTGCAACCCACCTAGTGATATAGGGGTTGATGCCTAGCTTAGTGAGTTTTTCTATGATTCCAGAGTGGGGAATGGTATCAAAGGCTTTGGCCAGATCAAGGTAGGCTGTATGAACCACCTTGCCTTCATCCACAGCTCTGGTGACTGACTCAAAAAAGTCGATCAAGTTGAGCAGGCATTATCTAGCCTTCACAAAACCAAACTGAGTAGGATCCAGAGTTTGGAGATTCCCTATATCCTTGTTTATTAGGTCCATGATGTGTTCCATAGCTTTGCATATCAGACTCATCAGGCTAATGGGGCGATAATTCCTGGGGTTCTGTAGTTGCTCCTCCTTTGTGAAGAGGGATGACTGTAGCAGTGCGCCATTTGGTAGGGACAAAGCCTGAGGTGAGGCTGTGATTGAACAGGACACAGAGGTGTGGTGCCAGCTCACTCTGTAGGTCATGTAGAAAACAGCCAGGGATATTGTCAGGTCCCATAGAAGCTGTATTCTTGACCTTGGACAGTGCTATTTTAACCTGTGCAGCAGTAATACTGGGTGCCTTGCAATCTACTGGTATTGTGATTGGTCCTTTGGGGGGGGGGGTAAAGTTAAAAACAAAACCTCCGCAAGTAGGACCAGGTGCACAGCTGGAACTGATACGAGTAAACAAAAATCGCCAGCACCAAACACAGTGAAAAAGCACAAAAACCAATTAGGTTAATACATTAATTTAATTCATGAAGTAGTGTACATCCCAGACCAGTTTCAGCCAGCAGGCTTTCTTCAGTGGGAACAAAGGTAATTACTGATGTAAAGTGACACACATACATATATAGAGTGAACCATCCAATAGGATTCTTCCCAAAATCCAAATTGCTTCCTGTATAAAAATAAAAAGAAAGTAAAAAAAGTTTATAAAATAATACATGTGATAGTAGTAGTAAACATAATTACTAAGAAAAATAAAAATTGATAAGTTTACAAATGGTCATTCAAACCAGGTGGAAACAAAGCACCCAGTTTGATGATCCAATACCTCTCTTTCTTTGTAAGGATTGAGTGCCAACCCTGTTTGTTGGATCTATCACCAAGGATCCTATCAATAATAGTGAACTGGAATCTGGCTGAATTGTGGTGTAAACAATGTCTGTAGAAAGCATTAGTCTCTCTCTTGGTTCGTATGTCACTATGATGCTCAGACATACGCAGACGAAGTGGTTGTGATGTTTGTCCAACATAGAAAGAGCCACATGTGCATGTTGCGAGATACACAACCCAGTCGCTATTGCAATTACCAAAGAATTTCATGTCATATACTTTGTTTGTGTTCTTGCTGGTGAACTGTTTAGATGTGAAAATAAATGGACAAGATGAACAATGACCGCAATTATAAGTGCCTCATAATCTGTCACCTGTCATAGTTAGTTGATGATGTATAGCTCCTGCCGCGCTAACTCTTTTAAAGTGAGAAAAGAAGGGGGGGTAAAGTTACCACTGAATCTGTTGGCCAGTATATTGACAATATCTGTTGGCTCGGTACTGGAGGTATCATTGTGCAGTAGCTCAAAGCAAATCTGGGTATTGCCATGGAGATTCTTTACATAACAATAGAAGGCCTTGTGGATGTTCTTGTTTCACTGTTGCAGTCATTACACTTGGATTATCCTGCTGGCAGGCGACCCGCAGTCGGCCCGAGTTCCAAAGTCTTGGTCCGGCGTCAGTTGCTGTCGCCTCTTCCCTGACGTCAGTGCGCCAGGGGTATAAAAGTTGCAGCCGATGCCATTTTCTTCAGTCTTTCTTGCCGTGCGGTGCCCGAAGCAAAAGCAGTTCATAAGTGCGGGTCAGCCGACTCCTGAGATTTTCAAAATTGAGTTTCAGAACCGAAGTCTTCAATAAAGCTAAGCACCCCATTGGGGAAACTTTTTCTTGCTCCAGACCGATGTCAGTAAAAGTTAATAACTGTATTTCTTGTGGGAAGCAAATACCTCATAAGGACTTTCACTCTTACTGTATTCCTTGCCTAGGCCCTGACCATGACGTTACTAGTTGTCGGTTTTGTGCTAGATTCAATAAACGCACTATTAAATGACGGTTTGATTTTGCTTTACATTATTTTGGACGAAGATTTAATTATATAATGCCGTCGGAACAACCGACGACCGGAACCTATAAAAAAACGCAAAGACAAAGAAAAAGACAGGCATCCGAGGTCCAAAACCGACGACGAAGCCTCTTCTAGGCCAGTCGCCAGTTCACCGGTTCTCAGTGAGGCACTACCTCAGAGCCACAGGCCGTAACCAACAGCCACGTGGAAACACCGAGGCCTGTGGAAACTCAAAGTATTGGGCCTACGGAAACTATTCCCTCAGATGGGTCTGGAGCCGCTGAGCATGCACCGGCTTCTGAGGGTGTTTTCAGACCTTCACAGCTTACAATTAAGCCCACTACAGCAGCCAAGGCAAAGTCAAAAACACCATTAAAGACAAGGAAACAAGTACAGCATTATCCAGGACCGTCATCCATGCCAAAGAATCAGATGCTTAAAATGGCTGAAGACCTTATTACTTTAATCAGGGGTTCCCATCCCCCTCCTGACAAAAAGCCTAGGCAAGACACTGATTATGATTCCTCTGATCAGGTTTCCATTTCCTCTGATTCCTCTTCTGATTGGGGATATTCTCTCCCTCCCTCCCTATGAGGACTCTGATGCAGAAGAGTCCATTCCTTCAGCCTCACCGCCTGAGGATTATTCTTTTGGGGAAACCCTGCACACCATGAGGGAGCATTTCCATTGGGAGAGCCAGGATTATTCAGAATCCAAGAAAAGGCTCAGCGATTTCCTTTTATTGCCTCAGCACAGGCCCCTGGCTATATCCCCCTGTGCTTGATATTGTAGATGATGTTTTCTCTGAATCCAGTCTGTCTCCTGATTCTTTACCCCCTGCACCAGTCAAGCCAGACAGGTACTACAGGGTCTCTGACTCTCATAAATTTCTTTACAAAAACCCCACTGCAGACCCAGAAACAATTTCTCAGGGTCCTAAAGAGGTTAAGGCTTCCACTGCCAAAAATCCTGTCCCCTCAGATAGGGATTCCAGAACTCTGGACAGATGGGGGGAAAAAGTTTACACTTCTGCTACTTTAGCTGTAAGAGCTTTAAACTGTCAGTTTCACATGCTTAAATATCAACAGTATCTCATGTCCTTGTTAAAGCAGAAAATGGTTTCAAATACAGAAAGTCCTGACAGTAAAGAAATGCAGGATTTATTGCATGCTGTTGAACAAGTGGGAAAGCATACTCTGCAATGTGGTTTTGATTCATTAGAGGCTTCTTGCAGAGCCGCAGTTATAGGCTCTGTTATTCGAAGACATGCTTGGTTGAAAGAACAAAGTTTACCTGACCATGTCAAAGTAAAATTATTGGTTGCTCCTTTACAGCATGATACTTTGGTGTTAAGGCAGAAGAGGTGTTAAAGAAAATGGAGGATAAAACAAAGTCAATGCAGACAGTGAAAGATTTCTTACAGGTTCAACCACCTAGATTTAGCAGAAACTGGCCTTCAAAAAATTGGTCCTTTCCAGTGGCAGACAGGCCACAAAGAGGCAGATACAGACGCCCAAGAGGCAGATCTCAGCCCCAAGGCTCCTACAGACCTAAACAATTGGGTGCTTCAGCCCCCAAAGGAGAAGACAAATCACAACCTTATAGGAAACAGTCACAATGACTTCCCTCTGCAAATGCCAAGCTCTTACCTGTTGACAGCACCCTTCGCGGGAAAGCTAGCACTTTTCTCAATAAATTGGCACATGATCACCCAGGACCAATGGGTGCTGAATATTGTTTCTCAGGGTTACAGGTTCCACTTCCACACACTTCCAAAACCAAAAGGTATGCCAGACCTGCCACAAAACCAATGGGCAGAGGCACAAAAACAGATTGCTGCTCTTATGGACATGGGAGCTATTCAAAAAGTTCCACAACAAGAACAAGGACAAGGATTTTACTTAAGACTTTTCTTAGTATCCAGAAAAGACAAAGCCTGGAGACCAGTACTGGACCTTTCAATCCTAAATGCTTTCCTGGATGTTCCAAAATTCAAAATGTTAACACTACAACAACTTCTGCCCATGCTGGGCAAGGAGGCTTGACTAGTTACTTTGGATCTCAAAGAGGCATACCTGCATGTCCCAATCAGACAAACTTGCAGAAGATACCTCAGATTCATAGCAGGCTCAATGCATTACCAATTCTCTGCACTGCCCTTTGGCTTATATACTGCACCCAGGGTCTTCACAAAATGCACGGCACCAGTAATTGCATTTTGCAGACAAAAAGGAATTCAAATATATCCCTACTTGGACGACTGCCTTATTCAAGCAGAGAGCAAGGACACTCTTCTAAAGCACCTGGCGTTTGTAAAAAGATTGCTAGTTTGCCTAGGGTACACAGTAAACGTGAAGAAATCAAAACTAGTGCCCTCTCAAGAGATAATATTCCTGGGTGCAAGCTTAAATGCAACTACCCAGATGGCTTATCTCACGCCAGACAAACAAAGGCAACTGACTCATTACTTTCAAATGATAGCAACAAAAACCCAGCTCCCTGCAAGAAAAATTCTGCAGGCCCTGGGCTTCATGGCATCCTGCATTCTACTAATTCCATATGCAAAACTGCATACGAGGAAACTACAATGGTATCTAAAAAGTGTTTGGACTCAGCATTGTCATAGCCTGGAGACCGTCATAACTTTAATTCCCTGCCTGCAACAGGAGTTTCGATGGTGGTCCCAGGCCTGTCACCACAACAAGGGACAGCCTTTTACCTTACCTACAGCCAGGCAGACAATAACAACGGATGCATCCGATTATGCCTGGGGAGCACATATGGCAGGAAAATGTATACAGGGCACATGGCCCAAGGAACAAATGCATCTTCACATCAATCAAAAAGAGATGCTAGCTGTACAGAATGCCTTGACAGCCTTCAAGGACCTAATACATCCAGGACAACTATTAATAAAGACGGACAATACCACAGTTATGTGGTACATAAACAAGCAAGGGGGCACACACTTCTACCCCCAATGCAGACAAGCCATGACTTCGTGGAACACAGCACTGACCTACCAAGTACATCTGCAAGCACAATTTCTGCCAGGAACAAAAAATACACTGGCAGACGAACTAAGCAGAAATCTCATGGATCCTCACGAATGGAAACTAAATCCACAAGTGTTCAGCATGATAACAAGGAAATGGGGACGCCCAGACATAGATCTTTTTGCCTCCCCTCACAATTACCAAATACAGAAATTTTGCACAAGAACCTATCACTCTCAAGCATGGAAAGTGGATGCACTATCATTCAGCTGGAAAGGCCTGACAGTCTATGCCTTCCCTCTGATGCCTCTTCTCACCAAGGTGCCACTAAAAGTCAGACAAGAAAGGCCAAAAATGATCCTGATTGCACCAGACTGGCCATGCCAGCACTGGTACCCAATCCTAAAGAGTTTGTCCCAGGGCCCACCTTGGCCTCTACCTCAAATCCCTCATCTTCTGACACAACAAAACAATCAGATTCTGCACAGTCACCTCAGAACCTTAAACCTGGCAGCATGGCAGATAATGTAGCCACTCAGACTGCACCTCTCTCTAAAGCTGTTATGGATGTTATTTTAGAAGCCAGGAGGCCCAGCACTAGGAAATCTTATGCAGAAAAATGGAAGAGATTCTGTGCTTGGAACCAGGCACAAGGGCTCGAACCACTTGTCCCTAATATTCCTCAGATTTTGCAATACCTAACTGAGATGTTGGACAAAGGCCTATCTTTCTCATCTATTAAAATCCATGCCTCTGCCATTTCAGCTCATTACAATACGGATCCTCCTATTTTTTCACATCCTCTACTACGACAGTACCTCAGAGGGGCCAAAAATAAAAGACCCCCAAGGAGAGCATCAGTACCTACTTGGAGCCTCAATTTTGTTTTAGAAAAACTCACACTGCCTCCATTTGAACCAGCCAGCACAGCTGATCTAAAATTCTTGTCATAGAAAACTGCTCTGTGCTCCTAGCAATACCTTCAGCAAGAAGAATCTCAGAGTTACAGGCATTGATGGCTGTGGAACCTTTCCTCATTTTTCATCAGGACAGGGTTTCTCTTAGGATAAACCCAACATTCATGCCAAAAGTGGTCTCCATTGTGGCCTTAAACCAAACCATTCATTTGCCTACTTTATACCCAAATCCCCAGAATAAAGAGGAAAGACTTCTGCACGCTTTGGATATACACAGGCAGCTACAATTCTACTTGGACAAAACAAAAGCTTTCAGAAAAACTGAGCAACTGTTTGTAGCATATGCTGCAGGATCACAAGGGAAGCCTATTACAAAGCAGACAATCTCCAAATGGATAGGGCACTGCATCCGCTTCTTCTATGCACAACATGACAAAACAGTGCCTAAGGGCACTAGGCCTCATTCTACTAGAGCAGCAGCCACTTCAGCAGCTTTCCTCAGAGGAGTACCAACCAAAGACATTTTAGAAGCTGCAACCTGGAGCTCAGTGCACACTTTCACCAAGCACTACCACTTACCTCTAAATCCAGAGCAGGCTTTGCCACTGCAGTTCTGCAGGGCTTGTTAGTCTCGCCAAATCTAATTTAGACCCAGCCACTCAACCTCAGCTTTGGGATTCTACCCAAGTGTAATGACTGCAACAGTGAAACACGATGAACATAGTACAGTTGTATACCTGCCATAAATGTAGATGTTCGAGTGTATTCACTGTTGCAGTCCAGGTTACCCACCCACCATCCCCCTTCTCTTTGCTGGGACTTTTCTGTACTTCTCAACTCTATACAACCTATGTGGTGTATTTGCTTGTAGATGAAGGAAATGTTTATAGTAATATATGCATGTTTTTGTTGGCATATTTTTATCTTTTCAGCCTTCCTATCTGGGGGCACCTGACATCTGGGGCAAGAAAAACTGAAGAAAATGGTGTTGGTTGCAACTTTTATACCCCTGGCGCACTGACGTCAGGGAAGAGGCGACAGCAACCGACGCCGGACCAAGACTTTGGCACTCGGACCGACTGCGGGTCGCCTGCCAGCAGGATAACCCAAGTGTAATGACTGCAACAGTGAATACACTCGAACATCTTCATTTATGGTAGGTACACAACTGTACTTTGTCTTTACTATCTGCTGCAATTCTGTTTTCAAAGCTAGCTTTAGAGGATTTGATGAGGGATCTCAACCATTTGTTGAGGCTGATAAGGGATTTTTTTGAGTCTCGTGACTTCATCTTATTCCGCATCAGTTTCCTTCTTCTGTTGTAGAGTTTGTTTATGGCAGGGGACCACCAGATTGGCTTTCTTTTTTTTGAGGAGAGCGTCTTGGTTCTATTGGGTATGGCGAGATCCATGCATTTGTGTACGTGTTCATACAGTGCATTGGTGTATGATTCGGTGGTCATGCAACTATTCTCCATTTGCATGGGTACTGTGAAGTTAGTCACCTCTGTTTTTAGGAGCCCAAAAATTACCTTTGGAGAAGCTTTTCATGGTGGTTACCTTTATGGGGGGGGGGGTGGAGGTGGGAGCGATGTGGATTTCCAAGGTGATTAGTTTGTGGTCAGATCTAACCAGAGAGGAGTTGACTATTGGTGTAGAGCAATGGTCACCCATGCTGGTAATGACCAGGTCAAGGATGTTGCTACCTCTAGTGGGGGTAAGAATGACCTAGTCCAGGACATTGGAATTGATAAATTCCAGAAAGCATTGGGCAAGTGTATTGGTACACGAGTAGTTTTCCCGGTTAATGGAGGGGTAGTTGAAGTTGCCCAGCATGAGTGTGTTAGGTTACACCCTAATATTCTCCAGGGTGCTTAGGAACGTGGAGTGTGAGTCTTGGGACATGGTTGGGATCCTATAGCAGGCTACGACTTGAATCGCTGTCTTACCCAGTGTTAGCTGCACCTGAAGCATTTCAGATGCGTTATGTTGGGCTATCTGTCTGGAGGTGTGCGCATCCTTTATGAATATGGAAACACCACAGCCTTTGGAGCTGTGGTCCAAGTTTTGGGGCCAAAAGGTGTGGAATGAGTTATAGCCTACTAGTGCAGGTGTGCTTTCTGCTTCCTTGAACCAGGTCTCTGTTATAGCACAAATGTCTATGTCCTCCATTTTAAGTAGTGCTTCGAGTGAGTGCATTTTGAGATTTAGACTTCTAGCGGTGAGCAGCATGACTCATAGATTGCATTTGTTTGTAGCTGTTATGGTGGTAATTTGGTCTTTGGAACACAGCCTAAAAAAGGCTCTGTAGGGGTGGCAAGAGCATTGGCCAGTATCTGGAAGCCCAGGGGGGTGACATATGTAGGCTACCTCTGGAAAGCATCGAGGTCTGTCAATCATGTCATCCCAGGCAGACAGATACTGGATCCCCTTAGAATGACACCAGAAACTTAGCCAATTGTTGAAATCAATCATTTTCTGCTTGCATTGTGGTGTCATTCTGGGTGATGGTAGGATGCTGCACAGGGTTACGGTCATACCTGCCTGGGCTACATAATCCGAGAGCTGCTCCATGTCCCTTGAGTCATTCATATTTGTCTCTGTTGTTGAGGGACCTGAGTGTATGCGTTAAGTGGCGGATCCTGGTGCCTGACAGGCAGCTGACTTTTACTTTCTCCTTATACAGCCTAGTGAGTGGGACATCAGTGTGCCTCAGTATTGAGTCACCTATGACTAGTGTGTTGGGCATGCTGTTTTGCCTGAGGGGCTTTAGTTGAGTGGCACACTGTTTAGGAGAGTTATGTGTCTCGTGATTAGTGTTGTGTTGTGATGGTCGAGTGCATTTGTGCCTTGGTGATTTCTGCTGTTTGGGTTGATTTTTATTGAGAGCCTCTGCAAAGGTGGTTGTGTGGTTTGTGTTGTTATGTGAAGGCAGTACTGGTGTGTGTTTTGGAGGGCTATGTGTTCCATGTAGTGTGGTGCAAGTGTTGACCTTCTCCTCTTGACCAGCTATCCCGGATTTGGCTGGAGAGTGCGTGGCTTCCAATTTGGATATATAAGTGCATCTCTCACAAGTCTGAGTGTTGGGAGGTAAGAGGAGAGGGTTGTCAGTGTACATGAGGCAGTTGCTACATTGCCTCAGGATGCCCAAGTTCACCAGGTTAATAGGAGAAAGCACAGGGAACTGACCTTTAGACATGCCTGGAGGGGTGGGCATTAATAAGTACTGAAGCTGTTTCCTTGTAGAAAGTTTAGTGCTGGTAGCACTTTTGTGTGCAACAATAATTGCTACAAGACGTCTGGTAAAGTGCTAGACTAATAAGCTAGTAAAAGTGCAGGAGAGGAGAAAACTAGCAGATCTAAGGGAAAATTGAAGAGCCGACTTTGGCACCGCTCAGAAGCTTACAATCAGTCCTGGGTACAGCAAATCTGTATCTGGACTAGATTAGTTACAGGAAAGGTGGAAAACAAGCACAGATGTAGGCTTTTAAACCCAAAAGTTGAAAGAGATGGAAAAAACTGCTCATACGGCCAATAAGCTACAATTTCTGGGACAGAAACCACTCCTCTTGTGGTAGATAGGCTACCTAGTGCTTACTACTCCCACTGATAAGCTAGAAGGCTTCCCTCCAACACAGAAAGGCTTGTGGGGGGTCAGAAGCTTACCAACAGTCCTGGATACAGCAAATCTTTACCTGGACTAGACTAGTTACAGGAAACAATTTAAGGCTTTAAAGGCTAAGTGCTAGTAATGTAGAGTATTTTTACCATATCTGTAAATATGTTTTATTCATTTCTTATGTGATCCTATTCACCCAGACTGTACCTACAAATGGTCCATTGAGATCAATGCACTACCCTTGTAATCAAAAATCAGTCATTAAATAAATACCCGGGTAATCAAAAATCACTTAATCAATAAATAAACATTCTTGTCTTTATCAAATACTAAAGCTGCTAAAGGAACAGGTTTTATGTTATGACATAGTGACAAGGGACAGGGAAGAGTCAGCAGGATCTCCCTTACAAATATGGCAAAAAAACTGAAATGTGGCAAACTGTTCTCACTAAAATGTGCAATAACAATACTAAAAGTGGAAATTAACACAGTGAAAACTGAAACCGCAACACATCTAATGAATTTTTTGCAAGGAGAGTTTACCCTCTGCACCCACGTGCTTTTGCTGTTTATATATAATAACTACAAGACTACTGTACTTCAAAATACAGAGAATTTCTGTGTGATACCACAGGTTTGACATTAGTAAATATGACACCTATCAAAGTTTGGAGACTGCACATTTTACAGCTGATTCATTTTTGTTTTTCTGCCTGTGTACTACAATAGTATACAAATTACGCTCTTACTCATACATGCCTTACCCATTCCCCGAGATTCATGAAGCTTGCGCCAGGTGCAGGCGTAGCATCGGCGATCTAAATATGGTCGTCGAGCTCGTTTCCATGTGCACTACCTGCATACGCCATGCCCGCACAGTTCCCAGTGCCTGTATGCTAATCACCCCATGCGCAGCAATGTAGCATGCAAATGAAGGTATATAGCGATTCAGGAAGTGGTGTAGGCGTAGTGTAAGCATGCAGAAATGTAAACCAAAAAAAATGGTTTACATTTTTCAAACATAAAATCAGAGCCATGACAGTGGACCAAACTCATGTATTAGTTTCATAGTTTCATAGTAGTGTACTAGGCTATCTGCCCTGGGGCATTTACAAGCCTAGCCAATAGTGATGTGGCTTTCGCCACCCCGTATTATATAGCTGCGCCTCTCTAGGAGTGACACATGTGGGACCCCATTATTTAGTATACTATACCTCTGTCTAGTAGTGACACTGAGGTGACTCCCGGGGTAAACTTACGATCTCCCATCCATGCATCAAGATTTTTCTTGAACAGTGCCAATGAAGGGCTCTGTCTCACATGAACTGGGATTTTGTTCCAGAGTACTGGTAACCTCTGTGTTATGAATCTATCCCTCCAGCATGTCTTATTTATATTTGTGCAGAGGTTGAAATCCTTAGCTCGCGTGGTTCTGGTGGATCTGGATTTTTTGAGATGGAGCATGTCCATCAGTTCTTGGTTGGACACGGCCTTATATGTTGGGCACAAATCACCTCTGAGCAGGCGGTATGCTACTGAATAGAGCTGGAGTTTCTTTAATCTAGCTGGATAAGGCATATGTTTGAGTCCCATGATCCTCTTGATGAGGTACTTCTGGGGTCTTTCCAGTTGTTGTATGTGCCGGGTGAGGTACATCCCAAATGGAGCATTATATTCAATAATGGGTCTGATAAGGGAGGAATATAGAAGTGCAATGACCTCCTTTGATCTGGATGAGAATCCCTTCATGATGAGATGGGCAAGGTAGAAGGTCTTTCTGACCACTTTGGCAACATGGTTGTCAAAGGAGAGGTCACTATCAACTTGAGTCCCCAGGTCTCTGATTACTTTTTCTGTACTCAATGGGTTATTGTCTATGTGATAATTTGTGGGTACTTTGTTTTTCCCAAAGGGGATGACTATGCATTTTTTGGCGTTAAGTTTGAGGCCATGATTCCGGCACCAGTTGTCCGTTTCAGTGAGACCTTTCTGTAGGATGTGTGTGTCAGCAGGTGAATCGACTATGGCACCCAATTTGCAGTCATCTGCAAACTTCGTCAGCCATAATCCTCCCATATTTGCTTTCACATCTGAGAAGTAAATGCCGAATAAGAGCGGTCCCAGGACTGAGCCCTGTGGGACACCACTCGTGACTGGTTTTGAGTCTGACATGGCTCCAGCAATTTTGACCTTATGGGTTCTGTTTTTTAGCCAGTTTGCTACCCATCTTGTGACATATGGATTTACATTTAGGCTGCTGAGCTTGTCTATGATGCCAGAGTGTGGTATTGTGTCAAAGACTTTAGCCAAGTCCAAGTAGGCAGTGTGGACAGCCTTGCCCTCGTCGATGGCATTAGTGACTGACTCGAAGAAGTCAACCAGGTTTAAGAGGCAGGATCTGCCTTTTACAAAACCGAACTGGGTGGGATCAAGGGTCTGTAGATCCCCAATGTCGCCATTTATGAGTTCCATGATGATTCTTTCCATAGCCTTGCAGACCAGGCTGGTCAGACTTATGGGTCGGTAGTTTCCAGGGTCTGTGGAATTTCCCCCTTTGTGGAGTGGGACCACTGTTGCTGTGCGCCAGTGTTCTGGTATATATCCTGTAGTGAGGCTAAGATTGAATAGCGTTTTTAGGTGCGGGTTTAGTTCATCTTGAAGTTCACGTAACACGCAACCGGGGGTACCATCGGGTCCCATAGATGCTGTGTTGTTTGCTTTGTTGAGTGCTGATTTTACCTGTACGTCTGAGATGACAGGTAGGTTACATTCAGCAGGGATAATTATTTCACCTTTCGGGGGTGAGGGAGGGGAGAAATTTGCACTGAACCTATCTGCCAGAATATTGGCAATGTCGGTAGGGTCAGTGATTTTTTTGTCGTTGTGTACCAACTCAGAGCATATCTGAGAGTTTCCTCCCAAGGTTCTGACATAATTGAAGAAGGCCTTGTGATTGTCCTTGGTATCCTTGGCAATCTTTCTCTCAAAGTTGGCTTTAGATGTTTTTATGAGAGAACATAGTTTTTTACTTGTGCTGATCAGGGAAGCCTTTCCCTTGTGGGATTTGGCTTTGTCCTGCAGTAGCTTCCTTCTTTTGTTGTACAGTACAGATCTGTCTCCTCCTTAACCCCAAAAAAAACAAATTACTACTTTTCACCCCTACCCTTAAATCCACCCCAATCTCATTTTCCATTATGTCCTGTAATGGCACTATCATTAAACCTGACTATTCCACCAAACTACTAGGCGTTACTATTGACAATCAGCTAAGCTTTGACAACCACATTGATCTAACCATCAAGACTGTAAATAAGAAAATAGGTGCCCTCTACAGAATTAAGCCCTTTCTTAATGCTACCACCCGAGTGTCTCTTGCCCAAACTCACCTCATCTCCACACTATTGTATGCCTCTCCATCCTT
Source organism: Protopterus annectens (assembly GCF_019279795.1). Classification (NCBI taxonomy): domain Eukaryota; kingdom Metazoa; phylum Chordata; order Ceratodontiformes; family Protopteridae; genus Protopterus; species Protopterus annectens. The sequence goes on along the minus strand of NC_056730.1, from coordinate 25,273,766 downwards.
TATCAACATTTCTAAAGCCAACCTTTATAAACTTAACACAGCCTACCATAGTATTGCCAGGTTTGCCACTGGATCCCCTTTTCGTACTCATCATTGTCTCAATCTAAAAAAACTCCACTGGCTAGAACTTCAAAGCCTAATACTCCAGCGTCAATTAGTCATCACTTTTAAAATTCTACACTACCCCTCCAATACACCCATACTTAATAACCTAATCACCCCATATAAAAATCTCACCTCACTTCGCTCAGCTAACAAGCTTCTAGTAACTACTCTTAAATCCCACAACAAAGCAGGTGACTCCTTATTTGCAAATACTGTTGGTTAATATTGGAATAAACTTCCCGTGGAACTGACCACCCTAAGCTCATCTCACCTTTTCAAAAAACAAATAAGACACCATTTCCAAACACACTGGCTATGCCCATGCTCTAATCCTGACTGAGCTCAACATAGAATGCACCTCTTTCCAGTCCCCTCCTCTTCACTCTTAATGATTATCCTTTACTTCTGATTTATCCCTCTTCTGACCAACCTGCATATTTATTCTTCCTTCTTTTCTTTCTCACTTCCTATTTCTTCCTTTCTTCATGCTGTATCACTACATCTTGCCATTTTTCCTTACTTACATACATCTTGATCACTTCAATGCTAATTCTCTTTCCTAATAGTACTACTCTGGCACAACTTGTATTATTCTAAATTGTAATTAGTGAAATTGTTACTGACTCTCCATATGTCACAATTTTTTTTTACTCTATCCTCTTCATTCCATGACAGACTCACCCTAACTATTAAGTCATTGCAAGACTGCCTCTCCATTGTTATCTCTTGTTTAACCACCTCTGAATTTTTTTTATATTACAGAATAACTTTTCCTAATCTGCTTACTTGTTTTCTACATTAGGTTTATTTGCTGTTTGCTTTTGCATTTGTGTCTGATTGTTGAATTTATTGATTGTTTGAATTCTTTTGATTGTTTTTCACTGTTAGCTACTAGTATGTTAATGGAGCTTTTCTCCTCGGGCCTCTGCTGAAAATGGACAGGGATCCAGCCAGACCAGCCCGGTTAACAAATGTAAAATAAATAAAATAAAATAAATAAATAAATACAGTTTGTTTATAGCCGGGGTCCACCAAACCGGGCGTTTTCCCTTGGTGGAGAGGGTTTTGGTTTTAGTTGGGATTGCTTGATCCATGCATTCTTGGAGATGTCCGTAGAAGGCTTTTGTGTAGGATTCAGCATTTTGGGAAGTGGTTTCCATTAACCCAGTAGGCTTAAAGGATACTATTTCTGACTTGAGCGTAAAGTAAGCTTTTGAAAAGTTTTTTACTGTAGTCTTTTGTACTGGGGGTGTGGGTGGGATATGTACATCCAACGTGATCAATTTATGGTCAGATCTTACTAGTGAGGGGTTTACATCCGGTGCGGAGCATTTGGGCCCCATGTTTGTGATAACCAGGTCAAGTATATTATCTCCCCTCATAGGAGAAGTGACCAGTTGCTCCATAGCATTTGAGTTAATGAATTCTAGGAATCTTTGGGCGAGGGTGTTAGGGCTAGAATAGTGGGCCCAGTCTATGTTGGGGTAGTTGAAGTCACCCAATATGATGGTGTTTGGTGTGACATTCATATCCTCCAGTGTCTTCAGGAATGCTTGATGGGATTCCTGGGATTGGGAGGGTGTTCTATAACATGCGACCAGTTGTATGGCAGTTTTGCCTATGGTGAGTAAAACTTGTATGGTTTCTGATGCTTCTTGGGTAGCCACCAATCAAGAGGTGTAGGTGTCCTTTATGAAAATGGACACTCCCCCTCCCTTTGTGGTTCAGCCTGGAACTTGAGGCCGAAAAGCATGATATGAGGTATAGCCTGGTAGTGCTGGAGTGCTCTCAGGAGCCTTGAACCAGGTTTCAGTTACTGCACAGACATCGATGTTCTCCATACTGAGAAGTGCTTCGAGTGCCTGCATCTTGAGATTTAGACTTCTGGCGTTGAGCAGCATTACCCTTAATTTTTTTCCATTTTTATTATACTGTTAATATATGCCAATGGCTAAATATATAGCCATTGGCATAAAACAACATGCATAAAATATGAAAAAGAACATTTAATATTATGCCCACACTAACGCGAAGTTAAAGCGCAGGGCATCAGTGCGCAAAGGGAATCGCAAGGAATATACAAAAATATAGAATAAAACTGCAGTGAAACACGTATCACGATTTCCCCATAATAGTCAATGGCAGGCATGCTACACCATACTCATAGCGCAAGGGTTGCTAAGGGGCAGTGACAGTGTTATGTGCAGTAGCTAGGAATTAGTAGGCAATGCCATGCAAATGAGAGGAGTAATACTGAATCACAGATTTCCCGCTGTTGTAAGTAAGCACAAAACTGCGTAGCATTATAACATCAAGGTGAGCCCTTGAGATAAAAATGACATCAAGAGAGGGGTGTGTCATCATTGCTGTAAGCACATTGGCGCATTGCTAACCCGGTTTGCTTGTTGCTAAGCAAAGCTGCAGGATAGGGGTGTGTTGAAGTAGCCATAGCTTTGCTTAGCTGAGAGCACACAAGGTAACCGAATGTGCATGTGAACGTTGTTGAAAACGTGCTGTAAACCCGGTAAATGGCTGTGCGCGGGACGCACCAGAGCGGAAACAGGAAGGATACAGGAAAAAGATAAGGAAATGCTGCAGTATGGAAATAGGAGTACAAATGAGTAATTAACACCTAGGAACCCACAGTGGGCCATTGACAACAGCTAACAAGGCTGCTAGCAGCTACCTGCAGAACAGGAAAGGGGAGGTGCCGTACTGCAAAGAAAACAGAACAGTCACAGCAGAACAAAGCAAAATTGCAGTAAATCAGCTACATAACACATTTCGCAACACATTTCCTAGGTAGGGAAAGTACAAAACAAGAAAGCTGGCAGCTGGATGCATGCCTGTCAGTGGGAGGGGATTCACGTTGAAAAGTGAAATAAAGGGCAACAGATAAATAACGGCAGGCAAGCATAATTCAACACCAAAGGCCCCACAATTGCAGTACTCACTGTAAAACCCATAATTAAGATATCCTGCTGCTGGAATTGCACATACAGACTAAATGACATTAGCAGCATCCAAAGCACAATAGTATAAAGTATGAAAGCACCTCACACACACTTGTGTATTCCTAAACACTCTGCACCATCGGTGTAAACAGACGGGGAACTTTTAAAATGTACATGTTAGGGGCTGCCATAGCTTTAATTCATCAGCATGTGTTGGAGACTGAAGGTGGTATGGAGGATGATGCTGACAACCACCTCAGGCACTGGAAGAGGAGAAGAGTGTTCAGACCAAGGATAACCTACCAGGGGCTAAATGATCTGGAGATAGTAGAGCGTTACAGGGTGGACAGGGATACCATACAGCAACTTGTTGAGCTGTGCCCAGCCATGCCTCAGAGCGAGAAATAACAGAGGGGAACTCATCCCAGTGGACACAAAGGTATGTGTAAGCTTGGAAATACTAGCCACACGTACCTTCCAAAGGCCAACTGGGGATATCCTGGGGGTCTAAAAGGCATCAGCATCCAGGGTACTCCATCAGTTCCTGGATGCCATGTTACCACATGCCAATGAGCACATATACTTCCCCTGAATGCAGGAGGAGTTGGCCAGCAATATGCGTCTCTTCCACAGTGTGGCAGAATACCCGGAGGTACTGGGTGCAATAGACTGCATGCACATACACATCGTCACCACCCGTTGAGCAGGGTAGGCGCTACATAAACCACAAGGGATACCCCTCCATCAACTGCCAGGTCTTGTGCAATGCCCAGGGCATTATCATGGATGTGTGTGCTGGCAGCCCTGGAAGCTATCATGAATCCCGCATCTGGCATGCCTCACAGCTATATCAGGTATTTGCCAGGGGGGACATCCCATATGGCCACCTGGTGGGGGATGCTGGCTGTGCACTGGAACCGTGGATGATGACTCCCATCAGAAATGCACACACACCCATGCAAGAACGCCATAATGAGGCACATGCACAAACCAGAATCATCATAGAGCGTGTGTGTGGGATGCTGAAATCACAGTTTCTTTGCTTGGACATATCTGGTGGAGCCTTGCAGTACTCTCCAGGCACGTATGCCCACATCTTCATAGTATGTGCCATGCTACACAATATGATCCTGCAGAAACAGCTGCAGCAGGGACAGAATGTCGAAGGCCCTCACAGCCCACCACCGTTGCCAAGGGCCCCACAGGCACAGAGGTACTCAGACCAAGAACACCCTGAGCCAGCCCCAGTAGGCAGACAGAGGCATGCCCAGTTTGCCCATGCCTTGGCAAAGAGGGAACGTATAGCACACACACTGACAGTGTAGGCACCTATGGACTGACACCCTTCTCCACCTGCACACACAGTAAACATGGATGGCACACACACAAGACCACCTGTAAATTGTCATGTATAGGTGGTCTACTGTGTGCATCCTACAGAGGCAGCCCTCAACTATTGCACACACAACCGCTATTGGCACAAGGTAAGTCAACACCTGAACAGTAAATTAAGCTATCAGCATGTGCTGATACTGTATGTATATGTTCATAGGTACATAGGTAGGTACTTGGCTAACTGCCCGAGGCCATTCATACGCCTAGCCGAAATGTGTCAGCTGTCACCACCCCATTGATTAACTAACTGTCCCTCTGTGGAGCAGAGCCAATTGTGGGATCCCTGGAGTGTACCCACTGTTCCCCATCCAGTCTGCAAGATGTCCCTGGAGTCTTAGTGAGGGGCTCCATATAATGTAATCAGGGATGTAGTTCCAAAGCATGGGGAGTACCTGTGACAGGAATCTGCCACTCCAGCATCTTCCAGTTATGGTTGTGGCAAGGTTTAGCTCATTACAGTGTGTGGCCCAATGTGACATGAATTTCCATAGGTGGAGCATATCCATTAAGCCTGACTTGGACATGGCTTTGTTGGGCAGCAAAGATTATCTCTGAGTAAACGAGATGCCACTGAGTAATGCAAGAGTTCATGCAGTCTGGCAGCATAAGACACATGTCTGAGGCCAGTAATGCTCTTGGCGAGGTATGTTCGTGGACCCTCCAGCTGTTGGATGTGTCTTCTGAGGTACATCCCAAATGGGTTATCATACTCGATGATGGGATTGATGAGTAAAGGGGCACAATAACCTCAGTATGTCTAGATGCGAACCCTTAAGTAATCAGATGGCCTACATAGACAGATGGCCTAATTACTTTGGAAATATGATTGTAAAAGGAGAGATCACTATCTAATCTAGTCCCCACATACCCATTACCTCGTCTGTATTAAAGTGGCTGCCACTCGTCTTAATATGTGGGTGTTTAGTTTTCCCAACATGGAGTGACCATGCAGTTCGTGGCCTTTAGCTGAAGGCCATGACTGTGATATCCTGTGCTGGTCTATGTAAGGCCCCTTGAAGGATGTCTGTGACAACTGGACTGTCAATTATGGCTCCCAGTTTGCAGTAATCACCAAACATGGTCTTCTGTAGTCCACCTGTGTTTGCCTGCACCTCTGAGAAGTATATGGCAAACAGTAGGGGTCCCAGGACTGAGTCCTGTGGGACACAGTTGTGACTGGTTAAGAGTTGGACCTGGAGGCTGTTACACTTACCATTTGGGTTCTTTGTGTAAGCCTGTTGGAAACCCAGCCTGTGATGTATGAGTGCATGTACTGGCTGGTGAGTTTATAAACAATACCTGAGTGGGGAATGGTGTCATAATCCTTAGCGAGGTCCAGGTAGTATGTGTGAACTACCACACCACACACCTAAAGTCTAGGTGACTGTAAGACATCAAACAGGTTCAGTAGGCATGATCTGCACTCAGTCAAGCAGACCTGTGTTGGGTCGAGTGTCTGGAGGTTCCTAATGTCTCTGTTAATGAGTTCCATGATGATGCGCTCCACAGCCTTGCAGACCAGGCTAGTCAGGCTTATAGGGCAATAGTTCCCGGGGTCCGTTGAGGCTCCACCTTTGTGGAGTGGGATCACTGTTGCTGTGTGCCACTCTGTGGGTATATAGCCTGTAGAGAGTCTGTGTTTAAACAGTGTGTTTAGGTGAGAGGTTAGTTCATTTGGAGCTCATGTAAGACACAGCCTGGGACACTGTCCGGTCCCATTGAGGCTGTATTTGTGGCTTTGGATTAGGGGTGTTTTATCCTGTGTGTCGGTGATTGCCGGGGTCGTACATTCTTCTGGTATGGTTAAGGGCCGTTTAGGGGTTGAGAGGGGGTGTGAAGTTTGCACTGAACATGTCTGCCAAAATGCTGGCTATATCAGTCGGTTCAGTGTATTTTGTGCCAGTCTATACCAACTCTGAGCAGATCTGAGAGTTCCCACTTAGGTTCTTGACATAGCTAAAGAATGCTTTGTGATTGTCTGTAGGGTCCTTGGGAAATTGTCTTTTGAAGCTAGCCTTGGATGTTTTCATGAGGGATCATAGTTTCTTCCTGATACTGATCAGGAATGTCTGTCCTTCTAGGGATTTTGCTCTTATCTGCACTAGTTACCTCCTACTGTTGTAGAACCTGTGTATGGCAGGGGTCCACCAGACCGGTTTCCTGTTCTTGGAGGAGTGAGTCTAGATTAGACATGGGATAGCATGATCCATGCGTTCCTGCAGATGATCATAAGAGTGCCTTTGTATAGGTTTCAGCATCTTGGACAGCATTGTCCATTGGCATGGGGGCTGTGAACCGTTCCACCTTGGGCATAAGCAACGTGAAGTCTGCTTTGGAAAAGATTTTCACAGTGATTTCCTTGTTTGGGATTGTGGGTGGAATGTGAATATCCAGAGTGATTAGTCTATGGTCTGATCTATCCAGCAAGGGGTTGACGTCGGGTGTGTGGAACACTGGTCGCCCATGTTGGTGATGACCAGGTCCAGTATGTTGTTCCATCTGGTGGGGTGTAGACCAGTTATTCCAGGGCGTTTGTGTCGAGAAATTCTAGGAAGTGCTGTGCATGGGAGTTAGTACTCGAGTAGTTCTCCCAGTTAATGTTTGTGTAGTTGACATCACCCAGTATTATGTTGTTTGGTAGGACCCGCATATTTCCCAGTGTCCCTGGAAATGCGGAATGTGTGTCCTGGGTCATGGTGGGTGATATGTAGCAAGCTACAATTTAGATTGCAGTGTTGCCCATTGTTAGTTGCACTTGGATGATCTCTGATGCATCATGCTGCGCCACTAATCTGGGGATGCGAGTATCCTTGATGAATATGGATACACCTCTGCCTTTTGTGTTCCAGTCCTCCGGGTTCTGTGGCCGAAAGGTGTGGTATGAGTTATTGCCTGTTGGTGCTGGGGTGCTCTCTGGAGTCTTAAACTTGGTGTCTGTTACTGCACAGATATCGATGTTCTCCATACTGAGGAGTGCCTCGAGTGTGTGCAATGTGAGGTTTAGACTTCTGGAGTTGAGTAGCAATACCCTCAGTTTCTGGTTACTTTTGCTATGTAGGGTGGTGGGTTTGTCTTATGAGCCTTGCCTAAAAGTCCACCTTGCCTAATATCCACCTCTCTACTATTGTTTGCAATCAATGACAGCTGTGCATGTGTACATGTTCTGCAAATGTGTACTGACCCTTGTTACAGGGCTGTGCCAAATGGCTATGTGCACACCTACATAGAGTGGATATTGACAGTAGAGACACACTGGTTGAACGTGTAGATTTGTGTAGCCTAACCTCTCATTGCCAGACTACCAGCTGCTTGGAAATATATTGACAGTACTGGTAATGAAACAGGGTGCATATCATCATTAATTCCAGTGTGACATCTGTAGTAGATGTGTAAGATGTAGGAAACTGCTGCCCATGTGTAATAGCAGCTTCATAGGTGATGGCGTACACTATCTGATTATAACCAGATCATGTCGATAGTGGCAGCAGAGTCTATTGATATTTGACTCTGTGTGGGGAGGGGGTGTCTGTGCCCAACAGAGCTCATGGTTTTGCTGGGTATGTGAGTTTATACCCAGACAAGGATACAGCCCTGTTCACACTTGATCATCTGTAATCAACTATCAGGATGTGATGTGGCTCTCAGAGCTGGATTGCTACTAAAGTGAGTTTCCACACCTGAAGTCAACTCCTCGTTGGTCCTATCCGACCATAAGCTTATCACCCTTGATATCCACATCCCGCCCCCACCCTCCATTAAGGAAACCACAGTAAAACATTTCTCCAAAGCCAAATTCATGCTTCTTAAGACAGAAGTGGTGAACTTCATGATACCCTTGCAGATGGACAATACAGTTACAATTGCTGAATCCTACACAAATGCACTCTATAAGCACGTACACAAGTGCATGGATCGTGCTATCCCAAACAGAACCAAGACGCTATCCTCCAAAAAAAGGAAGCCAATCTGGTGGTCCCTTGCCATAAACAAACTGTACAACAAAAGGAAGAAACTGTTGCAAAAGAGAGTAAAATCCCATGAGTGGAGGAGCTCCCTGGTCAGCCTCAGTAAGAAGCTGAGATCCCTTATAAGATCCTCCAAAGCTAGCTATGAAAACAAAATTGCCACTAAATCCAAGGACAACCACACAGCATTCTATAGCTATGTCAAGAATCTAGATGGCAACACCCAGATCTGCCCTGAGTTACAGCACAAAGGCACAAAAATTACAGAACCTACTGATATTGCCAACATCCTGGCAGATAGGTTCAGTGCTTACTTTACCCTCCTCTCACCCCCTAAAGGGCCCATATCTATACAGGAAGAATGCAGAGTCCCTGTAATCACAACTACGCAGGTAAAAACTGCACTCTCTAAAGCCAAAAACACAGCATCCATGGGACCGGACAACATCCCAGGCTGCATTTTACACAAACTTCAGAACGCACTGGCTCCCCATTTAAGCACCATGTTCAATAATAGCTTTGCATCAGGCTTTGTGCCCACTGAATGGCACACAGCAACAGTTATCCCACTCCACAAAGGGGGAGCCACCACTGATCCCAGGAACTATCGACCTATTAGCCTGACGAGCCTGGTCTGCAAGGCCATGGAAGTATCATCATGGAACTCATAAACAAAGACATTGGTAACCTCCAAACTCTGGATCTCACCCAGTTCGGGTTTGTGAAAGGCAGATCATGCCTCCTGAACCTGATAAACTTCTTTGAGGCAGTCACCAAAGCCGTGGATGAGGGTAAGGTGGTTCACACAGCTATCTTGACCTCACCAAGGCTTTCGACACCATCCCCCATTCTGGAATTATAGCTAAACTCACTAAACTAGGTATAAATCCCTATATCACAAGATGGGTTGCCAACTGGCTCACTGACAGAACCCACACTAAAAGTTGCAGACTCCAAATCTGAACTCAAAGCAGTGACAAGTGGAGTACCATAGGGTTCCGTCCTGGGACCTCTCCTGTTTGTTATCTACTTTTCTGAAGTACAGCCTAACACAGAAGGCCTCTGGCTAATGAAGTTCGCAGATGACTGCAAACTAGGAGCCATAGTCAAGTCCCCAAATGATGTGGACATCCTACAGAAGGGCCTCACTGAGACAGATACCTGGTGTCAGAGCCATGGCCTCAAGCTCAATGCCAGAAAGTGCAGTGTCATCCCCTTTGGTAAAAACTCTGTACCCATGAACTACCACATAGGCAGCAATCTACTTAACACCGAATGCATGATAAGAGACCTTGGGACCCGGGTGGACAGTAGTCTCCCCTTTGATAGTCACATTGCCACAGTAGTCAGGAAGTCCTTCTACGTGGCACACCTCATCATAAAAGGGTTCTCATCCAGGAAAAAATAGGTCATTGTTCCCCCCTACTCGACACTCATTAGTCCCATTATAGAGTACAACGCCCCTTTTGGAATGTACCTCACAAGACATCTGCAGCAGCTGGAAAGGCTACAGAAGTACCTCACAAAGATTATTACTGGCCTCAAACAAATGCCTTACACTGACCGCCTCAAAAAACACCATCTTTTCTCCATAGCATATCGCCTACTCCGAGGTGATCTCTGCCTAACATATAAAGCTATGTCAAACCCAGAACTGTTGGACATGCTACACCTAAAGAAATCTCAATCTCTCCGAGCTACACGCTCTAGGGACCTAAACCTTGTCACCACAATAAACAGGACATGCTGGAGGGATAGATTTCTGTCCCAGAGACTTCCTATACTTTGGAACAAGCTACCCATCTATGTCAAGCAAAGTTCTTCATTAGCATGCTTCAAGAAAAATCTTGATGAGTGGATGGGAAATAGGAAATACAGCTTGGGGATCACTTCTGTGTCTCTGCTCGACAGTGGCACAGGAAAATAACTAAATAACTTTCTTGGGTGGTGTAAGCCATGGAACCTTGCTGGCTAGGCATACGTAGGCCCTTGGGCTGATAGCCTAGTACCTACCTATGAACCTATAAAAGTAGCTACCATGTTCCTGTAATAGCTAGTGTTGCCACGTCCATAACTCAAATATTTACATGTGAGCATCACTGTCATCTTCATAAGCAGTAAGTATACTAAATACAGTAAGTGGTACTTGTAGTACTGAATGCTCATACAGGCATGAAAACTACTCAGCTACTGGTGTTTACTAATGTCTGCTTTGTGTATGTGGCCTTCCTGGGGGAATGCTATCTCTATGCCATGTACACTGCCAAACCCGCCTAACACCACACCCCACACATTGTCTGGGATGCAGCTACAGGGGAGATCTTGGAGGCAGTCCATACTTCACCCATGACTGGACTAGACAGTCAAGAGGTGTAGGTTAACACATGCATATCATCACCACAACCAACATATACCCTTACCAGAACACAGTAAGGACACACACACATTCCACCAGATATCAAACACATCCACAGAGGCCTCTAAGTATCTGGCCAAGCAAGAGGCCTCCCAAGTTGGAATAGACAGGCAACAGAATACAAAGACTGTACGACATAGTTCGCATAATTGTGTCACTCCTCAGAACACGACTGGAAACATGGCCAACAGTACTCATTTGTGAACGAAAAACCATAGCACTATGTTACACACCAAGCTATATGAGGCAAACAATACTGTCAGCTGCCTGTCTGCCATGATTAGCCACATACCCATACACTCCGACCACCTTTAGAACTATACACATGTCTCTAGCATATACTATGTTGTTGTGCAGGACCTGTGATGCAGTAGACTGGACTGCATGAAAACACATGTAGGAACTGTCAGGTCATGTAGCCCAATCGGGTATGCCCCAAGGCCTGGGTAGCATTCTACCAGGGGCCAGAATGATGCAGCAGTACAGGGACAAGGATTGTATTCCACAATCGTGAAATTTACTGGTGTAATTCAAAACGTATCCAGCATCTCTCTGCCTGGGATAACATGGTTGATAGACCATGATGATTTGTCAGACGGGGCCTGCACCTGTCACCCCTGAGAATCTGGATACTGGCAATGGCCCATGCGTCCCCTATAGTGCCCTCATCATGCCAGGTTCAAGTGAAAATCCACTGGTGCAACAGGGACAGCCAAAGAAGTAAACTGTGGGTCTTGCTACTCAATGATACAAATCAGGTACTCAGTATGGACTCACGTATGGCAATCTGAAACATGGAGAACATATCTGTACATTGAATGAGATATGGCTCAACGCTTTGGAGAGCACCCCTGCATGACCATGTTATAACACATACCTCACCTCTTGGCCAACATCCTTTATTGGAACACATGGGCCACAGGTGTGTCCAACTTCCTGAGGGATATGTACACCCCCAAGCAAGTTGCACTTGCACAATGTAAGATGCATTATGCTGAGCAACTACCTTTGTGCCAAAGTGTAATCCAAATTGCAGCTTGTGACAGATCATCCACCATGCCTCAGAAATCCCAACTGTCATTGTGCTGTAATGGGGAAACAGGACACCATAATCATGGCCACTCAGCTATCCCATTATGAACCGGGAAGACTCATTATGTACCAACACATGTGCTCAATGCATGTTGGATGTCATCATCACCAATGACCTGGATCACCATAGTCACACCAACGGGGCTAACAGTATGCCACACATGGTCAGTCTTCAAAGCCAATGTTATACTCCTTAAGAGCGAAGTGGTGACTGTCATGGCACCCATGCAGATGTACAATGCATGTGCAAATGCTGGGCCCTACACAAATGCCCTTTAGGCACTCAACATATGTGCAGTGATCAAGCCATTAAAACAAAAACAGGATTCAAACAAACACACCTGTGAAGGCAAACCAGTGGTACCCTGCCTTAAACTGTACCACAGAAGGTAGTAACTGTTGCAAGGGCCAACACACGAGTGGAAATTTTTCCATGGTCAGCCTCAGTAAGATGCAGATACACCATATAATGCCACATAAAGCTACTGTGAAACTACTCAACCATATATTATGAGGCCAAACACAGAGGATTCCATAGCTGTGTCAAGAAACATAATGGCAACAACAAGACCTGCTGTGCTTCACAGCACCATGGCATGAGAGGTACTGCACCTACGGAAATAGCACCTGTTCAGCCAGATGGGGTCTTGGATAACATAAACTCATTGTCCCCCCCAACAGGTACACATTCATATATCCATGTACACTACAGAGCCCCTGTAATAACAACTATGCAGGTACAAGCTGCACTCTCTAATGCCATGCATACAGGCTGCATGGGACCTGCCCACATTCCAGGCTGTATCCTAAACAAATGTCAAAACAATCTGCCCCCCACATAAACATCTTGTACAATCATAGCTTCATGTCAGGCAGTGTACACACTCAATGGTGCTCAGCAACAGTCATCTTTTAATGCTGTCAATATTTGAGGGCCCCTGGTATGTGTACAGCTGACCTGGTTACAAACAGTGGTTTCATTGCATTGCATAACACATAATGTAACTGTGTCAGTACATGGGTACTCTGCACAGTTGTTGTAGGGCTAGGTACAGTCCACCAGTCAAAGGTTACTTGGTGTTGTTCCATTACATGTCATATGTATGGATGTGTGTTGGTGGTCTGACGACATGGTGGTGTCTGAGAATTACATCCTAGAATGCAGCATTTGACACTGTGACCTGCACCTGGCTCATCTGTGATGATATATGTTGGAGTACTGGTCTGTACATGTGAGTAGCCGTTATGAATGTGGAGACACCACCACCTGGAGTGGTCCGTACCAGTGTTATGGCCGACATGTCTGGTTCTGAGTTATGAGCTGGTAGTGCTGTTGTGCACATCTGAGCCATCAGCCAGGTGTTCCTCACTGCACAGATGTCAGTATTCCCCATTGTAGGTTCAAAAGTGAGCAGCTGTGATTACGACAGCAACACATCTGGCACTGGTTAGCATAAGCATACAGTGCAATTGTCTTCTAGGTATCAGGGTGTTATCCTGTGTTTGGGTCATTTGCCTTGGAATGGCACTATATGGATAAATGTGAATGAGGTATCATCAACACTCCCTTGAATCATGGATGCATGTTATCTGTGACAAAGGCTTGTCTTCTTTCAGTCATGTCATCCCAGACTGACAGACACTGGACAACCTCGTAATTACAGCAGGACATTGGCTCATTGTGTTGGTCAAGCAGTTTCCATTCCTAGCATGAAATCACTCAGAGTGGTAGTATTGTGCTTGGTATACACTGATACATCTAAGGTGTCGGACAGCAGCAGGTGTTGTGTAGATGACCAGTGTAAGATACATGTAGTGCAGCTTTCCTGCTAACAGTGACAACTACTAACACTGGAGACCATTACAACATGTTCTGTATGTCTAACTGTATGAGTATGGCCACTGTGGCCTTCTGTGTTTAGAATCAGAGTGCATCCTAAACAGCCCTGTGCTACTAAGTATATGAGCATGCCCAGTATAACCTTGTGTATTTGGACTCGTATTGCATTCCAAACAGCCCTGTGCTACAAAGTGTGTGAGCATGCCCACTGACACCTTGTGTAAGTTATGTGCTTCTATGTGTATTAGCATGGCGATTGTAACCCTGTATAGTGATAGTAGTTGTCCATTCCACAGAAGGGCATACTCCTGTTTGGGATGGACTCCTACGTTAAACACACAGGTTCACAGCTATGTACATCGTAACTGTCATCATCCCTGTTGATGTCCGCAATCCTAGAAGGTCATGATGACTGCCTTGGAATGTGTAATCTCTGTGGTGCAACTCGTAACTGCGTAGTACTGTAATAGTGATCTGAAGATAGGCAGGTGTTCTGATCCCATCACTGGTGTGTGTGTGTGTGTGTGTGTGTGTGTGTGTGTGTGTGTGTGTGTGTGTGTGTGTGTGTGTGTGTGTGTCCATCTGCCGGTGGACAGAACAATGCTTTTTAGAGTTCTCGCACTCCATACAATTCCTATACTCAACTTTGGCAAGGCTGATGATGTCACCCACCTAGGAATACTCCTCTGGGATTTCTGTGACCCAGTAATCTCAATAGCGTGTTCTGTAACTGCGTAATGCTGTAGTGTGATAAAGTAGTTAGGTCGGTGTTCTAATCTCAGACATGCCAAGTGTGTGTGTGTGTGTCCAAATGCTGGTGGACAGAACAATGCTTGAACCTCAGCACTGAAATAAATAGGACATGCTGGAGGGACAGATTCATAACCCAGAGGCTCCCTTCACTCTGGAATAAAATCCCAGTCCAGGTTAGGCAGAGTCCCTCATTGACTCTTTTCAAGAGGAATCTTGATGATTGGATGGGATATCGTAGGTTTACCCCGGGTATCACTTCTGTGTCACTGTTGGACTAACCTCGAAAAAGGGCATAGCAAAATTTATTTAAAATGGGTGGCGAAAACCAAACACACTCTGGCTAGGCTTATAAATGCCCTAGGGCAGATAGCCTAGTATGAACCTATGAACCTAGAGTACTCGCACTCCGTACAATTCCTATACTCAGCTTTGGCAAGACTGATAATGTCACCCACCTAGGAATACTCCTCTGGGATTACTGTGATCCAGTAATCTCTATAGCACATTCTGTAACTGCATAATGCTGTAGTGTGATAAAGTAGTTAGGTCAGTGTTCTAATCCCAGACATGCCAAGTGTGTGTGTGTGTGTGTGTGTGTGTGTGTGTTTGTGTGTGTCCATCTGCTGGTGGACAGAACAATGCTTTTAAGAGTACTCACACTCCGTACGATTCCTGTACTCAACTTTGGCAAGGCTGATGATTTCACCCACCTAGGAATACTCCTCTGGGATTGCTGTGACCCAGTAATCTCGATAGCGCATTCTGTAACTGTGTAATGCTGTAGAGTGATAAATTAGTCAGGTAGGTGTTCTATTCCAAGGCATAGCAGGTGTGTGTGTTTGTCAGTCATACCCTATGTGTTGGTGGCTTTGAGTGGCTAGCCGCTGGATGTGTTGAGCGTGTTTTGTTGTTTCCCTATATAGTGGCCATAAATGTCACAATCAGCCAAGAGACTGGGTTGGCAAGACATACCCATACATTTAGCAATATATATATATATATATATATATATATATATATATATATATATATATATATATATATATATATATAGACATTAATACACATACATCTACATGATGGAATACATGTCCTATACTGTTGAATGCCTGTGCTGGATGTTATGTACGTGATAACATCCAATGTATGCATATCTGCCATGGCTTACTGGTAAAGCACATCATCTGTGGTGTACAGGGTTTTGGTTTCGAGCCTTGCAGAGGCCGGTTGTTTTGTTGCTGGGCAGAACAAGGGTCGTTTACGGTGTGAGTAATGTGCTTTTAAGCAGTTGTGTGCAGGTTTGCATGACGGTAAGCAGTGGTTAGTTTTGGGGAGGCTCAGTATGGGTCATGTAACTATGCATTAGCAGGCAATCCTATGCAAATGAGGTAAAAGATAGTGAATCCCGGTTATCCCCAGGGTGTGAAGCAGGTCCCAAGAGTGTATGTATATAGATAGCCGGGTGCAGGACTCTGATATAGGTGATATCATGGGGAGGGTGTGTCAGGCATACTGTATATGGATTGGAGTCCTGTGGCTCGGGATTGCTCCTAGCTTAGCAAGGCTATGCTAGGGGTGTGTCTATACCTGCCTAGTGCAATTGGGAGGGACAGCAGCAGTAGGGGAGTAATCAAGGTGAACTAGCTGAGCCGACAGGTGATATGTATCAGAATCAGCTGATTACAGGGGCAGCAGACCAGCTCAGCTCAGCCCAGCCCAGAACACTACTATAAACTAAGCAAACACCTTCCCCTCTGGTTTTTACACACTCGACACCACCAGTGTGTATACATGTGGGGAAATTTTAACAAACAAACCTACGAAATGAGAAGGGCTGCAGCAGGCAACATAGACCAACATGTGCAAGAGGCTGAGGGTGGTGAAGATGTGAATGCTGCTGAACAACCCTCAGTGAGGAGACAGAGAAGAGTGTACAGACTCAGGATAACCTACCAGGGGCTACATGAGCTGGAGATAGTGGAGCGCTATAGGGTGGACAGAGACCTCCTACAGCAGATTGTTGAGCTGTGCCGACCACACCTGACACATCAAACAGGCCGAGGGGAACCCATCCCAGTGGATACCAAGGTATGTGTAGGGCTAGGTATACTTGCCACAGGTACCTGCCAAAGCACAACTGGTGATATCATGGGGATCTCACAGGCATCAGCATCCAGAGTATTCCTCCAGTTCCTGGATGCCATGTCAGCACATGCCAGTGAGCACGTATATTTCCTCAACACACATGAGGTGTTGGCCAGCAATATGCGTCTCTTCCACCAAATAGCAGACTACCCTGGGGTAGTGGGTGCTATAGCCTGCACGCACTTGTGCATCAACGCACCACCCGGTGAGCAGGGTAGGGCCTACATCAACCGCAGGGGCATCCCCTCCATCAACTTCCAGGTCGTATAGATGCCCAGGGCATTGTAATGAATGTGTGTGCTGGCTGCCCTGGAAGCTATGACGATTCAGAAATATGGCATCTGACACAGCTGTACCCCAGCTTTGCCAATATGGACATCCCCTATGGTCACCTAGTGGGGGATGCTGGGTACCTACTGTAGCCGTGGCTGATGACATCCATCAAAAATGCACACACACCTGAATAACAACGCCATAATGAGGCACACGCACGGGTCAGACATATAATAGAGCATGTGTTTGTGATGCTCAGGTCACGGTTCCAGTGTCTGGACACATCCGGTGAAGCCTTGCAGTATTCACCGGCTACATGCACCCAAATTGTTATGGTATGTGCTATGCTACACAATATGATCTTGCAGAAACAGCTGCAGCAGGAACAGCATGGGGCAGGGCCACACAGCCCCCCCACCAATGCCAAGGCCTGTACAGGCACAGAGTGACTCGGAGGAGGAGCAGACTGAGCCTGACCTAGTAGGCGGAAGGAGGCGTGGCCAGTATGACCTGGCCTTGGCAAAGAGGCAATGCATAGCATATGCAGTGGCACAGTAGGGACCCAGGGAATGTCACCATCTCTGACTCGCACAGACAGTAAAAGGGATGCCAAACATGACACTACCTGTGCTCAGCCATGTTTAGAGAGTGTACTATGTGCATCCGACATAGGCAGCCCTCCAGCACCATCCTCAAGTCTGGCACACCCTCAAGGTAAGTCAATCAACCTAACAATTGACAAATGTAGTAGAATGTGTTGGTACCTGTAGCTATGGTATGGATGTGAGCATGCAAGGGAATTGGGTGGCTGAATGTTAAGGCAGCAGACAGTAGACACCCATAGTGGCACCATGATATCTGTAACATATACTGGAGTCACCATAGTAGCCAGTACTACACAGGGTGACAAAACCCACTGCAGGTAATGGGCTGAGCGTCATGTGTGTCCATAAGACCCACACAAGTCTCAACCAGCTGGACAGGTGTAAACCAACACAAACAAATGCTGTACTATGGCCTCTGAATGTGCCCTATGGGTAACCCTTCCCACAGACCCACACAGACAGACTACAGCAGGCCAGGCAGTTGGATGTAGGTCGTGAAGGCTAGGAAGTCAGAAACTAATATATTGGTAATTAAAGCTAAGATCTGTAGTACACTGGTATGCCTCTAGCCAGCACAATAGGTAAGACTACACACTGAAATGGAGTGCCTGACATACCAGTACAGTACTAGCAAATGTGTACAAGTGTCAGGTGTGCCCCCCCACTCCTGTGTAAGAATGTAGATACAGTCAGGTGTTTCCCCCCCCGCTATGCAGAAATGCAGCAACAGTCAATGCCACTTGACCAATGGATACCCTGCAGACACAGCATGCTACCTGTCGGTGTACAACATAAAGGTCAGCACCACAGTGCAGACTACCTGGACATGTAACACATGCAATACAGATGGCCATACTGGGCATGCTCACACACTTGAAGGTATGAAGGCAATGTCAGTCGACAACATACTGAATGGTCATACTGGGCATGCTCACACACTTAAAATACATGAAGGCCATGTCTGCAAACACCAGTGGTCCAGACATATCTGGCGGTCTCAGTTCTTAGTGCAGACACATGTCAGTATGCGCCACACCTGCCTAGCACACACAGCATATATGTAAGGACAACACAGTATAATACGTCAAAGGTAGACAGACATAGATGTGTGGAAGAGGGTGACTGTGACAAGGAGCCATCCAGGCCTGTCCCATTCAGCACACAGCCAAAGGGCCCAAACACATGAGGTGCAGATGTCATTCACTGCAGATACTAGCCACCTGTATCTGTCAGCATGTCAGACTATGTGGTGCACGTGCCAGCTGTGCAACTTGACTGTACAGGGAAGTAGTCTTCTAGTAGCTGTATACATATACCTGTGACATATGGCCCCATGTGCGCCTGCATGTGGCATGTCAACCCCTACATGACTGAGTTATGGCCCATGCACACACTGCCCTCCCCATAGCAGTATTATGACAAGCATGCTGAGGTCATCCATTGTGAAATACACCTTGGGAGAGCTGTAGCTCAGTAATCTCCATGGCGCGTCCCATAACTGCATACTGCTGTAGTGTTATATTAGTTAGGTAGTAGTCCTAACCCCAGACTTGCCAAGTGTGTGTGTGAATGTGTGCGCATTTGTCTGTCTCAGACTGTGTAGAGAGAAATGGTTTATAGGCTACCCACAGTCCGTACAAATCATATACTCACCTTTGGCAATGCTGCTGATGTCACTCACGTAGAAATACACCTCTGGGAACATTGTAGACCAGTAGTCTCTGTTGTGTGTTTTGTAACTGCATATTGCTGTAGTGTGATAGAGTAGTTACACCAGTGTTGTAATCCCAGACTTGTCAACTGTGTGTGTGTCTCTGTGTGTGTGTGTGTGTGTGTGTGTGTGTGTGTGTGTGTGTGTGTGTGTGTCCTTCTGCCTGAGGACAGACCAATGCTTTTAGAGTACTCACACTCTGTACAAGTCATATACTCACCTTTGGCAATCCTGCTGTTGTCACACACCTAGAAATACACCTCTATGACTGCTGTAACCCGATATTCTCTGTAGTGCATGCTGTAAATACGTATTGCTGCAGTGTGATACACTAGGTAGGTAGGGGTTCGAATCCAGGACATGGCAGGTGTGTGTGTTTGACTGTCAGAGCCTGTGTAGGGGTGGCTGTGAGTGTCTAACCACTGGACATGTTGGGGAGTGGATTTTGCAGTTTTCCTATATGGTGTCCGTCTTATGACACAATGCAGACCTCACAAGGTTTACAGATGTCAGTCAGCCACGGGACTGCGTTGGCAAGCCATATGCCTACATCTGGCAAAAGGCCTGGTGAACAAAGTATGCAACCCTACTAGTACCCGGTATATGTTCTGAACCCATGTGTCATACACAAACACACTTGCTTAGGATATCCTGGTATGTTGCTAGTACCATGCACATTGATGACAGATAGGCATGGTGTGATTGCAGTGGGCTGCAGAGGACATGGCACCCTGTACAGCAGTACAACAGGCACATAATTGCGGACAATGTGCCTTCACTATGTTCCCCACTGGATGCCTGCAACATATGTGGTGCCATCAGATGTGATCCACAGAGGCCATACAATGCCGTACACATGTGTTCTGTATGGACCAATGCCACTGACACCAAGAATACCTGTATCATGCCATCAACGCACCTGCTGACTATAAGCAGATTTAGCCACACCAGGCCAGTATTGGCATATCGGAGGATAACAGTCTGTGTACACAACATGTGCCTGCCAAACCAGGTACACCTGTACATGTCACTGTACAGTATTGTGGGACATGTACATCCCAGGCAATGTCCATGTCAAGGACTATCAAACTAAGACATGGCATGCATTGCAAAGCTATGGCCATACACAATGGTAACCAGGATGTCAGGGCAGTTCATGCAGTACCCATCTGAGTGGGACATTGCAGACACTACACTCCTGTACCACACTGCACACCATTGTCGGGTGGCGCAATGCCAAGGATTACCCCTCTCCCAGCCTTGTACAGCCATCTTGTACAGCCAACCACTACACACCCATGAAGCAATGCATACATGCATGTCAGTACTGGCACCTTGTGTCTGCGTGTGGGTTATGATGCTCCCAACCACAGTCACTCCCAGTATAACCCCCATTGGCATACCAACAGATGTCAAACACGTTCACATGCCCTAGCCCATAGAACCTCCAGATATCCCCTGTGGTGCATGTAGTACCTGTGCATTACTGCAGTGTGGCAAGCTAAGTAGATAGAGAGTGTATTTGTGGCCCTGACAAAGAGTGTCAATATGAGTCCACTAGAGAGTGTGGTTGTGGTGACAATGGCATCTGTTCATGTGGACAGTCATGTGTGCTACACCTAATATATGTCTACTATAGCTCTGTTGCACATGTCTCCCCC
>NC_056730.1:25246256-25248756 GCF_019279795.1 Protopterus annectens | reverse complement strand
ACCAACTAGTTTAGCATCTAATGAATTATTGGGTCGTTTACATACATGCACTGATGAAGAAGTAAATGCAGGTGCTATGACTGATGTTAGAAGGAAAACTTCGGCGGAAGGAGCATATAAAATTGATTTTTCAGCTTTTCCGCTACCGATAAGATCTGTGAGGAAGAAATCAGTAGAAATGGAAACGCAACGAGAACAGAAACGGAAGGAGTCACCACCTCAACAACAGGTGCGTACTTTAAAGAAAATGTGGACACAGTAGGTTTGGTTTGGAATATTTCCAACCATATACTGTCCACTATGGAACTAGCACTTTTAAACAAAGGATTGGGTTTTATACCCACTAGATTTAAGCGACACAGTTCTGTCAGTACGCATGTTTTTAAGAAATTTGACTTTGAAGTTAGCCCTTGGTTCTGATAACAACAGTGATAAACACTCTTTTAAGAGGAAGAGTAATTATACTCCACAACCTCCTGCTAATGTGGAAACTTTTTTGAAAGCTTTTGAGAATAACATTTACAGTAGTAATGATTTTGGTAAACCTAATTCCCATTTTAATTTAAGTAAAGAACAGATGCAAGCTTTAAGAAGTCTACAGTTAAATGAAACAATTGTTATTAAACCATCTGATAAAGGTGGTCGAATTGTTATCATGGACGCTAGTTATTATTGTGGTACTATGAATGAAATGCTTAATAGTGATGCATATGAACAAATTGTCTCTAATGATGTGCATGAGATTACACAATGTTTATATGTCTATTTTAGAATGCAATAATATCGGCATTATTACGAATGAACTGTTAAAGTATTTTCTTGTCGAATATCCACTCACGCTGAGATTGCATGGGCTTCCTAAGATACATAAAAATCCAACCCGACCAAAATTTAGACCTATAGTGGCTGGGGCTGGATGGATAACAGAACCACTGTCCATATATTTGGAATGCGAATTAAAAAACATCTTGAATAGATATTCCTATGTTTTGAGAGATACAGAGCATTTTTTGACAGATCTATATGAGTTTACACAGAGTGTTGATAGTATAGAAGGAATAACTCTCATCACTATGGATGTAGAGTCTCTGTTTACGTGCATTCCAAATAATTTGGGTATTAATATACTATACAACTTGTTGGTTGATGATAATAGAGTGGAAACTTCAAGAGCTGAATTTTTTTGTTAATTATTAGAATTAATTTTGGAAAACAATGTATTTTTGTTCCAGGATAAACATTATAAACAAAAAAAGGGGGTAGCCATGGGCACGAGTTGTGCCAATACTTACGCTAACCTCATTATGGTTGCAATGAAGTCCAAAAAGTGAGAACAGTCACCACGAGTAAATCCTTCTATAGAGTAGTCCCAACTCAAGCTCCTGACACACTGAAAATATCCACGATGGAAATATGTAAAAAAATTCATTTATTGGAAACAGAGAATAAGCGCTTTCGCATAGTTAAACTATGCTTCATCAGATACCAGATAGTATCTGATGAAGCATAGTTTAACCATCGCTGTCTGTTTCACAAATAATTTTACATTTCCATCGATATATTCAGTGTCAGGAGTTTTATCAGAAGGATTTACTAAATGACTGTTCTCACAGAACTTCATCTACCTCTTCTTGTTTTTGGTGAGAACGTCTTCGGTATTGAGTTGTGTTTTCTACTTTTATTGCTCATTATGGTTGCGTGGGAACAGGAACACCTGATAGGCAACCCCAACATTCTATTCTATAGACGTTTTGTGGATGACCTTTTTCTCATTTGGAAAGGAGATGAGATAGGTCGCACAGATTTTCTTAAACAGATTAACACTACTAGTAATTTTTTTAAATTTACTATGGAATACTCTTATCATAGTATAGACTATTTAGACGTTACTGTGTACATTGATGCACACATAATGAAGACGAAAATTTTTAGGAAATCTTGTTATTGCCCTGCCTTTCTTCATAGAGAAAGTATGCACAATCCAACAATTTTTAATAACATAGTGAAAGGACAAGCGATGAGACTGTCTAGGCTTTGTTGTGATGAACAAATATTAACATCAGAAATGTCCCAGTTGAAACATGATGTTGTGAATAGAGGATACATTCAGGGAGATATTGATCAAATTTAAAAACATACATGGGAACGTAGGAAGGATAGAGCTAAACCTTTTTATTCTAAAAGAAAGGTTGTACCAAAAGCTAGTACTAATAAGAGAATGGACAGAATTAGACTGTCCATAGTTCTACCTTATAGTAATAATGTCAATAAAATTCAGGATGCCATCAAAGATAATTGGCATATTCTATTGGTAGATGATCATACTAGGCAGTTGGTAGGTGAACATCCATCTTATGTTTATAAGAATTGCAAGAATCTAAAACAGCATCTGTGTTATCGAACGGGAACAGGGAATAATCAGTCAAGGATAAATCCTTTGGAAATGGGCACTAAGAAATGTGGGAGATGTGCTCAATGCCAA
The DNA here is from genome assembly GCF_019279795.1 of Protopterus annectens. Lineage (NCBI taxonomy): Eukaryota > Metazoa > Chordata > Ceratodontiformes > Protopteridae > Protopterus > Protopterus annectens. Next base: position 25,246,274 of record NC_056730.1, on the reverse strand, counting down.
TATATACATGAATCCAGA
>NC_056730.1:25223756-25238756 GCF_019279795.1 Protopterus annectens | reverse complement strand
GTATTCTTCTGGTGCAGGGTCCTACTTACACTGGATATTTGTGCTTTGGTGTATTCACTAGTGAATCTTTATTTGGCACAAGTACTTTAGAACTGTCTGTGCCTGATGCTGGAGATCTTCAGCCTCGGATAATGATGGCAGGGATTGGGTGGCACTGTCAGGGAGTAGACAGTGTGTGTATGTGGACACATGGAATGTGACCACTGCATCTCCAGCACAGACCATGGACTCATCCTCTGTACTTGCAGATATCCAAGCTACCCATCTCACAGACAAGACATTTTAATGGGGGCATCATTGATCAGGGAAGTGTGCTGTCCCTAAGTAGACAGGACAGATAATCTGTCCCTAGCAAAGGCACTCACATGCTGAGAAATTCTCATGTGGTAGTGGGTAATGGTGCGTGCTGGAGACATGGCAACTGCCATAACTCTGAGGTCAGTATGCCAGTACCACAGAGCAGTGTATGCAAAGGCACATGCTAGTAACATTACACCTATTGTGGAGATAGTGAGGGTGATTTAAGGTATCCATGACGACCAACAGGAATGCACGTCCTTTATATCTGATTTCTTGAATAGACTCGCACAGTGGAATGTGCACTCTTATCTCTGGCTTGCCTGCTAGGGGTGAGGGTCCATCCATGGAGCCATTCTATTTGATGGTTGCCAGTATGCCCATGGACAGCCATGATCCATTTCCTGCAGTTGTAGCATTTCTATGGTGACATTTGTCATGGAGTTGTCTACTCCCAGAAGAGGACATCCCCGTGGTCTTGGCCATCACCATAGTGGCCATCACATAACATACTGCTGAAGGTCATGCAGCACACCAGCACCTAGTCAGGCCTGTGGTACATCAAGAAACTGCTGGAATAGCCATCTGTCATAGACAGAGGTATGCATGGTAAGCTGAATCCTCTGCCTTGCATGCCTTGGCCCTGTCCACTATATCATGCCACATGCTACAGTTGAGGCTGTGTCCCTGCAGATGCACACACATATGTCAACTGATACTGGCCTTTCTAAACAAGTGTTTCATTAAAGTCCCTCCCTCCACTCAGTACTGACATTTCACAGAAAAAATGTATGGGTGTAATGAGCCAGGGTCCTGGGGTATATCAGGTGTCATCAACAAAATGTCCCTGTGGGAAGTTGCCCCCCCACACCAACTGTTGGTGCCGGTCACAAGTGTGCCATAAGTGGCAGGTGTGATAACTGCCTGGTTAGTCTGACCACACATTGTAGATGAAATCCTGTACATTACAGACCACCTAGCAGTTGATGGAATGATACCCTTTGCAATTCGCATACCTACTTCCCAGTTCACCAGGTAGGGCCTATACTTCAATGTGGTGCAGTCAATGGTCCTCAGTATCTCAGGGAAACAAGTGATATCACAGAATTCATACATTATGTTGGCTCTCTCTCCTCTAGGGTGAGTGGGATCTACATGTGCTCCACCACAATGCTGGAGCCTGGCATTGAAAAACTGATGGAGTATTCTCAAAAGGGATATCTGACAATACCCCCATTGTGTCCCGGTAGTTCATTGAAATGTCCCTGTAGTTAATATAAGTAAAGTCAAACATACTTTAGTTTCCACTCCATGACTCCATATGACTGTAGATGAGGCTGACGTATGTCCACAATTTCTTGGATGGTGTCTGTGTTTACACAGTACTGCTGTACAATGTAGGTGACGGCAAGTCCATAGTATGTTAATCGCGGTCTGATGACCTGGCCTCTTTAGGGGCAAAGTCGCATTCTGTTGGGCAGGGCAGCTGCAGTAAGAGTCTCTTTCACATGCACATTTACTAATGCTGTAGCAGCCCCCGTAGCACTACATAGCGATCCCTTCAGTCTGAACACAAGCATTCAGCTGGGTTCAGATGTATGTTGGATGTAGCCATGTTGCGCTGTATGTATAGTTTTCTGAATTACTCCACTATCTCGTTTTGCCTCATTAGCATACATGTTGATGCTCATTTTAATAATAATGCTCATTACTATGTCATTATATGACCATTAGCATATAACATGTCCAACTGTACCGCCTGGCCTAACCACTGTGCAGAGTTTGTTTTTCTGAAACTCACACACCCTGAGGTTGTCATGCAAGTTCATTTACCATGATGCAGCAAAGTTTTCTGAATCCAGCTTCTTGTGTGTATTTACTAACTGTGTTAAATACATTTACTTCTATATGTTATGTGTTCTCAGATTAAGTTGTCTGTATAATCACTTTGGCTGAGAAAACAGCAAAAATAAATTACTTTCATCAACTGGCAGTTCTCATACCCATCAGTGACAGCCAACTTGTTGGCTGTGAGCCAACAACAGAAGGGTCAGTCAATCATTTATTTATTTTTTTTTTGTATATTGCTCTTGCATACTTATGTATCGTTGATGATAATAGGTATTCTATACTGTGAAGGATATAAAACCTGAAATTCAAATGTTTGTCATTGCTTAATAAGGTGTTTACCTTACAAACACAAGGTGCAGGGTTTGATTCTCACATGGCATAATTGGCTAGGCTTAAAATGGCCCACAAGGGCAGTTAGCCTAGTGCTAATCTATGAACCTGTGAACCTTATTTTGCAAGGAACTTAAAAAAAATACAAGGCAAAGCAGGATCGGTCTGAAAAGTGTCTGCTATATCCATAAAATGCTCCTAATCATTCGGATGTTGCTAAAATGGCTAATGAAGACATTCCCTAAGAGAAAGATACCAGTAAATTGCACTTTCACAAGCAGCATGCTTTGGAAAAGTAATTTTGCCTGGGAACTAGGCTACAGTGACTGCTTCCAGGCAGTTTGCTTCAGAACTGCACAGATGCCTTGTCATCTTGTTATCTAATAGGTTGTTTTTCTTGTGATGTGATGCACTTGTGCAGCTCTGAGAGGTACTGTTGGAAAGAGCTGCTTTAATGCCATCACCGTAAAGGAGAAACGGAAGTTGTTGGGGAATGTATTTGAGCAAGTAAATTAAAAAAAAAACACTGTCAAACAAAAAATAAGGAGCTGACTGTATGCTGCAAAGGATGATGCTGCTACACATCAATGTCTTTGGCTTGCTTTTGTTGGGTACTGAGGATCAGCCAGATAACAGTAAGAGAGCAACTGTAAACTTTTACTTTTTTGTTTACATTTTTCTAATAGACATAATAATTTTAAGACATGCAGTTAAGGAGGCATTATCAGAGGACTTGCCAGTCCTGATTGTGCTAGTGTATCTGTAATGGTTTCTAAAAGATGAGTATATTTTTTTATGAGCACTCAAGATGTGATTTTGGGAAGTGCAAGAAGGGCAGTATGAGTTAACAAAGTTTCTTCTTTCTGTTTCAATAGCTGCATGTAGTTCCTTCCAAGATATGTGTGCATCAGTATTAGATGCTCTCCAGAATGGGCAAGTATTGTCTGTACACATTAAATCTCTGGCTTGAAGTTTTTTTGTATTGCAGCCAGGTATCGACAAGCAATATGGAGATTTAGCAGTGGCATACTTTAGATGCTAGGTGTGGTCCAAAATGTGCCACTGTGAGCACCTTATGTCCTTATCTGCTCCCATCATCCACCTCACATGGGTTAGTTGAAGGGACTGTGCCAATGTCCAAAAGAAGTCCAGATCAGAAGCCTCTTCCGTGGCTGCCTGTAATATAACACCAATGATGTTCTTTCTGAACTGGAACTTAAGGTCCTGTGTAGAATTAATAAAACCAGATATGTATGAAGCAAGAAGTTTTTGAATATAAATGATACATCAAATAGATGTTTTATTGAGCAGCATGTGCTAGTTTGTGATTGTAGTACTGTTCAGTGGTAGCCAGCACAGACTGTATCAGGATCAGAACATCTGTTGTACGCACTTAATGTCGGGAATGGCCACCAGAAGGCATGCAGACCAGTATCTTAAGTCCCACTTACCAAAAGGCCTAATACCTGATACAGGGTGATTAAGACTGATAGTCGACCTCATGACTAGTTGTGAACCTGTAGATGGATGGACGACCAGGGACATGCCTTAAGAAGGGCTGATAACAGCCATTTCCAAAGATGATTGGTTGGCCAAAGCTGTACTCTAAAGAGGATGGATATCCATTGGCATACTGCAAGAAAGATGGATGACCAAAGGTGAACCTTTACCATGCTAAGTGATGAAGGGAATACCTCTGGAATAGTGAATATTGTAACCAGCACCCAGCCATGATGGATGACGTTACACGTGGTGTAAGAGGGATGGCAGTGTTAGGGATGACACTGGCACTGAATGATGACCATAGGATTTACCGAATAATTGGCATTGATGATGGATTTAAGAGCTGTTCTTATTTTATCCGGACAGTTCCTCTTTGGAAAGGTGCCCCATGGGGTGACAAAGACATGAAAATGTAAAATGTCCTGCAATTTTAGGGCAAAAATGTTTTTTTTTTTATTTCAGCTGTTGCAGAAAACTGTAATTTTGTATCTGATATACTTTAGTGTGATGCTGTATAGCAGAAACAACTAACATTTGATAGCACGGAGACTTAGTTTGTTGACAAAGTGAAAGCAAATATTTTCAACGAAATGTGGATACATGTGTAACTTTTCTACTACAAAATGATGTTGCTTTAATAAGTTTTACACTTTGAGCATATAAAAAAAAGGTAGGCAATTCTAACATGCAGTCACATTTTAAGTATTATTAGCTTTATACACACCCATACAAATATCCTCACCTTTCAATCAAATAATAACATCTAAATATCTGTTTGCCAACTTTGTAATTATGTTACAATGAAACTTCTCAATGCATTTTGGGATAGTTGATAAAAATGAAAGTACACTGGTGCCATCTACTGGAACTTTGTGTTCATACACTAAGAAGGTGTAGCACCCAGTTCATTTTTATTGTGATAATTTGAATTCACTTTTCTGTTAAAAATGCCGTTTGTGTATTTAGCAGATTATATGTTTTTAAATTGTTGCCAGTTATTTTACTTGATGTCTAAGTGCAGGATTGTGTAGATTATTTAGATGTTTCTACTTAAAGTAATGAAACCTGAAATTCTGAGAATGAATGAAACATTGACAGAAAGTACTGGCTAAAATGTTTCTAAAAATGTAACTCAAGTTGTCAAACGTGTAGAAAACACAGTGTTTTTTACCATAATGTTAAGTTGCCAGAAGATTAATAGAGACAGACTCCAAGTCAACCATCTGAAGCAACCACAGGAAGCCTACACACTTTTCTACATAGTACGAGCTCACATCACTCTCTTCCCATGTCCTCTGTCTCCACCTAGTGACATAAGACCAGAACACAACATATTCCTCCCTTACTTAAGAACAACACTGCACTTACAATGTGTAAATTAAACATCACTAACATTGTAATGAACATTGAATTACATCAGCATTTATATATATGCAACATAGTCCTTAAGCCAACAAGGGTATCCTTCTCACACAAGCTGGAGGAATGTGAAGAGGTTCAGGCATTGGTGTCACTGTAGATTGAAGCGGTGCATCCACTGGAGCATCCCTTGAAGCATCACTTATCTCAAGTGTATTTGACTTAGATACATGGGAAGAATGCCATTTTTATCATGTGCCAACAAGTAAGTACATGGACCAATTTCCTTTTGAATTTCCTCAGGTCGTGAAAACCTTTGATGTGCTTTTGGAACATCTGTTGGATTCCGAATATGCACCTTGTCCCCCTTTTGAAAATGAGGGATCAGTGCTCCATGTCTAGTATCGGAATACTTTTGCATTTTCTCTTGAAGAGAGGAGACCCTTTTACCAACAGTATCAGCATTAACCTTGCAGGAAACAGGATGAGGAAGAACACTGAGGTGTATTTACATTTTCCATCCAATAAGCAATTCAAAAGAAACTCCTGTAGTAGCATGTGGTGTTGCACGATATACCTGAAGGAATTCTGAGAAAACCTGTTTCCCGGGTTCACTTGTAAGATAGCAGACTATATGCACCCTTTGAGAACATGATGAAATCTTTCAACAATACCATTTGCAGCTGGGTGGTATACTGAAGTACGTATTGTATATCTCTTTCAGGCAGAAATGCTGCAAAATCTGCAGATGTAAATTAACACCCATTATCTGATACAATGTTATGCAGATCTCCAAATCGGCTAAAAACTGAAGTGAGGAAGTGTGTAACATTTTGAGTAGTGACAGAGAAAATGAAGGCAACTTCTGGCTACTTGCTGTGATAATTAATGAGGGTTAGGGCATAATGACAATTCCAGACAGCCATTTCAAATGGACCTATTGTATCTGTGGCCAGCTTTTGCCAAGGTTTGGATGGAAATGGAATAGGTTGTAAAGGTGCCGCTGAAGGAGTGGCAGTCTTGTCAGAAGATTGGCAGAGTTGACAATTTTTAACTTGAGCTGCAACCATGTTATCCATACCTGGCCGCCAGTATAGCTCACGAAGCCACTGTTTGGTTCTCACCATGCCTTGGTGGCCTTTATGAGCAAGTGTCACCAAAGTGTGGTGCAGAATAACAGGAGCAATGGGACGAGTGCCAAATAACACAAAGTCATCTTGTGCACTGAGTTCATCTCGTAATCGGAAATATGGGCTCATGTTTGTGTCTACTGCATTAAAAGAAGAAAGCCAACTCCTGGAAAGCTGGGTTCACAGAGTGGACAACTCACTGCAGGAGACAGAGGCAAATTCACAACGTGATAGGGCAGTTAAAGCAGAAGACAACATCGCCACAGATTCAGGTTCAGAAATATCTTCAGCAGTAGCAGGCAAGGGCAAATGAGAGAGACAATCAGCAATGTAATTCTGTGATCCAGAACAATAAGCAACAGTATAGCTGAAAGACAGAAGTCATGCTGCCCAATATGCAGTCTACATGCCTGCCAGATCAAACCCTTTAGAGGACAGTAGCAAGGTCAACACTTGATTATCAGTACAGTGAGTAAATTTAAGACCCCACAAGTAAGTTCTCCATTTCTCAACAGCCCACACACATATAACAGCCTCCTTTTCAACTGTAGAATATTTCCTTTCAGCAGCAGTAAGAGTCCTAGATGCAAAGGCAACAGTCTGTTCTGTATGGTTAGGATGAACTTGAACAAGGACAGCTCCAAGCCCATAATTTGATGCATCAGTTGAAACTATAATAGGCAAATCAGGGTCAAATAAAGTCAAGGTTGGACTGTCAAGCAGCCACTGTTTCACTGACATAAAACTGCGCTGAGATTCCTCAGACCAAGAAATTGACATATCTTGGCAGAGGCAGGCACATAGGAGTTCTACAATGATGGCAAAGTGTGGAATAAACTTATTATACCAAGATGCAAGGAAGGAACGTAACTTGGAAACATCCGTGGGAGCTGGGGCATGGAGAAGACCCTCAAGATGCTTCTGATCAAGGTGTATCCCGTGTGTTGTAACAGTATGGCGCAGAAAACTCAAACTGGCCTGATTGAAATGACATTTTGATTCATTTAGTTGTAATCCTGCATCTTTTATGCATTTAAGAACTGCTTTAAGTGTCCACTCATAGTCAGCCTGTGTTCGTCCCCAAAAAATTCTATCATCTAAGTGGTTTGCAACATTTGGCAACCCCTGCAAAGTTGTAGCTAGCATCTTTTGAAAAGCGGATGGAGTAGATGCTAACCCATATGGAACCTGGCAGAACCTGAACAATCTGTTATGAGTGATAACGGGAGTCAAATCCCAGCTGTCTTCATGAATCAAAAGCTGAAAGTATGCACATTCTAAATCAATGGTAGAGAAAACTGTTGCTCCTTTCAGCAAGGATAGCATTTCATCAATGTGAGGAAGAGGAAAACTGTCCTTAATGATAACTTTACTAGGTTCTTGCAAATCAACGCATAGATGAATAGCACCAGTCCTCTTTGCATTCCTGCCGAACTGACAGAGGTAAGCAATGTAATTTTTGTCTTACTGGAGTAACAGAATGCAATACTTTAACTCTGTGTATGAAGCCTTTTGCACAACACAGGGTCAGAGGGAGTAATGGAGCTGTAGAAAGACACATGACAGGAACAAAGTTCGTGGTAGCACATGGTAAGTCAGTACTGCCGTTAAAGCACAAATGTAGACCCTGTATTAAATCCATGCCCAGCAAAGCAGTCCCAGACTCCAGACTGTAGAGTATGTAACATCATCTTTGGACACAGTAACTGGTAAGCAGCCAAGTTACAGGAAGTGGAGTACAGGAATAAGTCTCTAACTTGACTAAAGGTGGTAATGTAGGTTCCCCTTGAAAGTGTGCATCGTGTATACATTTAGGCAGAATGGATACGAATGATCCAGAATCTACAGTGGAAGTTTTCTTTGTGATACTACAACAGATTTTCTCAGATTATGAATAGTCACTTTATCTGATGCTCAGGTAAGGCAACTTCCTGCACAGAACATGTTTGTAAAGCATGGCAAACACTTGCAAAATGACCAGTCTTTTAGCAGTTGTTACATTTAATAGAAGCAGCAGGACAGTGATTACCATTGGCAAGATGCCTATCAGATCTACAATGATAACAAGTACAAAAAGAGGCTGTTGAATGCGCAGCAGCTGTAGGCTGTGAAATGGACGAGGGCTTGGAAGAAGGTTTGTGGTGGTGGCGACCAGCAGCAGACACATGTCGAGTATGTAAAGCTTGTACCGAGACTGATCTAGCTCCCAAAATAAACTTTGCCTGCTCACCCGCACCTTCAGTTTGCGTAGCAATTGTAATACTTTATTCAAAGTCAAATTGGGTTGTAAAAGTAATTAATCATTGATGTGTATGATGACTAGATGCATGTTCCACTAACTGATCACATAACATTTCATCCAGTTTAGTATCAAACTCACATTTAACTACTAAGTTGCATAATGCGGCCACATACTGAGGAATAGTTTCATGGGCAGCCGGAGCACATTTCCTAAAAGCATGCTGCGCAGCAACAACATTTCTCCATAGGCGTGCAGCAAAATGAACTCATAAAGCCCTAATGGCATCCTTCATTGATATACCGTGGTTTGGAAGCAAGTAAACCACTCTCTGACCTTCTAGTCCTAGACAATGAAGGAAAAGTGCCATTGTGCATGCCTCCAGCCATTCATTTCCTGATGCACTAACAACCAGCATGTAGTTATTAACCATTTTCAGCCACATGCCAAATGGTATATCAGGTTCATCTGGGCATGGCAAAGATGGTGGGGAAAAAGAGTAGCAGCATCAGCCAATGTAAACAAACAGAACCAAGTAAGTACCTCGTCGCCAAATTGTTAAGTTGCCAGAAGATTAATATAGACAGATTCCAAGTTCAACAGTAAAATATTTCATGTTAAGTTGTCTATCTCACCTTCATTCTTGCTGGATGGGTTCGGAGCCGACCTCGGCTCCGACTCGGCCACTCTAAAAGCTCGAGATTTGGTTCCACCGGCTCGAGGCTCCACTTATATCCCACAATGCTAGGCGTGAGTTACCCCAGATCTCGTTTGCCGCTACAGCGATCGAGGTGTGTTTTCTACCGGCTCCAGGTTAGTGAAAGTTTAGTCTAGTTTAAATTCTTTAAATTTAGGCTAGTTAGCGTAAATTTCTTACCACTTAGTGTAGTGGACTTGTTTATCCCTTTTTATCTTTCCAGCCCCCTCCCTTTATAAAGAACACTTAGTTCTTCCCCAAGGCCTTTGGGCCCTTCCTTCCCTTTCCTTAGAAGTGTGTATGTGTTACTCAGGGAATTTTATTAACTTACCCTTAGTTTAAAATAATTCCCTTTTAAACCTATCAGTGTAATCTGTGTGTGTGTTTTTTGTGTGTGATTACACTTCAGGTTCCTTGAGTATGTCCAAGGATACAAAGGTCTCAGGCTTCAAGAAGTGTGACTCGTGCTGTCAGAAAATGTCTCTGACAGACGGTCACACTTCTTGTGTGTACTGCCTGGGACCTTTACACCTGCAGGACTCTTGTGCTGTATGCCATGGCTTCAGCCCTAGAGTCCTGCAGGAGAGAAAAAATAAGCTCATTTTGAGGGGCTTAATTAAGCCTGAAGGTTCCCTTCCTGTGTCTTCTGGGAAACCTTCTAAGGCTTCTAGGACCTCGGCTCCAGCTTCAGAGTCGAGGCCTAAGGCTTTGAAGCCTACTGCTTCATCGGCTCCGGCTGGAGCCGATGAGTCTGTGACTACTATTTCAGTGGTTTCCTCGGCTCGGCGGAGCCGAGGAAAGTCATGGGTCGGCTCGATCATACCATCGGAGCCGACATCTAAGAGATCGAGGTCACCGTCCCTTGGCTCCGTTCATTCGGCTCCAGCGTCGCCCCTGCTGACTGAGCGGAGCCATAGATCTCACTCCTCGAGGTCATCGAGGCTATCAGATCACGACCTGCAGAGGGTAGTGAGTAGACTTTTTGAAGTCCGAGGCACTGGCCCAAATGCTCCAGAGTCCGACTCATCAGTCGATGCCTCAGCTTGTTCCACCATTAATATTCCTCCACCGACTCCTTTGAGCTCGGGCCAGGCGTCGGAACCGAGACTGTGGTAGCGTCGGAGCCGATACATTTGTCTGACTCCGTCATCGGCTCCGATTTCTTCCTTTGAAGAATCTCGGCGTCGGGCTTCCTTGTCGGCTCCGAGGGTGAGTGGCATCGGACCCTTGTCCGACCCCCTCTCCCTCTCGGTGCTTGCGCTAGTAGTCGGCTCCGACATCGGCCTCGGAGCCATCTCTGTCGGTGCCGAGGAGGTTCTCAGCTTCTCGGGCGGGGGCCTCTGGCTCTGCCTGACAGGGGAGTGCGTTGAAGTCATGCGGAGTGTGTTGGAACCTTGTTCGACTCCACAGTCGGCTCCGTCCGCCCCTCCCGCCGGTGCCTTTGGTTATGTCTACTCCTCCCTCATCCCAGACCGCAGAGAGCAAGCTCCTCAAGAATCCCTGTGGGGATCTCATCCTCTTCGAGGCCTCTCCTAAATTGGCAGGTGAGCCCCCTAGGAAGAGAAAGTGTAAGAGGAAGCACATAGACTCACCTGAGTCTGTCACCTCTGACACAGATTTAGAGGATTCCGAGGGTTCCCCGTTCCCCTTCTGAAGATGTCTCTTTCGCAGACATTCTAGAGATCCTGAAACAGAGGGGAAATTGGCCAGCCCTTAACCCTTCGGAGGATGAATCTGTGTATCTTGAGGCGTTTGGCTCTCTCCCTTCCATTTCCTGGGTGTCCCCCCCCTTTGATCCCCTCATGCAGGTGGTTGCAAAGAAGGCCTGGACGGCTCCTGATTCAGTGGACCCAACCCCCAGGAGACCCTCCAAATTTATAACTGCACCAACTGACAAGCAATTCCTCACAAAAGGTGTTTCTGTGGATGCTATGGTGGTAGCTGCTGCCACCAAGAAGGAACTAGCTGATCCTTCGGTGCCTGTCCATCCACCTAACAAGGAATCCAGGTCTATGGACAGATACGGGAAGCGGATGTTCTCGTCAGCGACCTTTGCAATGCGTTCGCTGAACTACCTATGCCATTTTACTCGTCTTCAAAGGGACTTGATCAAGGAAGCGAGTGATATGTTGAAGGATCCTACAGCTGCGGGGTTTCAAGACAAGATGAACACTCAGCTGGCTACTCTGAATTCCATAGCTAACTCCTCCATGCGCCTCCTTTCTTATGCGGCTGATGGAGCGAGCAGGGCCGCAGGGACAGGTGTGGCCTTACGCAGGCACGCCTGGATGCGGTTATGCAACTTTGGGACCCTTTAAAAGCGTCTTTCACTAATTCCCGTTTGATGGATCATCTCTTTTGGTCCTCAAGTGAAAGAAACCTTGACTAGGTGCGAGACAGATGGCAAGACTCTTTCTGCCGTCAGTCCGTTTTCTACTCCTTCTAGGCCTTACCCCAAAGGCCAGAAAGGTGGGAAAATGTGGTTCCGTAAACAATCTCAAGGGACTTCGCCTGGCGACAAGTCGGTTCCCGCCAGAGGCGGAGGGGGGAACAACAATGGTAGGCGTCGCCCTAGAGGCAGGGGGTCCATAGAACCAGGGCAATCGTGAAGTCTTCTCTGATAAGCCCTTTCAGCATCCCTGAGGTGTTGCCCGGCTGGCTACCTTCGAGGCAGTCGGGAAGATTGTCACTGTACCCAAAAGCCTGGCTATCCCTGACTCAAGACAAATGGGTACAGTCTATCATTTCCGGAGGTTATTCCATTCCCTTCTTCATTCCAAACCAATCAAAAAATCCCTTCCAGATGTTCCACCCGCTCAAAGGGATCTTGCAGCTTTGGAAATTTCAAAGCTGCTTGCAAAAAGAGCAATTCAGCCAGTTCCAGCAGACCAGCAAGGATCCGGAATCTACTCCAGGTTCTTTTTAGTTCCAAAGAAAACAGGGGACTGGAGACCAATTTTGGATCTCAGTATCTTGAACAAGTCAGTCAAGAAAACAAGATTTGGATGGTCACGCTGCAGTTCTTCCTTCCCCTTTTGGGCAAGGGAAGCTGGATGTGCTCTATTGATCTTCAGGATCGTGCTATCGCGGATGTGCTCTATAGATCTTCAGGATCGTACTATCACATAAAATGAAAAGCCGCTCCAGCAGATTCCTCCGCTTCAGGCTGGGAACCACTCATTTTCAGTTCAGGGCCCTGCCCTTTGGTCTCACCACTGCCCCCCGGGTGTTTACCAAATGCATGGCAGTGGTAGCTTCTCACCTGAGACGACAAGGATTCCAGGTGTTTCCATATTTGGACGACTGGCTCCTCACAGCTCCCACCAAGCATCTTCTTCTAATGGCCAGGGACTACACCTTTCGCACTTGTCGAAATTTAGGCATTTCAATAAATTTCGAAAAGTCTGTTTTGTCGCCTTGTCATACTATTACCTTCATAGGCACAAATCTAGACACAGTCAACATGTCTGCAAGACTAACAGATCAGAGAATAACAGACATACACAAAATAGTCTCACTCCTCTTCAGCAGCAACAGAATCAAAGCCAGTCTAGTTCACTGAAAGTGTTGGGGATTATGGCGGCTGCCATGCCCTGCTTCCATTAGCCAGATTCCACATGAGAATCCTTCAATGGATGCTCTTCACGCAATGGTCGTACCAGCAACTTCCAATGTCTCACACCATTATGATCAGCAATCATGCAGAAATCATCTTCTGTGGTGGATGTCTTCCCCTCAGCTCTTTTTGGGAAGACCCTTTGTTCCTTCCCTCCGGTTTGCTACTCTGACAACGGACGCCCCCCTGATCGGGTGGGGGGCATTATCAGGAGCAGAACTGTCCAGGGCACATGGCAACCAGTGAATGCCACTTGCACATAAATGTTCTAGAGATGAGAGCAGTGCTTTTAGCGTTGCAAGCCCTTCAAGACTCTCTTCCCTTGGGAACGATTGCAATCCAGACGGACAATATGTCTATAGTGTGGTATATCAACAAACAAGGCGGAACCAGGTCCTACCCCTGTTCGAGAAGCACTCAGACTGTGGCAATACGATTTCTTCTCAGCGTTTTCTGATAGCAACGCACATCCCGGAAGTCCAATCAAATCGGACAAGTTGAGCAGAGCTATCCTAATGCCTCACAGTGGTCTCTGAAAGACTCTGTTGTGAGAGAAATTTTTCTCAGTGGGGCCAGCCTTGCTGCGACCTCTTTGCTACTCCCCAAAACAGCAAGTGCAGAGATTTTTCACTCTTTTCCGTTACCAGGCCAACCCAGCAGAGACGCTCTAGTCCAGGTTTGGCCCCTGGGACTTCTGTATGCGTTTCCTCCCTTCCCACTAATCTCTCAAGTGATACAGAAAGCTATCGCTCAGAAGGCTTCATTGATCCTCATTGCGTACTGGCCTCGACAGGTTTGGTTCCCCTTTCTACATCAGTTTCTGTTGGAGCGACCTTGGCATCTGGACCTAGTTCAGATCTTTTTGATCCCTCAGTGGGTCAGTTTCATCGCCTCCCTTCCTCCCTGAACCTCACTGCTTGGTTCCTCCAATTCCAACCTTAGCCAGGCTTCCTCAAATATCTCACTCTGTTAGAGATATTTTGATAGCTTCCCATAAATCTTCCACTCGAAAGATTTATTTGAGTAAGTGGAAACGTTTTGCCTATTGGGCTCAAGGAAGGGACATAGATCCTTTCACTGCTTCCATCCAAATGGTCCTTGATTTCCTAGCTGAACTCTTCCATGCAGGTTCATCTCCTTCTACTGTTCAATTGGCAGCTATTTCTAACTTTCATGTGGGCATTTCAGATTCTACCATCATGTCCCACAAACTTTGCAAAGCTTTTTTGAAAGGAGTTTTTCTACTCAGACCTCCGGTAAGAAATCCTCCTCCTCCTTGGGACCTAAATTTAGTTCTTAGTTCTTTGATTCTTCCCCCTTTCGAACCTGCAGCCTCCTGCTCTTTAAAATTGCTATCATGGAAGACTCTCTTTCTGGTAGCTATTACTTCAGCTAGAAGAGTTTCAGAACTTCATGCACTCAGCTGTCGACCTCCTTATCTGTTGTTCCATAAGGACAGGGTATCTTCTTAACTAACCCGTCCTTTTTGCCTAAGATAGCCTCAAGGCCTAACCTAAATCAAAGCATTGACCTCCTGTGTTTTCCAGAATATTCCAATAGGTCTGAACAAAAATTGCATTGGCTAGATGTTCATCGTCAGTTAAGGTACTATTTGGATAGAACCAAACAATTCAGAAAAATCTGACCAGCTGTTTGTCTCCTATGCAGAAGGCAGAAAGGGACTTTCAGTTTCAAAGGTATCATTATCTAGATGGCTAACATCTCTGATTTCCCTTGTTTATGAAATTAGACACCAAAAGCTACCTAACAAACCTAAAGCCCATTCCACCAGAGCTTTGGCTACTTCTATAGCCTTCCAAGACAGACTGCCTATTGACACCATTTGTGCAGCGGCTACTTGGGCTACTCCTCACACTTTCATTTCTCATTATAAGTTGGATTTAGCTTCTAGGCATAGAGCTAGCTTTGGTTCCACTGTTCTCAAAAAGTTCTGTCCTTCCGGCCCAGACCAAGGACT
>NC_056730.1:25063487-25223256 GCF_019279795.1 Protopterus annectens | reverse complement strand
GCACACTGGCTTTGTGAGATATGTGTTGCACGTGTTTTGTTTTGGGGTAGCGGTTGCTTGGGTGTCTGCTTTGGAGGTCTCTGCTGCTTAGGCAGATCTTTATTTAGAACCTACGTGTATGTTTTTGTGTGATTATGTGTTTGGTTTGCTGTCGTGGTAGGTCTATGTGAGACTGGAATTGTAGTAAGTGTGGTTTCCTTCTCCTCCTTACTGGTTATGCCAGTACTGAATTGAGAGAGCTTAGCCTCCAGTTTGGTTATATGGTTGCATCTCTCACATGTGTTGGAATTTGTTGGGAGGAGGAGAGGGTTGTCTGTGTACATGAGGCAGTTGTAACATTGCCTCAAGATTCCCAGATTCACCAGCTGGACCGGAAAGGAGATTGACAACTGACCTTTGGATATGCTAGAATAATATTGGGAATTCCTTTATAATTGAAAACAAGGGCCAGTGGGGAGTGAGGGTGTAGTGCTTTTAATTTTTAGTGCTGACTTATATAATTGCTGTAGTGAGCAAGTGCCAGGTAACTTAAGTGCAATGTGTTACAGGTAACTTAAATGCAAAAACGACAAACAGTAACTTTCTTTCAAGTGTAACAAGAAAATAAGTACAGTAAGCAATGCAGATAACACTAGTGATCCACAGAAGCGCTGAGAAGCCGCGTATTAGGTGGAATTAGTGTTCCAGGGAAATAACAAGCAAACAAACAACAAGCATATAAACAAAGCTAGATTCAGCAGGCCTGGATGTAGTCTATGCTTCAGCAAACAAGGTGTACCAATTTCAGTAAGATACAGTTCAAATATTCAGGCACTATAAACCTTTAACCAGAAATTCCCAGCTCAGAAGGGCAGAGTCCAGCCTCTTCTCCCACAAGAGTGCAGACCACGAACCTTCTTAATGTAAAATAACTGGCCTGAAGCCCAAGTGCTTAAACCAGAACTAATACACTTTAAGAATAACAGACACTGGGCTCTCAATCAGCAGTTCCCAACTTAGAAGGATGAAAGCTACCTGTCCTGCCACCACAGTGCATGCCACAAACTTTCCTAATGTAAAACAACTGGTCTGAAGCCCAATTGCTTAATCCAAAAGACTTAGAATGATAGCTACACTTTAATCAAGTTACTACCAAGCAGTAATAAATACAATTGAATACTTTAGAGAATGCCTGGATTAGTGCTCAAGTTACACAAAAAAAAAATTGATCCAGCAGGCCCGAATCCAGTCTATGCCACAGCAAACAAGGCGCACCAACTTCAGTAAGAAGCAGTTCAAATATGCATGCACTATAAGCCTTTAACCAGAAATTCCCAGCTCAGAAGGGCAGAGTCCAGCCTCTCCTCCCACAAGAGTGCAGACCACGAACCCTCTTAATGTAAAATAACTGGCCTTGAAAGCCCAAGTGCTTAAACCAGAATTAATACACTTTTAGAATAACAGACACTGAGCCCTCAATCAGCAGTTCCCAACCTAGAAGGATGTAAGCTACCTGTTCTGCCACTACAGTGCAGACCCCAAACCCTCTCAGTGCAAAACAACTGGTCCAAAGCCCAAGGGTTTAAACCAAAAGGCTTAGAATGAGTTACACCAAGCAGTAATAAATACATATATATGAACCTATGAAGTAATAAATACAATTGAGTACTTTTAAGATGATGCAAAAGTAAAATAAAGTAGGTAGAAACACAAGTACAGTAAAAGCAGATGAAATTTTTCTTTTTTTTTCTGAACAAGTGCTGAGATCAAAGAAACAGATTTGAGTGCTGAAACTAGAAAACTGGCTAGTTATAAGAAAAAAAAAACTAAGCTAGAAGGCTTCCCTCCAACACAGATGGGCTTGGAGGCTCAGAAGCCTACAAATAGTCTATACCACTTAACAGGAAAGGCAGGAAACAAGCTTACATTTTTTTTTCTGTTTCCCAGATGCTCTCTTTGTACACAGTAGGAGTGCCTGAAATCAGAATATGATCTCACTACACTCAGTTGAGTGAGCAAATGAGATGGGCCCAGAAGGAGTATCCAAACACAAATTATATATATATATATATATATATATATATGTGTGTGTGTGTGTGTGTGTGTGTGTGTGTGTGTCTGTAAACCAATAAATACCCCGTGCAAACGCACTTACACATGCATAATTGTGTTGATATATGCTTCACCTGCATACTAGTGCCTTATTCATTATGACACTGACACTTCACTCCAGTTATCTTGTAATTGATATTTAGCAGGTTATACAGCGGACAGCTGTCGCAATATGTTCATGTATGGATTACTGATGGTGATACAGTGGGAATTGGTACGAGAATGTCTGTTTGTTAGGGGGTTGCTGTAACGAATGCACTATTGCTGTGCTGCTCCATATGCATATATACCCATGGCTCTTGGTTCCCCAAACACACACCCCAACACCTCCCTAACACTGCTGTCATCTATTCTCCTGTCAGATTTGCGGTGTAATGACACCACTATACACTGGCCACTCCCTACTCCTATAGACCAATCCCATCGGTTTACTCACTCCACGTATCCCCAGAACTCCCATACGTTTTAGTCCACAAACATTGCTGATGTGAGCGAACAAAGGAATACTATTCGCAATTATTGGGTTGCCCCGCATGGAACACGCATATGTTTATGGCAAGATTAGACTCTATACTTCATTACATCCTTACTCCCGTTAACATGACACTACAATTAATTAATATGAATGACTATGTGGTAATGCAGACGTTACACATGGGAGCCTGATTATGTACGTGTTCAGCGTATTTCTTTTACAAATAGACCGGTTTAGTACTTGGCTTTGCCGTAGCGGGCAGATTACAGGAATGATTCCATGTGTGGGGAAGCCCTCACATTTGATTATCGTCGGCACAGCACTGACTTTGGACACTGTACACACCTCTGCGTTCTGGCAGTTTCTTCACATCCCTCTTCTGCACAGTCTATTATTCCATCTACTGCCGATGTTTGTATGTACACATTCCTGTTATTTATGTCTACAAATGGAATGCATGTGTTACAGAGAACGTACTTCTGCATATTAATGTCTGCATCTGTGTATGCATATACACCTATTACGAACTCGCTGACCTCCACGGGGCGGTCCAATTAGAACCGGGCCATCCAACCCTGGCACGCCTGGATCCATAATTTCATACCAGTAGTTCCTCCACCCCACCCGTGTTCAACTTGCAGGCGTGACTTCCATTATCCACTTATTATCGCAGCCATGACACACCTCCAAACATTGGCCTCTCCAGAGCGTTAGGGGACGTACACATATATTGTCTCGCCTCGTGTATACGCAGGCTCTCCCACCATTTAGTCTTTGAGCATACCTGCCCTTGCTTGAGTAATGGTCAGACACCCAAATGCGCCATATAATTTTTGGGTAGTCCCAGCAGGGACTACTCTCTGTCTGTGTGTAAAGTAGACTTAGCAATTCAACTATGTTACTCCCACTGGTAATATCCTGCCTGTGGTGTGAGTAGCAGTGCTTTGCTCACTCCTGGCCAGCATGATATGGCATACGCTGACAGCAGTCTATGATACTATAGTTGCTGTTGATTCCCTTCTCATCCCTTTTCTATGCTTTATTGTTACGACGTTCATTCTTCATATATATATATATGTGTGTGTGTGTGTGTGTGTGTATATGTATATTACATCTCTACATACTTATATACATTTCCTATGCTGGGCGCTGCGTACACCCGTGCAAGCACACTCGCATATGCTTATTGTTTGTTACATATGTTTACTGCCGCTTATTTGTGCTTACTTGTGCTTTATTCATTATGACAGTACCACTTTGATTGAAAGGATCTGGTTAAAAATCCCCTGCAATACTCAAGTTCACTTTTACATGTTATTATGTTGGTTTTACAGCAGAACGACATTCATTCCACATGGAAAATTATATGTGCTATAGTTGAAATGGAACCGTGAATGCCTGTTCGTTAGGCAGATGCTGTAACCACTACACTATTGTCGTGCTGCCTCATTTAGATGTATACTCCTGGTTAATAGTTACCCGAACACACGCCTCAACACTTCAATAACACAGCAGGCATCCATTCTTCAGTTGGATTCGCAGTGTATCCACACCAGTACACATTGGCCACTCCCTACCCCTGTAGACCCATCCCATCGTTTGACTCACAACACGTATCCGCAGGAAACCCTAACGTTTAGTCCACAAACATTGGTGACATGAGTGACCAATAGGACACGATTCGCAATATATGTGTTATCCCACATGGGACACGTCAAGATTAGACTCTTACTCCTTACATACTTACTCCCATTAACATGACACTACAATGAATTAAATAGTCTGACTGTATGGTAAAGTACACGTTACACATGAGAACTAATTATGTACGTGTTCGGCGTGATTCATTCACATATAGACCAGTTTATTAATTGGCGTTGCCGTTGCAGGCAGATCACAGAGATTATTCCGTGTGAGACAGTCCTCACATTTGATTTATTCAGCACAGCAATGACTTCGGACAATGTACACACTTCTGTGTTTTAGCAATTTCATCCCTTTCCTCTTATCTACTACCTATTATTCTATCTACTGTTGAGGTTTGTAAGGGCACATTCATGTGTTTATGTCTGCAAATGGAATGGGTATGTTACAGTGAATGTACTTCTACATATAGATGTATGCATGTGTGTATGGATACATACATATAACTAACTCGTTGGCCTCCACGAGGCGGTCCAATTAGAACCAGGCCATCCAACCATGAGACGCCTGGATCCATAATCACATTCCCATGGTTCCTCGAACCCACCCGAGTTTGACATACATGCAATCCATCCATTATCCAGTTGCTTTCACAGCCATGACACACCACCACCACACATTGCCGTCCCCCCAGCGTAAGGGGCCCTAAACCTATGTTGTCCCAACACATGTATTATCATGCTCTCCCACCATTTAGTCCTTGAACATACCTGCCCTTGCTTGTGTAATGCACGTAAATCCAAATATCCTGTCAATTTTTGGTAGTCCCACTGGGGACTACCATCTGATTGTAAAGTAGACTTAGCAGATCAGCAGTGTTACTCCCACTGGTAAAACCCTGCATGTGGTGTGAGTAGCAGTGCTTTGCTCAGTCCTGGCTAGCTTGTTATGAATACACTCACAGCACTCTATAATACTATAGTTGCTGTTGATTCCCTTCTCATCCCTTTTCTATGCTTTATTGTTACGACGTTCATTCTTCATAAATATATATATATATGTGTGTGTGTGTGTGTGTATATATATATATATATATATATATATATATATATGTGTATATGTATATAATGTGTGTGTGTGTGTATATATATATATATATATATATGTGTGTGTGTGTATATGTATATAATGTGTGTGTATATAGATATATATATATATATATATATATATATATGTGTGTGTGTGCATATATGTGTGTGTGTGTGTATATATATATATATATATATATATATATATATATAGATATATATATAGATATATATATATAGATATATATATATATATATATATATATATATATATATATATATATATATTACATCTGTACATACTTATATACATTTCCTATGCTGGGCGCTGATTACACCCGCACATACGCACTCACATATGCTTACTGTTTGTCATATATGTTTACTGCCACTTATTTGTGCTTGCTTGTGCCTTATTTATTATGACAGTACCACTTTGATTGAAAGGATCTGGTTAAAAGTCCCATGCAATGCTCAAGTTCACTTTTACATGTTATTATGTCGGTTTTACAGCAGAATGACATTCATTCCACATGGAAAGTGATATGTGCTATAGTCGAACTTGAACTGTGAATGCCTGTTTGTTAGGCGGATGCTCTAACCACTACACTATTGGTGTGCTGCTTCATTTATATGTATACCCATGGTTCATATTTACTCGAATACACACCTCAACACTTCACTAACACAGCAGGCATCCATTCTCTTGTTGGGAAAACTGCACCACTACACATGCGCCATTCCCTACTGCTCTGGACCAGTCCTGCATGTTGACTCACTCCAAGTATATTCAGTCTTCCCAAGCCTATAGTCCTGGCACATACGTTCATATGATGGTCAGGGTGTTCATATGGTCATTCGGTTTTAGGCTCATCCGACTGGGGACCGGGACTGCCCTGTACCCGTTTGAAAGTCAGACTTGGCACGTGGACAAATTTAGTCCTGCTGTTAGCATCCTACCTGTGGTTAAAGACGCAGGGGGTTTGCCCACTTCTTGCCAACTTGATATGTCAGCACTAGATAATACAGGTTGTCAAAGGAAAAAACTTTAAAGACCAATTCACGTTAGGTTCAAGCAGGGCACCCTTTATTACTTGCAACAAGGAGACAAAGCATGTAGGCACAAGGTTTGTCTGAATTACTGGTGATTAGTTTGTTATTCTTATACAGTTCTCTTCCTGCCACACAGAAAATGTTACTATTCTATTGCTGACGTTGTTAGACACAGCTTTCTGTATGTTCTACAGAAAATGTTACTAGCCTTATTGCTGACTAAGTTAGATTATCTGCTGTTTTGCAAAACATTTTGATAAAACAACCTGGTCTTGGGCTTATTTTAGCCCATTTTAACTTTTCAATTCTTCAGTTGTACTGTTCTAATACATGTGTTACATTTTGTCTAGATTCAAGGTACATTTCTAGATTTGGTACAAGTAATGCTAACTATGGTTTAAACTTTCAAGCATCTATTGTTTTCTTTATCAATGTTTCTAGCAGCTGCATACTTTCTCGTAGCATAAGCAGAAATGAATATCTCTTTAAGTTTCATGACATTAGCAGAAATGAAATGTCTCTTATTATTTTCATGACATTAGCAGAAATGGAATACTTCTTGTTAAGTTTCTAATAGCTGTGCAGATTCATGCAGTGTGAAAAGAATAAATGTATTAACCCTTTTAAACCTCGAATGCTTATACTATTACACAATTTTCTAACATTTTCCCCCTTTTAATACATTTATTCTACTTTCAAGATAAGCATAAACAGTTTTTTCTTCCCCCTAACCTCTTCCTACTCAGGATTTGCAGTTAAGAGAGTCATTCAGTTTAAACTTATGAAAGCATTTTCAGTTTTTTAGCAATTCTTCAAGTTCAGCACCTTGGTATAAGGTTTCTGAAACTGAAATGTCTATAAAGTCTTTAATCAGTCTTTTTATGCAGGGGATGCAGCAGCACACACATACCACCAGTAGGAGTATTCCTACACAGATTGCAATCAGAATGTTCATCAGGATACTGCCCCACCCCCCAAACAATTTCTGGAAAAAGTCTGTCAATGGATTTGGTCCTGGGTTGGTCATGGCTGACATCTGCTGAATTACCTCAAGACAGTTGTCTTATCTCGTGTTTGTGGTCAAGAATATATGAACAGCACTCCTCCTGGATTAAAGCACACGTACCTCCTCTTGCCGCTAGGGTGAAGTCAAGAGCCATGCGATTTTGAAGCACCACTGTTCTCATGGCAGTCAGTTCATTGGTCACTAGTTCTAGGGCAGAAAAGGTTGCATTGCTCATTATTTCGAGAAGCTTAGACAATTTTCTCATTTCCCAGATTGATTTCATTGCTGCATATGCTGACAGTACACCTGCCCACGATATAAGAGTATCACTCAAGTCCATATGTGACAGTCCATTTTTTCCTAAGCCCACAGCATGATGGTTTTTCCAGCGTGCATTGATTTGCCCCACTGGATTGACAGGCTTCTTGATTTTCCCTTGAGGTAAAACTGCTGTGTGTCGTATGGCTGGAACCAGGTACCCCAAAAAACAACTGCCGGACCAATTCTCAGGTAACCATTTATATGCTTTCCTACCACATACAAAGTAACAATCTTCTACTTTGGTAGTAACATTACTATGCCCTGGCTCTGCATGAAACATTTTTTTGTCGATTATAGACAGTTGTCTATAGAGGTCAGCATTATGTTTTACATCACCAATTGTCCTATGCATTAGTTCAACAAATGAATCATAGCTTGTGTTGCAATAGGATCCAATGTTATCAGGTTTAGTGTAGCATTTATAGGGAAAAGTCACATTGCAATTGCTCCAACCCACCTGAACTGTATCATTCTTGTAAAAACACACAGTTCCCTTCTGTCGAACAGACAAGTGCAATGCTATTTTATCTTGTGATGTGACATCTGATGTATCATAAATTAAGTTTTCCCAGGTCTTGTTGGCTCCTAGGGGAACTGAAGTTAACAGTAACCCCCCCATATGCTGTTGGCAAAGCTGTGCAAATCCAGCAATTTGAAACATTAAAGGTCTCAGCGTACACATATTTGATTGCCTGACAAGTGTTAATGTTTGGGTGCCACTCTGCGTGCCACTCTGCACGCTTGTTTAGTTCAATTTGTGTGGCTGGGAAAAGGAATGGCCACAACAAAAAGATTATTGTCACTAGTACAGTCAACAGGATGATTATGCAATACTTTTGAGGAAACGGTTGCTCTGCATTCCTGTTTTCTCCGACTCTTCCAAGTAGGTGTATTTGGATCTTACTGGATTCCGTCATTTTGGACACGTGCTCTTGCTCTCTGCCCTAATAGGACCTTCAGCACCGATGGTTTCTTCACTGGGGTTGAGACGGATCAATCCAATTGATCTGACCCCCCCTTGTAGCCAGACTTTGTGTTGAGGGCCCCGATGGAGAGGTAAGATTTTTGTCCAACTCAAAGTTCTTAACCAGCTTGCAGTGCGTCAGGTGTATCCACGAAGCTCATTCTGCTATCTTACCTGCAGTGGGTGTCGAAAGAAGCACCTGGTAGGGACCTTCCCACCTTGGTGATGACCAATTCTTCCTCTTTATGTTTTTGATCCACACCCAATCTCCGGGCGTCACTGCCACTTCTGATGTCTCAGTTTGTTTTCTATCTGAAGAAGAGTTTGATTGCAGTAGATGTTTAGAACTCAACAACTTTTTCATATATTCAGCTAGTGTGAAATCAGCTTCCTGGTCTGATGACATGAGAAGTTTCCACTGGGGTGTATAATAAGCCCTTCCAAATGATTTTTCAAAAGGAGTCAATCCTTTTGCTGTAGGGACAGTTCTCATGCTCAACAGTGCCAGGGGCAAACAGTATAACTAGTTTTTTCCTGTCTCAGCTATTAATTTTCTCAATTTGTTTTTTAGTATACCATTATGCCTTTCAATTAGCCCTGCAGATTGTGGATGGTATGCACAATGATTTTTTAAAGAAATACCAAAATGCTTACTCAACTGCTTTATTGTTTGATTTCAAAGTGTGTACCATTGTCACTGTAGATCCTTTTCGGAATACCAAACCTAGGAATGATTTCCTTGACAAGTACTTTTGCCACCGTAGCTGCATCTGGATTTTTGGTTGGAAAGGCTTCCACCCATCTGGAAAACATATCTACAATGACAAGACAATACTTATTTTCACATTTGTTCAGTTCTATGAAATCCATACAGATAGTGTGAAACGGATATGGTGGTGTAGGGAAACACCCTTGCTTGGGCTTTATCGCCCCCTGTGCATGATGTTTGTTACAAATCTGACGCATCAAACAATATTTTTTAGATTAGTTTGTAAATCCGTACGTTGTGAACACCTGGTTCACCAGCTGTACCATCCCCCCTGTTGAGACATGGCACTGCCCATGGCTCAACAAAGCTGCATATCGGAAAAAAATAGATGGTAGTATCGGTTTTCCCTCTCTAGAGATGTACAGCCCCTTTTCGAGGATTGCTCCTCGTTTTATCCATCGTTGTTTTTCAGCTTGCGTAGTGACTGTCTGCATTGTTTTTAACATATCTAAATCTAAAATCTCAGAGGGTTGTAATTCCTCATTTAAAAGAAATACTTCTGTGGCTGCTTGTTTTGCAGCTATATCAGCTCTCGCATTACCTTTTGAAATTCTATCTTGTTGCTTGGTGTGAGCTGTGCATTTACAAATGGCTACTTTCTGAGGTAACTGAATAGATTCTAAAAGATCTAAAATAAACTGTGCATGATTTATAGGTTTGCCAGTAGATGTTATCATTCCCCGATTTTTCCACTGTTGCGCAAAAACATGTACAGTAGAAAAAGCGTACTGGCTATCAGTAAAAATGTTTACACATTTACCCTTTGCTAAGGTGCATGCCCGTGTCAGGGCAATCAGTTCTGTTGCCTGTGCAGATAAGTTGTGTGGTAAAGGTTTTGCTTCTATAATCTCAGTGTCAGAGACTACTGCATATCCTACTAGGTTCTGTCCTGCAGGACCCCTTTTGCACGAACCATCCACGTAGTATGTCACCTCGGCATCATCCAAGGGGACATCCGTGAGATCTTTTCTAGGTAGTGTCTTTTGCTCAATTACCTGCAGGCAGCAGTGTGGTGTGCCATCTGCAGGGGCCGGGAGCAGAGTAGAAGGGTTTAAAGTCGTGCATCACTCAATTGTCATATGAGGTTGGCTCGACAATATAGTCATACAGGAAAGATGCCTAGCAGGGGGAAAAATATGCCACCTTTTCTTGTAGTAAAATAATCGTGACTGCATGAGGCACTCTCAAAGTGAGAGGGTGGAACAAGACTACTGAGGCTGAAGCCTGTACTGCCATTGCAGCTGCAACTACTGCTTGTACACAGTGGGGTAAGGACCGTGCCACTGGGTCTAGTTGTGATGAATAGTAAGCAATGGGGCGTTGCTTGTCCCCATGCTGTTGTATTAATACCGATGTCATGTAACCCTGCTTACAATCTACAGTTTGGAAAAAACGTTTATGGTAGTTTGGCAATACCAGAACTAATGAGGATGCTATTAACTGCTTTAGTTTACAGAAGGCAAATTCTGCCTCTGGTGTCCATTGTAACAAATCCTGTGCTGCCATAGGCTTTTTATATATAAGGTCAGTCAGAGGTGCAGATTCCAAGGCATAGTTTGGAATCCAGCTCCGGAAAAAATTAGTTGTACCCAGGAAGGGCATCATTTCCTTCTTGGTAGTGGGTTTTGGTGCTTGCAAAATTGCTATTTTTCTGTCCTCATCTAAGGTTCTACCTTCCTTGGATATTACATATCCCAGGTATTTGACTTGTTTTTTCCAAAGCTGCAGTTTACTTTTATTTACCTTATGTCCTTCAGCGGCTAAAAATTGTAGAAGTGCTATGGTATATTCTCTACAATCCTGCTGGGTGGGAGCTGCCAGCAAGATGTCATCGACATAAAGCAAAATCTGACTGCCTCTTGGTGGGGTGAATCCCGCCAAGTTGCTTGTCATTTCTTGTGAGAATATTGTTGGACTTTCACAATATCCCTGTGATAGTTATGTATATGTATACCTTTTCCCCTGAAATGTGAATGCAAACCAATACTGTCTGTCAGGGTGTATTGGTATCGAAAAGAATGCGTTGCTGATGTCTACCACAGAAAAATACTTTTGTTGAAGTTTCAAATCATTCAACAGGGTGTGTGGATCTGGCACCGTGGGTGCCCTTGATAATACTGCATCATTTAAGGCTTGTAAGTCCTGGACCATACGCCATTCTCCGCTGGCCTTTTTAACTGGAAATAAGGGTGTGTTACATGATGAATCGGGAGATTCTACTAGTATCCCTCCTTTAAGTAAGGCTGCTATTATAGGCTTTATCCCTGCCTCTGCATCTTTTCTTAAGGGATACTGTCTTTTTTGTGGTCTGAATGCTGACTTTGGCGTGATAGTAACTGGTCCCGCTGTACGAATAAGTCCTACATCTGACTTTCCTGTCGACCAGAGAGTTTCTGGTATATTCTGTAAGGCATTCTCTTCCTCCTCTAAAGTGTCAATCAGCTGTCCTCGCTAGACTGCAAGTGCACAGCTGGGTTGGTCTGAGTTATCCAGTTCAACTTCTGTATTTGTATTCCCTGTTCTGACAGTTCTAGTTCTGTCTGTTTCTCCCATCTCGTGACTTTTTCTCCTAGGTCTGCCCATTCTATATTTCTGTTTTTTGTTAAGCTAACATGTGGTAATCGATTAGATTTATAAAGTGCAAAGAACTCCTGGGGCAATGAACTGCTGGCTACACTGTTCCCTTTTGTGTCCCAGTACAGGTTACGCAATATCAATCTGTTTGCATGATTCTTAAATAATTCTTGCTCATATTCCTTATCAGGTCCTGATGTATTACAGTAATACAGGGTACAGTGCAATAGGTGTTGCTTATCAATGTCAAGGGAGGGGAACTTGCTGATGGCTACATTCATTAAGTCTTTGGTCACAGTCCCTGGACCAGTCGTAACCAAGTCCTGGCTGTACCAATAAAACATTTCACCCTCCGATTGCACTGCAAACGTATTAATTTGTCGCTGTGCTTCCATACCCTGCATGGTTGGGATTACTGCTATACCAAATAGCTGCATGAGGTCTCTGCCCAAGAGGTTTACTAGGCATCTTGCAGAAACAACAATTTTGCCTTTCTGTGTCAATCCTGAAACTGGATCAGTTATTGCAGTGTTATGGGAGAGAGGCTCCCGATACAGCTGTCCATTAGCTGCTTTAACCAGTATGTAATCAGGTGACTCTGTGTTTTCTGGCAGTTTGGAGGGATGTATCAGGGTTCGTGATGCCCCTGAGTCACACAAGAATTTGACTTCCCTCCCTTCTACCAAGAGTGTAACTTCTGGTTTCATGTCTGCTAAGTAGAGCTCCACACTCAATAAAGCTAGATCCAATATTTCATTTTCTTCATTGTCACTAACTTCCTGCACTTCCTCTACTCCCTCTATCACATTCTCATTTGTCGTTTCTTCACTAGCCCCTTTTAGTGATTCCTGACTACCATGTAGTCAGTCCTCACCCTCCTTGTCTTCCGTTGTTGCCTTTTTGTTTTTCTTGCAATCCCTTGCCAAATGTCCCTTTTTACCGCATTCAAAACACTTGCCCCTTTTCTTCCGCCCTTCAAAGTCCTCTGATCTTTGATCAGATTGTTTGTTTCCCTGCGCGTTTCTCTTGCCCTTTTTCCCGGACTGCACTACGTAAACTTCTGCTCCATCTTCTACAGAAAATACTTGGGCTTTCTTTTTCTTTTTGCTATTAAAATGCTTTTCGGCATGCCTAGCATATTCAAGTGATGATTGTAACCTGCTTGTACGATGGTCTACCATGTGTTTCGTAATAAAACTGCTTATAGGTGCACTACTGCCCTTTAAGAATGCATTCTTTAATTGCTGTTCATATGGGAAATCTTGTGTTTGATCTTCAGGAACCTGCATTCCACAGTGGTTATTAAAACATTCTAACAATCTGACATAGTACCGGTCAATTGTTTCACCTTTTTGTTGGATGCATTGATTAATGCAAGTCCAGTCTGCTCTAGGTTTCCATTTTTCAGAGATGCGGTCTGTCAGACCTTTTACTCTGGTGTCTAATTCTGCGCTGCTATGTAGGAGGGGTCTTTGTGCAGCGTCACAGGGATTCCATTTCCCACTAATCATGTACCAATCTGTCCCTACAATCTGTCTAACTACCTTTTCTATGTTTTATCCGTTTAGGTTATAACTCAACCTCATTCCTTGTAAATCTTCTGAGAATTTTCTAAAATTAACCTTTGGATGGGGAATTCCCTCAGTGGCTTTCCGGATATCTTCCAGAGTCCAAGGTCTATACACTAAAATAGTTGGGTCCTGATTGTCTTGACCTGCCTGAGGATTGGGTACTTCTATAAGGGGGCATATTTCTTCTTCTTCACTTATAGATCGTGAATTCTTAACCATTTGCCATAACGCGATGCCTTCATCTGAGTTACCTGCCTTTGTTTGGGACCTGGTCCTGATGGGATCTCTAATTTTAGTCAGTTTTAGTTTCATAATATCTCTATCTTCAGTGACTACAGGATATCGTGGGGGTGGACTAACCTGTTCACTTGCTTCATATTCTGGTAAGGGAGGCGGAGGTGCTGATGCTATTACTAAGTTATTGTCCTCCTTATCTAAAAACATTGCTTTTGAATTTTTGTTCTTTTGTTCCCTACGGTTTACTTCCTCAAGCCACCTGTGTGCCTGAGGAATTCCTAATCGATGTTGCTTTTTTACCCGACCTTTGGAATCGGTTTTGAGCTGTTTGATAAGTTTGATAAGTGAGGATTTTTCTAATTTTCCTTCGAATTTATATTTATTAACCCATTTTGAATAATATCTAATATTGTCGGCGCGCTGCGACTGCATATATTTTGCATCTTCTGTTAAAGGTGGATTTTGGGGTCTTTTTGTGCAATTGTTACCCATTTTGTTCTACCCTTTGATCGTTACGTAACTTCTCTTAATTTTTAACATGGTACCACAGATTTTGTTATAGTCTCTTCAGAATGACTGCCTACTTATTCCATTTCTCCTGATCTATGACAAGGCAGTAATCTTTTTTTGTCCCTGACTTGTAAGAAAAATACAGTCTGACAAAAACAATACACATCTAGTCCCTGATCTAAAACAGAAAACAGAAAAAAGTAGATTCACCTTACCTGAGCCCATGTGATTGATCACCAATTCGCGGAGACCCATCCTTCAGTCACAGATCAGAAAGTGGCTGGCCTCTTTTGAACGACAATTCAGTCGGAGGACTTTCCATATAAGAAGAACCGATTTGGTTTCTTCCCCGTACGGTTTCAACCACCTGGCCATCTGATCCGAGCTGAAGGAAAAAAAACTTCAAAGACCAATTCACGTTAAGTTCAAGCAAGGCACCCTTTATTACTTGCAGCAAGGAGACAAAGCATGTAGGCACAAGGTTTGTCTGAATTACTGGTGATTAGTATGTTATTCTTATACAATTCTCTTCCTGTCACACAGAAAATGTTACTATTCTATTGCTGACGTAGTTAGACACAGCTTTCTGTATGTTCTACAGAAAATGTTACTAGCCTTATTGCTGACTAAGTTAGAT
The DNA here is from genome assembly GCF_019279795.1 of Protopterus annectens. Taxonomy (NCBI): domain Eukaryota; kingdom Metazoa; phylum Chordata; order Ceratodontiformes; family Protopteridae; genus Protopterus; species Protopterus annectens. Next base: position 25,208,316 of record NC_056730.1, on the reverse strand, counting down.
TATCTGCTGTTTTGCAAAACATTTTGAGAAAAACAACCTGGCCTTGGGCTTATTTTAGCCCATTTTAACTTTTCAATTGTACTGTTCTAATACATGTGTTACATTTTGTCTAGATTCAAGGTACGTTGCTAGCTTTCGTACAAGTAATGCTGACTATGGTTTAAACTTTCAAGCATCTATTGTTTTCTTTATCAATGCTTCTAGCAGCTGCATACTTTCTCATAGCATAAGCAGAAATGAATATCTCTTTAAGTTTCATGACATAAATGTCTCTTGTTATTTTCATGACATTAGCAGAAATGTAATACTTCTTATTAAGTTTCTAATAGCTGTGCAGATTCATGCAGTGTGAACAGAATAAATGTATTAACCCTTTTAAACCTCGAATGCTTATACTATTACACATTTTTCTAACACAGGTGTTCCGCTTCTGTTTCCTTTGCATTCGTTATGAATGCTTTCTTGTGCCCATTTTCGTTCTGTAGAGATATATATATATATTTATATATATATATATATATATATATATATATATATATATATATATATATATATATATATATATATATATATATATATATTTATATATATATATATATATATATATATATATATGTATATATATATATAAATTATCTGTACGTACACGTACACATGCATTTACATCTACATGATTAATTACTTTGATCATACTGCTGAATGACTGTGCTGTCTGCTATGTTTGTGATAACGTCAGAGTTAGGTGTAACTGCCGTGGCTTAGTGGTAAATCACATTGGTTGTGGTGTATAGGGTCCTGGTGTCGAGCCTGGCCGAGGCGGTTTATTGTGTTGCTGGGCAGAACAAGGGCCATTGGACAAAGGGTGAATACAACGCTTTTCAGCAGCGGTTTTGTGTTTCGCCATGTTTAACCGCCGTTTCCCATCACGCAAACACCTTCTGCATTCTTACTGTGATATGCCACCCCAGTTCACCTTTCAATGGTATTATATCGTTATACAGCATAAAATTTGCAGGATGTGCTCGTATATGGATTACGCATCGTAAATGGTGTGTGCTGCAGTCGAACCGGCAATGTGTGCTCGTTAGGCGGATGCTCTAACCACTACACAATTGCTGTGCTGCTTCATTTGCATATATAACCATGGTTCATAGTTGCCAGAACAAACGCATCAAAACATCACTAACGCAGCAGTCATCCATTCTCCGGTCGGAAATAAACCACACCACTACACATGCACCACTCCCTACTACTCTAGACACGTCCCGTATGTTGGCTCACTCCAAGTATATTCAGACGTCCCAAGCTTATAGTCCTGGGACTAGAACATAAGTTCATATAATCGTCAGGGTGTTCAGTTAGTCTTTTAGTTTTTGGCTCGTCTTAATGGAGACTGGGACTGCCCTGTACCTGTTTTAAAGTCTAGACTTAGCACGTGTCAAATTTAGTTCCACTGTTAGCAATCCTACCTGTGGTTGGAGACGCAGGAGGTTTGCTTACCTCTGGCCAGCTTGATATGACAGCACTAAATAATACTGGGGGTTCCGCTGCTGTTTCCCTTCACATTCTTTATTACTGCTTTATTGTGACCATGTTCATTCTTCATGTGTGTATATATATATATATATATATATATATATATATATATATATATACATATATATATATAAAATATATCTGTACATACACATGCATATACACCTACATACTTATTACATTTCCCATACTGTTGAATGACTGCCACTTACCACCGCGCATACCCACTTACGTCAGCTTGTAAGTTACTTAATCACCCTATATCCAACGGCCATTATTTTGGGCATGATATAAAATTAGCAGCCCTTGCATGGCTTGGACCCAGGAACAGAAACACCTTAGTCACCGGTTTGACCACTGCACCATCCGTGGTACATTCTGCATGGATGGTAGTTAGGATATATGACTTTACTACAGGCATTCCACACTACTGGCAACAAATGTGACAGTTGGTTGGTGTACATATGTATAGTACATGTTAATGTACTATAGATTTCCACTGATTGCCTCTCTGCTTTCTTTGCATTCCACCTGGTTTACACCCCTTGTGCTATCTCCCTCCCCCAATACAAAGTCTATATTAGAATCCTGCTGAGCATGGAGCCATCTTTAAATTTCTAGTCTCCCACCAGGACACAAGTGCTCTTCAGCAATTACATTCTGCTTGCCGATAAGCCATTAGACCTCAGGAATTTGTTAGAAGTGTTCAGATTTGTAAAGTAATACTTACGTTTTGCTGTATTTGGATCTATACAACTAGTATTCATTTTTCTGATTCCTGACTACTGATCTGCTTATTTGTTTATTTAACTGGTTGATTCTGTCATTCAGGAATTGTGTTTTTACTGACACTACCACTGCAGCTATGTTGTCTCTATGATACTATGATGTACTAAAACTGCTGTTCTAACTGTAATGTAAATCTAATTGACTTAGTGTTGGAGTTAGAAACAGTATTTACTGACTTAGCACTACAGTTGTCTCTGCTATTGTGCTGTTGTGTTCATTTTCCTTTTTCTTGTATGCACAGGATAATTGGCTGATAAATGTATTGTGCATGATTTATTAACCTGTTTCCAAACTAAGTTATGGCACTGTGATGTGGTAACTGTTGAAGCACTCTCAAACTATAGCAGTAGCATCTATTCTCCTGCTTTATCCACACTATCCTCAGACTTGTATCTCTTACACCCTCCTATCTCCTCATTACTTCCTTTGACCTGTCTTTGTCTCATTCTACTAGCTTCATCCTCTCTTTTTTTTCTCTCTCTCTTCAGAGCACACTCAAGCAAATCTGCAGTCTGCGGCTACCATTCCACCCATACAGTATAAGAAGGAATCAGTACTGCAAACTAAACAAGGATATACATTTTGAGCCTCAAGAGCAGGGTCAGTCCACCCAGGCATTCTACTTGTATGTTTTATGAGAGTGAAGCTATTACATTAGCAGTATTTCTTAGTAGTTCACAGCTTGCTAATAAAACTGACTGTTGTAGCCTTGTGTCCTCCTCACCCCGCTAGTACAGTAATCCTAACTGTCCAATAGACAGTATACATTTAATTCACATCCCTGTGACTAAATTAACCATCAAGCAGCCCTCTCAGTGCTTTCTGCCTTAGTTTGTATCACTTGGAGGCCCACCTGTTTATTTGCATCTCTATACATTCCCCTTCTTTGCTAATGTATCTCCCTACTCTAATCTGTGCACAAACTGGTTACTAATCAGCAAGTCACTGTGAAGGCACACTCCCAACCTTAATAAACTTTGCTATCTCTTTTCTCCTTCACTTTACAGGTAGTTTGAATTATTACTTACCCCCTCTGAGGCCTTCACTGATTGCCTCTCTGGTTTCTTTGCATTCCACCTGGTTTACACCCCTTGTGCTATCTCCCTCCCCCAATACAAAGTCTATATTAGAATCCTGCAGAGCATGGAACCATCTTTAAATTTCTAGTCTCCCACCAGGACACAAGTGCTCTTCAGCAATTTCATTCTGCTTGCTGGTAAGCCATTAGACCTCAGAAATTTGTTTAAAGTGTTCAGATTTGTAAAGTAATACTTACTTTTTTCTCTTGTCTTGGTTGGCTCTGCCCCGCTCCGTTCGCCCTCGCTAACGCTCGGGCTCTCTCCACTCCACTGCCCTGCCCCCTATGACCTCCCGACCCCACTACCTCTACATTTATAGTAATCACAGCCACACCCACAGCTCACCCTCACATCACCTCCACCAATCACAGCTCCTCAAGTCATATCACATTATATTACACCAACTTGCTCCACACAAAATACTCCCAGTCACTCTCATTCCCACTAGGCATTTTTTGCATCACCCACACTATTTCTCCATCCACATAATGTGCAACCCTATAATTCCTATTCAGACCCCCCACCTAGAAATAACTTAAACTTTATAACCATGACTATCACGCAACTAAGTCTAGTCTGTCTTCTCATAATTCTTTACAACACCACAAGTTATCACTCTAGCAATATCCCTAAACTGAGTAGCACAACACTACAGTATGCACTCTTGTATACAGACACCACACATTATAATAATATCTGCCCACAGTTATTCAAGAACTACATAATGGACCAATTCCGAACTAAACATATATAATCTCATTCCTACTCCAAAAAACACAATACTTTCTCACACTCCTCACCAAACTCCAACATCTGTATAACCATTTTAACTCCAGGCTCACCATAAGTGGGGATATCCACCCCAACCCAGGCTCAAATCCATCCTGTCCAGCACAGACAGCTCCAACACAAATGTCAGAACATAACACCCCCACTTTCTTCATCCCTGGGCAAATCAACAACAGCAGCAAAACCAACCATCTTTTAATGCTAAATATTAATATTAGAAGTATCAAAAATAAAATACCTGAACTTCAGGCCACAATAGCACACTACTCCCCAGACATAGTTGCTTTAACAGAAACCTGGCTAAATTAAAAACATAGCTAACTCAGAAGTTCTCCCTACCAGCTACAATATCATTTGACAAGACAGACCACTTTGTAAAGGGGGTGGAACTGCCTTACTGTACAAGTCCAACTTAACTGTCCGTCAGTTACCAAACTCCTACCCTCCCCCAATAATTGGGACATACTTATCTCACAACTTCAACTTCACCCTAAAAAGGTCATCACCACAATTGTGATCCATATTCCACCAGCCTTGAAGACTTCTTATCTGGTGTTCTTCCACATACTCACAAGAAACCCTTATTCTGGGGGACTTCAGCCTAGATTGGTTCACCTGTATATCAGAACCACCAAGTAATCTAATAAATCTCCATGGCTACCAGCAGCTAGTCCAAATTCCAACTAGATGTGATAAAAAATCTAAAAGGGAATCCATCATATACTGAGTCCTAACTAACAACCCCACATTGTACCCTCACACAGGCAGTCTCCCAGACACCTTAAGTGACCACAACATAATATACTTTATACGTAGTAGAACAAGCATATGCAAAACCACTAACTATATATCCACTAGAAACACAAAAAAATTCTCTCCTGAGGTCCTCAACACTTTACTCTGTAACTGTGACTGGACCCCCCCTAAAAACCCACCCACTTGACCAGGCTGTAGCATATTTCAACAAAACATTTCTACAACACCTAGACACTGTCGCTCCATTGCGTAAAATCAAGGTTAGAACCTCTACAAACCCCTGGCTCAGTAAAGAAACTAAACAAATCCTCAAGTCCAGAGACACTGCCTGGCTTTACTATATAAAAAAAAACAAAGAAACACAAAGCCTAACTAAGTACCAAGAACTGCGCAACCGTGCAAAAAAATGCATTAGGCTGGACAAAAAATCCTACTACATGACATTACAAACTAAATACCAACACAACCCACAAACATTTTGGAAAAATGTAAACCAGCTACTAAAATCCACCCAAAAGGCTACCCCCACACCAACCACCCCTGACACTAAAGTTCCCATCGAAACACAATTCAACTCCCACTTTGTGAACTCAATTCTATCCTTAGTATCACAGGGCAGTTCCTTCCTCACTATCCCCCCAACACAAATAACACTAATACAAGCTTTACCCTCAAAACAGTTTCCACCACTTCAATCAAAAGCATGCTCTCCAAACTAAAAACCTCATCAACAGCAGCCGACCTACTCCCCAGCTATTTCTTGAAACTCACAGCAGATGCTATTGCTATCCCAGTCTCCACTCTCATAAACAGATCAATTGTTGAAAACTATGTGCCCAAACTCTGGAAAATATCCTATGTTACACCCATACATAAAGGCGGGACCTCCACTGAACTTAATAACTACAGACTCATTGCTTTACTCTCCCCCCTGGCCAAAATTGTAGAAAAATGCATCCATACCCAGATGCTAAACTATCTCCTAGACAGCAACATCCTGTCACCTACTCAGCATGGTTTCATACCTGCCCATAGTACCACTACAGCCCTCCTCTGCTTCACAGACACAGTAAACAGTCTCAAAAATGAAGGCCTACAAGTGTCAACTCTTTTTTTGGATATGTCCAAAGCATTTGACACAGTCTCACACCAAATTCTGCTAAACAAATGAAACCAATATCATCTATCAATTTCCACTCTTACCTGGTTCCAAAACTACTTAATTGACAGGTACCAAGCTGTGAAATGGGAAAATTCTCTCTCTCCTCAGCTGCCCATAACTATAGGAGTCCCATAGGGTTCTATCTTAGGACCACTACTATTCACAGTCTTCACAAATGACCTCCATACCTCCACACAGCATGCATCTATAATTCAGTATGCAGATGACACTACCTTAATCTGTGCTGCACAAAACATTCCCACCCTCCTGCAAACAACTCAACTAGCATTCTCTGATGTTGAAAACTACCTTACCAAAGCCCAACTTATCCTCAATCCAAAGAAAACTCAGCTTATGATTATAACCAGTTCTAACATAAACACTAACAGTCAATTCACTATCTACTCCACAAATGCTACTCCAATTGCTCCAGTGGCACAGGCTAAGCTATTGGGAATAACCATAGACTCCCACCTAAAATTTGATAGTCATCTCAACTTAACTATTAAAAAAGTACATGCCAAACTGAGGTCACTCTACCGTATCAAACCAATTCTTACCAACAACACAAGGTCAGCCATTGCTCGCTCCCAACTTCTACCCACCCTACACTATACATCTCCCATTCTGACTAATCTCAACAAAACTGAACTAAGCAAAGTGGAAGCCTGCTATAACAGAATTGCCTGCTTTGCTGTAAATTACTCATATAGAACTCATCACTGTACTGCTTTGAGACAGCTCCACTGGCTTGAACTGCCTAACCTACAATCAGCTCTGCCTCTGTCATTCTATCTATTACCTCCCCAATAAGTGTCCTGCCCTCAAAAACCTAGTACAACATCACTCAGCCAAAAGGCCTCTTAGATCATCAAGCAAACTACTACTAGAAGTCACCAACAGCTACAATAGCTTTGGAGATGCACTATATAGTAGTTCAGTGTTTAAAAATGGAACTCTCTCCCCACTAGCATACAAAACACACCATCCAAAGCCTCCTTTAAAGACCTCATCAGGCAACATGTCAAGCAAAGTTGGTAGTGCCATTTTTGCTCCCCAGGCTAGTGGAAGCGGATAACATATACATATTAAATCTACAGCACTTGATAATAGTTTTCAATCTTACTCACAAACACTGGCTAATCTACAATGTATGTACTGTACCTGTGTACTATGTATATATTCTACCTATGTTCCAAATTTCAGCTGTACACCACAAATCTATTAATTACCTTTATTTTTAAAATTAATATTTTTTTGTTTGTTCTCTCCACTGTAACTGTTTATGTGCCGCATACCACTGTAAAAACATGTCACTTGTAATTTGTGTGTATACTGTGTGTATACTGATCATGTCTAAATAACTAAATGTGTCTGTATTTTTTCTTTGTGGAGCTTTTCTCCCCGGGCCTCTGCTGAAAAAGGGCCTTTTCAGCTCAGTCAGACACTGAGAGACATATGTATACATTTGCAAGTATGCATATTTATAAATGCATATTTATAAATAGGACACATACTTGACAACTACTTATATCCATGTATGTGTGATGTGTAGCTGTAGCTATGCATATATAAGTATGTACATTTATAGATGTATGACTGCATATCTGGGGTTGTACATGGCCATGTATATGAACACCTGCATCCGGGAGGGACATGTACCGTTTGTATACAGGGGTTGTGTGCATCATTACGACGTGGAACATGGACAGGGTATACAATTTGTGGATGTGTACTATTTGGACGATGGCTATGGGGAAGCTTCTAGGGAACATGTGAAAGGTATATATTCCTGATAATGCACATGGAGAGACGTGCATCACGGTCAGGTGTTTAATCCCGAGTCGTAGGTTATGCAGGACCGGCTGGAGGCTGAGCAGGGTTGTGGACAACTACTGCTATGGCAACTTGTGTCCGGATGTCTACGGGGCAGGACATCGTGTTGTGCCACCATGTCTAATCTTTAGAACAGGCACTTATCCCATGAGGGATGTCCAAAAATTGCAGACGCCAATGACTTCCATTCTTTTGGCCATATGAAAATGAGGGAGGGTTATACATGCATGGGGTACCTAGTTTGCAATCCTGAAACTGCCTAAGGTGAGACTGCCTACTAGATGTGGGTAGGGGGCACTATGTGCAGATATGCTGGCCCAAGCTAGCAGCATGAGTATGGGTGGTTTTGGTGGATGTTCAGCAAGGGGGGGGGGTGCTGTGGAGGGGATGATGGGTATTCAATTATGTATTCAGGTGTGTAGGGGTTGGATGGCTCAGTTTAGGCCAGACCATTATGTGGGTGTGAGCCGTTACCGTTTCTGTACATGTGTATCGCACATTTTAATGTTCATATGTTTGTGGGATTGTGTTCTGCAGTATGGCCTGTCAAGGTGTATTGGGGATGTGAATGTATGTTCTTTGGTTTCCTTTTTGATTCACCCACTGCTCCCTCGTACACCTCCAGTTCACCTATTGTAATAATTCGCCAAGGGGAGACTGGGTCGGATGTACATTACCGGTCACCCCCCCCCCCCCAAATTCCACAAACACACCATCCATCCCTTCTCTGGTTGCTGGCCCGTGGCACAGACAGCAGTACACATTGCGTACTCTACATATCTCTGGTACCAATATGGTTCTGAGGACAACCCTAGCATATTTGGTCTTCCACATGCTGTACTTCACGCACATAGGTACATGCAAATACTTTTCTTTCATGACATGTTAGGTTGCCCTGGGTAATACCCATTCATCTTTGGGCCATCCAGACAAGGACAACTCGGACCGCAAATGGGCAGATATTGGGCGAATGCTCTGACCATTGGTAGGGTTGCCACCTTTTCAGATGGCCAAAGTGGGACATTTTCGGGTCAAACATCAGATTTTACAGGCCGACACCTACCCATGGTCAGTACAAAGGATAACACTTAACTTTTTTGCCTAAATAAAAGCTTATTCTTGTAGCATTTTAGTTGCTTATTCTGTTTCTTATAACATTTAGGTATTTTAGATACAGAATAACTGTTATATGCAACTATTACATAAAATATAGGAAATAACTTTGTCCTAAAATCTCAGGACATTTGCCATTTTTTAAATTTTTTGTCAAGACACAACTGCCCAAAGAGGGACTGTCCCTCGCAAAGTAGGACAGGTGGTAACCCTAACCATTGGGCTAGGCTTAGCAAAGGGCAGCGGCGTGCGAACACGCTGCATTTCGCTTCCACTTGGTATAAAAATCAACATTACAATGAAATACGAACACGGGGTTTTAAATGTCATTGTTCGAGGGATGGTGGCTCAACATTCAGTGCTTGTGTGTTTACTCCTGTGATTTTATTTTGGTGTTCACGGAACTCTCTTGTATGCTTTGCATACATTTCAGTATCCACGGACACTGACAGGAGTGATTACTATTAGAGGCAGGCTGTACTAGTCAGCATTTTAGGTTGCGCGACTGTAGCCGACATGTTCACGCCTCGCCTCCGTGCAGCGCTTAAACACTCCCCCTGCACACTCGCACGTGGACAGTGCGGCAGCGTGCCTTCATTAATATGCATATGGTGCTGCTGCGCCATGTCTATGCCGCATGCCCGGCGCAAGGCGAATACTGTCCTTGCACCGAGCTTCTTGAATCCCGGGGATTCTGTCAACCCATTTTGGTGCTCCAGATTGTGCACAAGGACTCTTAATATTAAATTTCAAGATATCTTAATAAATATCATAAATAGAGAAACTGTCCATTCTAGCAATAGAAGGTTATTAATTGTCCTGTATCTTTTATTTCGAGGTAAGGGATCGCACAAAAGTTCTCCTGTAATTGATATATTTTAAACAAAGGACAGGTCCTCTGGGGGGGAACCTGAGGGCTGTGAGGAGGTATTTTATTGCAATCATATAGATGAAGAATTTATCAAAGCCTATAAAGATCATCTTTTTCATGACAAAGAAAAGGTAAAGGGATTCTTTAGAAAATATTTTTTTGTTTAATTTTAATGAATCTCCATTTGGCAGTGTGTATTATATTAGTGTTTGTTTTTTAATGTTCTGTTTTACCTTCTGTACAGAAGAACATTAATGCCTTTGCATTCTACACCTAGACTGATGTCTGCTTGAAGAAACGACTAATGTAGGTGTTTGATTCTTACTCTTTGGTTTCTTGGACTATCTTACAGTACTCCCTGGAAAGCATCTTGCAGTCAAGTTTTGGTACAACTGGAAAGGGAGTATGATCAAGTGTAAGTAATGAGGGTGTGGCCTGTTTAACTAACCTGGAAGTGCTAAGCCCATCCACCAAAAGGCACTCTGGATCAAGCCCGATCATAGGCAACACCAGCATAGTTACTGCTGAAGGTGCTGACTTACTGTACATATTATGCATGAAAGGGGCTGATGAGGACACTTTTAGTACTTTAAAGAATGACTTCCTCTATCTCTTTTTTTATTCTGTCAAGACCAAGCACGATGGCTTCTCTACCTACACCAAATCAGCCCATTCATTCCATTGTTGTGAGAAACAGGGATTCCTGGGCAGGCAAGCACCTTATGGGCTATTCAATCCTGCCTGGAAATACTCCATGGGTTTATTCATTAGCATCAAGATTCAGGTGGCAAGAAGCGCACTAGCTTTGCTTGTCCTTTGGGGTGGCCTGTCCTCTCCCTTGCAGTGGCTCATCCAGTTCTGCTATAACTGCCCTCCAAGGGTTCCCATCAGTACAGAGTAAGACTTTTACACAGTACCACAGGCTCAATAGAATCAAGCTCCACAGAACAATCACCTAGTGCTCTCACTAGGTGTCACCCATGGAGCAAACAACAGGCACCCCCCCCAGGATGGGATGCTGCTCACTGTCATCCTCCTTTGCCAGCTCTAGTAAGTGCCCAAACAGCTATTTGAATTCAGGTCACCTGCAATATAGTCAGGGCTTTATCCCTTTACATCATGTACTGGCTGCTCTCCCTGCTTTTTCTGAGTCATCAGATGTGGAAATATCACAACACTGGAAGATTTACATTTCTTATTCCTCCTTCTTCATATAATCTAACATTTTTCTCTTAGCTCACATCTATTTGGGGTCTCCTCTTTAAAAATTATTGTATTTAACTTAAACCAAACTGTCAAATTTGCCTCATTCATTGATGACCTTAAAAAAAATGAAATAAAACATCTGTTCCTTTCCTCTCTCCCAAACATTCAAATACCCTTCAGCTATATCGTACCATTTTCTTTTCTCTTCCAAGGTAGCAGATCTTTGTTCTTCCTTTCTGCACCTCTCTCATCCCTACGCATCCATAATTATGATGAGCTGTTGCAGTGCTCCTTACTCTTGGGATGTCCTGCCAAGGACAGATGAATGTCTGTCCAGCATACCAAAGCCTTTACATCCTCCATGCACTGTACGTCAGAGGTACGCCCTACATGCAAGGTATAAGTAACATATGTGATGTACGAGCACCTAATCCTCAGACCTTCTTTGCAGCCAGTGTGAATGCTGTATTTGAATTTGGTCTGTAAGCTGTTCACCGACTTAATTCCACTACCAAGCCTTTGACAGTTAAGTGCGTTGCCATTAACTTCTGGGAAAGGACGTGCAATGGGATGTACTGGAGTGTTGTCCCACATTGGCTGTGACTCAGTCAATGCCCCCTGATGATTTCCCTTTAAAAATGCTTTGTCTGCATGTCCGCAGCCACCAGCAAGGATTGACCACAAGGTCACCCAAGTATGCCCCCTTCACACACCCATCCTTCCTTGCCAGTGCTTCAGACGTCTAAGCTGCTAATTACACTCGGTCATCTGGATTGTAGTTAGGGCTTCATCCCTTTATGCCATGGCATGGGAAAGGACAATTTCTTAAAAGGGCATTAGATAAGTGCAACTTGTTTGGAACCCTATTCCAAGAGATATTAAAGAAATAAGAGGAGAGGGGTAAGACCATGCAATTGACCAAAAATGTTTATCATCCCTCTACCAACTACTACAAATATTATTCTTCCAAAGCCTGCCCTTTTTATAGAAGACAATCAAACAAGCAGTACATGCAATGTAGGCAGTTTGAAAAGCAATAGCTAACAGGCAGACATGGCTAGACAGAAGTCTGTGCAAGCAACAGGGACATAGGCTGTGGGCAGATACCTTGCCAGTCATAACACAATGGCATCACCCAGCCTTTACTGTACACTTTTTTCCACCTAACCATATGTGCTTCCAGGCATTGGATTGGAAAATTTACTTGGACAACTGTGTGAAATAGCCATCAGCTACTGCATGGCATTTGCTTTGTACCCACTCTCCCTCAGCATATTCCCTCTTACAAGGAACTATTTATTGCATGTTTTGTCTCTTCTCAGGTAAGTGCTTGCTTGCTTGATTGCAGTTTTCCAAACCCAGAAAGAGTTAAATAAAGACTTTTGCTCAAGGCTGATCTTGGTACTGAAAAAGAACCACCAACCTATCCTTAACTTGTCCATCCTAAACAAATATGTGACAAAGAATGTCAAGATGTGCACACAACAATCTATTTTTCCCTCTGGTGAAGGATTCCTTCTAGTCATCCTGGGATTGAAAGATTCCTACCTCCACTTACTTACTCAGATGGCACAATGGCAGTTTCTCATGTTCAAAGTGAGAAGGCTGTTTACTATTTTACCCTGTCCTTTGGCCTTCTGCTTTATGTAAGGCCTCAACATAATGTATGCCTCCAGTCTTTGCACTTCTGTGCTTGATGTGAATCAGTTTTTGCCTTTGTCTGATGACTGTGTAATATAGACTTATTCTACATATGAAATAAAGAAGGGCCTCAGCATCACAATTCACTGCTTTCAGACACGAGAATCTTATTGAGCATCCATAAGTCCAACTCTGAACTCTCCCAGCAGGAGCAATTCCTGGATGCCATCTTAAACATGATGGCTTCTGAGGTTTGTTATGCTGTAAGACAGGGACCACCAAAAGAGAGACGACTTCCAGTTAAAGGTCACACCTTGTATATGTAGTGCATCAGCAGGTGGAGGGGTGAGTTACATAACCATGCCCATATTTCCTTTAAGGAGTATCTATCTGCCTTTTTATCCTGCATGACACTGCACCCTCCAATTTTATCCACCCTTACACTGAAGATTTTCTTGAAGGGAACCCACACTTCATATCCACAGAAGACCCATGTCATTATCTTTAGACCTCAGTTTCATAAATGAAAAGATCACGTGTTCTCTGTTTCAAACTGCTAGCTTAGCTTATGTGGGATATTTTTTTGTGGAAGTTTTGTTGGTAGTGACCATTACTTTGACCAGGAGAATCTCAGCTTTTCAGGTGCAGGTCTTAATGTGCAGAGAAGCTTGCAGTGCTTTCCATGGAGACAGGATGTCCATGAAGACTTAACCCTCCATGCTAGAAGCTGTCTTTAAACTCTCATTAGACTAGTCAATTTTGCTGTCAGTACTTTATGTAAAGCTTAAAAACAAGCCCTACAGACTATCATCATACAGAGGCAGATCACAGGATGAAAGACTTTAGGCAAGCTAATAAGTTATTTGTGTCCTTCATGCCAGGAAAACAAGGCAGTCCAGAATCAAAACACCCTATTTTAAACACTGGCCACCCATGTCAGTAAAATACCCATGGGAAAGTTTTGACAAGGCATGTCCAATAACACTCCACCAGAGCATCTGCTATAACTGTGGCTGTACCTTCTACCAGTATTTCTGAAAGCTGCCTCTTGGACTTCAGTGCATACCATCTTTAAGCAAAGATCTAAACTAGTTTGATTCAACCCAATAAATTCTCATACCAGAAGACTTTCTTCAACATGACCTCTTCCAACTGTACCAAAAATTGAATTAATAACACAAACAAAATGTCTAGGAAATTCATCTAAAGTAAGCAGAAAAAAAAAAGAAAAAATCTTGGTGCTGTCTACAAGATAAAGCCTTACCTTACAATGAAACTAGGAAAACATTTACCACAAGTTACTTATTCTAACCATTCTAACTGGTTCTCTGAGTTTTATATATCTACAAGGCATGCAATCCCATCTACTCAAACAATGCCACAAAAAAGTAGCAAAATTTGCTAATATTCCATTCAAAACACAACACTACTTAGCTCTAAAACAACTTCTGTGCACTGAACTGCAACATACCCTAACCTTTTCTCAGTTAGCAATTACATACAATGTAATCTCTAAAACAGATGAATGCCCCAGCAAGAGCAACATAATTCATCGCTACTCTTAACAATAGAACCATTCACAGCACAGACAAACATCTTTTACTAGTAAAATCTAATAACTTGTGTTGACTCTATCTACCCATCCTATGTGTCCAAAATCTAGTACTCCATCCCACTCCCCCAAAACAGACTGATAACCTGTTAATCTTTAAATGACATCTTAACATCTGTTAGAAACATGGTCATTTTTACACTCATGCCATTCGCCAAGGTAATACCTCAGCTCCTTAGTGCTCACTTAAACTCATCCTCCAAATGTCATAAATATCCACTCACACAAAATTATTTTTATGGACATTCTTTAATCTATCCTCTTTACCTACAAAACCCAGATGATTAGGGACTCAGAAATTCAAGGATATAATTGGTATGGTAGTCAAGAAAAATTGGCTTTGTTTGCAGATGGTTTTATTTGTACTTGATAAATCTAGAAACAGACATTTTGGTATTGTGGGGCATTTTGAGACAGTTTCATGTTTTCTGGATATAAAATTAATGAAGATAAAACAAAGGATATATATAGCCTTAAATTATGTGCCACTCAGAAATTGGTTCAGCAATACTCATATTCATGAGGACATGATAAGATGAAGTATTTAGGAGTATGGGTTAAAAAGGCTTGTTTTATGGCAGCTAAGGATATGAGGGAACAGACTAAACAGACAATACAAACATTGATAAACTGGAAGCTCTTGTTTATGAATATGGATAATAAGATACAACAAGTGAATATGTTTTAAGTTCCTTTTTCATGTACAGGTCAGGGATATTTTATCGCCCAGAGGAAAAGCTGTTGACAATAATTAATAAAGAGTTGAAGGAATTTATCTTGGAGGGAAAGAGAGCAAAAATTAAGTGGGATAAGTTGATCTTTCCAGTAGAACAAAGTGGTTTAGGATTGCCTGATTTGAAGGGAAATTTTAAAGCTATACCGTTAAGACTTATACATATCAAAAGTAGAAGGTTATAATTCAAAGTGGAAATGGATGAAGAAGAAGCAGGGGATCAGTTCAAGAAATAAGAAGAGCGTGGGAATTTGGATGCAGATTCTTAAGGAGAATAATAGCAACCATACAGAATACTATATCTATAACGTCAGAAAGTATTCTAAGAATTAAGCCAACACAAGAATGGAGAAAGGATTTTTTTTGTCAGTATTGATGTCTGTAAGTATGGGTACAGAAAATAGGCAAGAGGGGGCTAAAACTTACTAGAGACCATTGGCAAAGAACCAAGGGATTGGGAGCAACTAACTAGAGACAGAGAAAGATATTTGAGTAGGATGAAGCCGAAAGGATGTTTGTACTGTAGATTAGAGACTGCCTTCCCTACCAGGCATTGATATCAGAGAATAGGCAAAAAGAAAGGGATAATGGAGTCCTAAGCAAAATACCTGCTCTGGTCAAGTGTGGAACATAAGCTGCTATCAAAAAAGGATAATTAGTAGGGCATATAAAATATTGCATATAACTGCTAGATCAGTCAGAAGAAGTTAGAAAATATTGGGAAAGAGACTGGAAAAACAATTTACGATGGAACAATTACATACATACATACATACATATATTTCAGGAACAGGCAATAATACCCTTCTAGCCTGCCAATATGCAAAAAACATTTGTTTCTGTAGTAAGTGTCCAGGTTATTCTTAAAATTATTCTTAAAAATATTTAAACTAGTGCTTGCTTTAATGGAATTTTGTAGTCTATTCCATGCATTAGCTACAGTCTTGGAGAACCAATTAGTACAGTTCGCATTTGTACAGAATCTTCGACGTAGGTTGTCTGATGATTCTCTACTACTTTTTGATAACCTCAAACATTTCTAGAGGTAGTCTCTAAGTGCCCTATATACCCGAATAAAGTCTCCTCTTACATATTTGTATGAAACACTGTACAAGTTCAGATATTTTAGTCTTTCTAAATGTTCACATCTGTGGATGTCCTTGGTATGTTTACACTGCATTATTTCCGGTTTACTCATGTTTGCTTTCTTAAGGGGTTTCCATATTGTTATTCCATACTCACATTTGGATCTAATATAACTAACAAACAGTTATTTCATCATTTCTGATTTCCTAGACTTTATATATGTTTTGTGCAACCTATATTTCTATAGCTATGATTAACCAACTATGGTTAACCAATTGGTTAATATGATATGATGTCCTTCATATCCCATGAACTATACTCTCTAAATACAACTCTCTTCTATAAAGTTAAGCTCCCTCCATTACCTTTCTCTGCTAATCCACTAAACTTCGCTGGCAGTGGTAGACCTTTCTTCAACTACACTCCTAACTTACCCTCCCTATAGAACCTGATCACCTATCTTTTACATCTCTATTTCTGGTGACATCCATCCCAATCCTGGTCCCACTGTCTCCACCAACATTTGCTCCTCTACTTCATCACAATCATCCTTCCCCAAAACTATCCACCTAGCGACAATCAATACCCAAAGTATTTGTAATAAAATACCCAACGTACACGTCTGGCTGTCGCAGAACCATCCCACCATATTAACTGTCTCAGAAACCTGTCTCAAACCTCTTATCAAAGAAACTGAAATTCTTCCCCGTGACTACCAAATCAAAATCATACAGAATGACAGACCTAATAAGAAAGGAGGAGGAGTAGCCATCATTTTCTCCTCTTCTCTAACAGTCATTCCATACAGTAACCCCATTCCTAAATTCTCTCCTGCTGAACTATCTGTAGCCTTACTAAAAATCAACAAACATAAATCTTTATGTACTGCTGCCATCTACATTCCTCCTGGTGATAACATCCCCATCCTTGAAGACATTCTCTCATGGTTCTCTTCCAAGATCAAAAAGGAAACATTTGTCCTTGGCAATGTAAACATCAACTGGGCCACCATCTCCTCACAATCTCAAAGTCAAACAATCTCTAACTTCTCCCAGCTAATAAACTACCCTACCAGACCCATTAAAGACAGCTCTTCTGATTGGATTTAGCAACTCATCCCAACTTAATCTCAAACAGCGGAATTATACCTGATCCCCTTAGTGACTACCTACCAGCCTATACCATCCAGTGTGCCTTGTCTGTCCAAATACAACATCAATACATTCAAACTTGTAATCTCAGCAACTTCAATCCACAGATGTTTTTTGACTGTGTGAAAAAACTGAATTGGGCCACCTTAAAGACTCTGCCTCTGGACAGTGCAACTAATTACTTCAACAAAACCTTCCTAGACATACTAAACAACCTAGCTCCTCTTAGAACAAAAAGAATAAAAGCCAAAACTGTAGCCTGGCTATCTAAAGACACCAGAAAACTAATGCCCCTCAAAGACAAATTTTGGAAGCAATACCAAAAAAATAAGTTAACAAACTCTCTAATCAAATTCAAGCAATTCTGCAACTCAGTGAAGAAACTAATAACTAAAGACCGTAAGACTTAATACTTCAAACTTCAATCAGAACATAATGCTAACCCCCAAAAGATCTGGAATTGCATTTTCTCCCTTCTAAACCCCGGTAGAAAAGACAATCCATGCCCTAACCCAAACTCCCCAAACCATGAAATTGCATCTAGTGTAATTTCAACACCTTTTTTGTTGACTGCATAGCCAAACTAACAGCAAACTTTCCCATCTTCTCTCCCTCTCATAGTCCTGCTTTTCCGTCTAACAATCCACCTTTCCATCTTAAACCTATCCCCACCAATAGCATAAAAAAACTCCTCCTTAAACTAAAGCCTTGCTCCTACGCTGCTGATAATCTGCCTCCTTCCTTCCTTTAGAAACTCCTCCTTAAACTAAAGCCTTGCTCCTACGCTCCTGATAATCTACCGCCATCCTTCCTTAAGATGGCTGCTGACAGCATTGCCCTCCCCATTTCCATTCTTATCAACAGGTCCATCCACAAAGCCTATATCCCCTCACTCTGAAAGAAAGATTTTGTTACCCCTCTCCACAAAGGTGCCAATAACACAGACACTACTAACTTCCGTCCTATAACTATTCTCTCACCTCTTTCTAAAATCCTCGAAAAGTTCATTCATCACCAGCTCTTGTCATACCTAACACACAGTCATCTTCTTCCCATACACAACATGGTTTCAGGCCTGGCCATAGCACTACCACTGCTCTTCTGTCCTTCCTTGATACCATTAATCATGCTTGTGTCTCTGGGAAAACCGTATCCACTCTTTACTTAGATCTCTTTAAAGCCTTTGACAGTCTCACAATCCTCTACTCTTACCTCAACTTTCCTCCCTCAGTTTCTCTCCTTCCTCCATAGCCTGGTTTACAAGCTCCATCTCCAATAGA
Organism: Protopterus annectens; assembly: GCF_019279795.1. NCBI lineage: Eukaryota > Metazoa > Chordata > Ceratodontiformes > Protopteridae > Protopterus > Protopterus annectens. Next base: position 25,189,676 of record NC_056730.1, on the reverse strand, counting down.
CAACAAACTGTCAAATGGAAAAATTCCACTTCATCCTTTCTCAACAATAACTCCAGTGTCCTCCAAGGTTCCATTCTTGGTGCCTTATTTTTCAATATTTTCATTAATAACTTTCACAAATCCATAGATAGTGCCACACTGATCCAGTATGCTGATGATTCCACAATCATCTGTACAGCAAACTCTCCCTCTGAACTCCTTCAAAAAATCCAAACAGCCTTCTCCATCTCGCTCTCAATGCTAACATAACCAAAATCATATTCTCTCCTTTGAGAAATTTCACCATAGACAAAAGCTCCTTTAAAATAAAAGCCACAATAACAATCTAATCGATATTATACCTCACACCAAACTACTCGGAGTCACCATTGATGAACATTTAAAATTCGATATTCACATCCAAAATAATATTAAAAACAACAACAAAAAAAACCCACCAAAAACTAGGTCTGCTGTATAGACAAAATCACTATCTAACCGCTTCTACCAGACATACTCTAGCCTCCTCCTACCTGCTCCCCTCTCTTATGTATGGTGCCCCTCTACTTACTCATCTCCAGTTTAGCCTAAAAAACAAACTGGAAGCCTGCCATAACAAAGTCTGTAAGTTTGCTACAGGGCCCAAATACTCCACCCATCACTGCCATTCCCTCCACTCCTTAAACTGGCTTCAGCTTTCTAATTACCTAAAATTCATACAACTCACCACTGCTCTCAAACTCATTTTCCAACCCTCCATCTGCCCCTCTCTTTCATTTATCTTAACCTCTTACCTCCCCAGTCATATTCTTAGACCTGAAAACCAAAACCTCCTTAAAATCTATAAACCCCTTTGCCCTCCTGACCAATTACTTCTATCACACTCCTTAACTAAACTATGGCATTCTCTCCCCCCTCCCTCCACTGTACTCACAACCACTCTAATTTCAAATCTCTCCTCCATTCTTACTTTACCTCAAACTGGGACTGTTCCTGCTCCTTCCCACCTAAATTACATTGTCTTTCAAACTTCCCTTCAATTACCTTACCTCAAACTGGGACTGTTCCTGCTCCTTCCCACCTAAATTACATTGTCTTTCAAACTTCCCTTCAATCTCATCTACTATCAGTTCTGATCACGAACATTATTGTTAGAACAAACACTAAACTTGTATAAACATTTTATGACTTGTGCTTTAAATTATATTCTCTGTATTACTTTTGACTTTATATTTTAACATTTGTGTTTTTAAATGTGTACTCCCTGATTTTGTATTTGCATTTTAAATTGTATATTTATGCTTTTGTATACTATATACTCCATATTGTACTTATTATATTCTGTTAACTGCTTCTGGAGCTTTTCTCACTGGGCGTCCACTGAAAATGGGCTCTGCTTGTCCAAGTGGACTTCACCGGTCATCAAACTGGAAATAAATAAATGTCAATCTGTCAGTCAGTCACTCTGACTCTTTCACCTTTCTTATCCATATCTCTTTCTCTTTCATTTCCCTTACTGCTCCTCCGACAAACCTATAGCCTTAATCCTCTTCTACTAATAACTCCCTCCTTAACTTACCTCATTATCTTACCTATCTACTCTTATCTCAACCTATCCACTATCAGAACTTTTTCTTCTTATGTTCTTCTTGATTATTTCTGCCTAGACCCCTCCTGTTCTTCTTGATTATTTCTGCCTAGACCCTTCCTGCTCTATTTTCTATTCCTGCTCTAATGACATCATTATCTTTGCTAAAGTATCTCCAGCTGTTGCATGTTAATGTGTCTTTGACTTATGTTTAATAATATAACTTCTAAGTATATGATAAATGTCTTCATTGTCTTTCTCAATACTGCTTGCAAAGTAATACGTACAATGTTTATAAAATGTTTAATTTTATTGCTATTCACTGTAAAAAGGTATTTTATTTTAACACTTTTCTACCAGGGCCTCCACTGAAAATGGGACGTATGCCTAGTCCTACTTTTCCAGTAAACAAGACAATAAATAAAAAAAAAATACATCTCCATGTGAAAGTACCAAAATTCAAAATGTTGACCTTACAGAACCTGTTACCCCTCATTCCTCCCATGAGTTACTTGGTAATGCTAAACTTAAAAGATGCATAGTAACACATTCCCATAGCCAGAGGCTTCAGAAAGTTTCTAAGGTTCTCTGTTTATGGGTCACATTATCAGTTCTCTGCATTACCCTTTAGTTTATCTACAGCTGCAAGGGTGTTTACAAAATACCTAGCTTCAGTTATAGCTTATTGCACACAAAAATGGCATTCATATTTTCATTTTTTTTACATAACTTGGTTATCTTTGCAGAGTCTTTATTCAGATGTAAGAAATCATTAACTCTTGTCTTTTTTCACCAATCTGGAATTCTAGATAAAACATTTCAAATTCCTCCTTGACTGTGTGTCACAGGATTGTGTTTTTTGATGCCTTCTAAATACTTCTCTTCAAAACGCCTTTTTGATTCAAGAGAAGGTAATTTTTTTTTTTATTTCTCCAGTCAGTTTCATACTTCTGCAAGAGACTTTTTCATTATCCTCATGTTCATGGCTTCCATGTTTCTTATGATTCCTCTTGCCAGCTTTACATGAGAAAAATGCAGTGGTTTATAAAAAGTATATGGACCCTGCATATGCATTCTCGGGAGTAACAAACTCCAGTTTTGGGCTTCATAAAAAGTGAACTACATTGATGTACACAACAAATTCAACTGAACCCGGTTCTTCCTTTTTCCAAACCAACCTCTCACCCCAGACATGTCAGACTTTGCTTGTCACTGCAAGAAGAGTATCCGAGTTGCAAGCTCTCATGGTGAGTGATCACTATCTGATTTTCCACAGGGATAGGGTCTCTTTAAGAAAAAGCCCCATATTTATGTCCAAAGTAGTTTCAAAGTTTACTTTGAATCAAGCCGTCAGTCTCCCAATTTTTGGCCCAGAAACTAAAACAGTGGGAGAAAGGATTTTGCATATTCTGGCCATGCATAGGCCATTTGGTACTAGTGTGACAGAACTAAGCCTTTTGGAAAAGTTAATCATCTATTTATTTCTTATTAGGCAAAAAAAGGGGAACCATGTGTCTAAGCAGACAATTTACAGGTGGCTCATAGTTTCATACTAGGCTGATGACCACCAGGGTCTTTACAAGCCTAGCCATGCAACCCAAGCCTATTTTGTCCCCGAGCTCCTTGGGCACCTACATGGTGGGGTAAGGGTTATGTGGGAGGAGAGTATGTTAGATGGGGATTCATTTTTACTTACTGTTGACTTCTGTCCGTCAAAGTTATGGGAGCCAGGCTGGAGGTAACTTTGCAATTTCCCATCTGATGATCAAGGTTTCTTTTTGAACATGGTCAAGGATGCATTCTTCATGTAGACAGGGAATTTATTCCATAGTGCAGGGATCCTTTGAGACATATCAATTCCTTCAACAGGTTCTGTTAATACTGCAGCCAAAGTTCAGGTCCTTGGATCTAGTGTGTCTAGTGGTGTTTGTCTTGCGGATGTGCAAGAGATCCATCAGAGCTGGATCTGAGGATGCCTTATATTGCTAGGCATAGATTGCCTCTCAGTAACCTGTAGGAGGCTGAATGCAGAGATAGGACATTAAGGTGATCTGTGTAGGACAGGGTACTCATAGCCTGGATTCTCCTGGTGAGGAACCTTTGAAGGGAGTTCCAACTGTTGCTTGTCCAGCACTAACACATTCTATACAACTATGTTCCCAGTCGGTCATTACGAGCAAATGGCCAAATACTCCTGTCTGTCAACAAACTTATCAAATCTGCTGGACATTGTCTGTACTCATACCATGTTGCTAGGGCCTGGAACTTTTTTTCTCTATCCGTCAGGTCAATACCTTCCCTCCCATCCTTCAATCCATTCTGAAAGACTTCCCAGACAAAAGCTGTTTCTGTTTTTGCTCAACACCAGGATAAACTGTATCCCCAAATGTGAACAAATACCTATTCATACCTTACTTTTCCCTTTTTCACCCATTTACTTACTTCTTTTAATTTCTCTGTCTCCTGGCGTTCTACCTAAATGGTACCATAAGCCTGCTTTTCTCTTACTTCATATTGCAATTCCTGTTTGTATTATACTAACTTAGCTTTAATTTCTCTGTCAACTGGCTAAAATTTCTCTAAATATTATATCATTGCCATATAATTTGCATCTATTCTTAACCAATGTTTTCTTATAATGTCTAATTTGTTATAATTATTTAAACTGTAGATGTTTTTGTATTATTTTTGAAGTTGTAAAGTAATGTTTTGTAATACTTTGGAGCTTTTCTCCCCTAGCCTCCACTGAAAATGGACTCCTACCCAGTTGCACATTCCTGGTAACCAAATGTCAGCAAATAAATAAACGGTTTCAAGTGCCTGGCTAAGTACATGTCAAAAGGGGCATTGTACTCGATGGTTCTGATAAGGGCTGAGTATTGTGGCACTTCCTTGGACCTGGATGCCATACCCTTGTTCATGAGCTGAACAACATAGAATGATTTTCTTTCTGTCTTGGCTGCATGTTGGTCGAAAGCCAGATTATTGCTGATGTATGTTCCCAGATCCCTAATTATTTGGTCAACTCTTAGGGATGTTTTATCAGTGAAGTAATTAGCTTGGGTGGACGCATTCCCAAAGGGCACTGTAATGCATTTCTACTAGAGCCTTGTCTTCTTTGATGACATACTAGAAAGGGGTGGAACCTTCTAGAGGCAGCTACATGGTCCTTTTTGCATAATTTTACAAAGCATTACAAACCCAATTCCCATTCTTGGCCCAGGGCTAGCTTTACTGGGATCATTCTCCAAGGGCTTCTGTATCCATATTCTTCCTCTTCTGTGTTGAATAGTTCTTGGTAAACAACCCATATATCCTAAGGGCTACTGCAGCAGTGGGAATGATGAATATAGTACAACTAAGCAAGTTGTACTTCTCTATAACAGTAGATGTTCAAATTCATCACTGCTGCTGTAGCTACACCTACCCTCCATCCCCCTACTGTTGTAGCTAGCATATAATGTACTGTTGTGTTTGCTTCTACTTTACATGTTTCATTGTTGTTATTGGTTGTTTGATTCAGGATCGTTAGGCTTTTCTGTCTCTTTCTGTGGGCAAGAAAGTCCTGAAGAAATCTTCACTCTGACTGCTGATTTCCGTCTTTGGAATCAGACAATCATCCATCAGAGTGAAGATGTGGGGGGAGAGCTTTTTAATACTGGCTGTTTTTTGTTTCCTAGACAGGAAACAACTAATTCGTCCATTCATCCATCCATCCATCCATCCATCCATCCTTCCATCCATAACTCCTTTTTTCCATTTTTGCACATGGAGTCGGGGTGTCACTTCGAGCCACTGAGCTGTCCCCCATATAGCCCAAAGGCTACTTTAGCATTGAGGAATTTCACCATCTACTGATTGCTATGGTTAAGTGCAACTTATAAACATGTTTAAAAAAGTACTGTTGTGTGAGTAGTAGCCCACTTTTATACAAGAAGCAAAAAGAGTTATGTGCTGTTTGGTATTCATATTTTATGGTAATCAGATGTCCTTCAAGGCCCTTTATACCAATTTCAATGTCTGCAGATAGAGAGGGGCGGTACTGAAAGTTTGAAAAGTAGAATTCCTGCTTCTGCTTATATACTTATGTGAAAACCTGCATTCATCTCAAAATAGACTGAAACAAAAGCTAGCTAGAATAAATGCTGATGTAATCAAAGGCCAAGAGGGCTGACTTCTTTAAAATAGAGGTATGGAGTGTAACAAGGCAGTACAGAGAAGCAGCCAGAAGGAGGAGTTGTGAAGCAGTGTGAGCATACAAGATTATATTGTTCATATTTTGTATGGAAGGCTGTAGAGAAAAAAGTGAAAGTGGTTTGTTCAAAATTAATGTCTCACAGTGACTGTGAAGAATATAAAGATGTATATATGATGAAACTAATAAAACTGTAATAGAGAAGTGTGCAAAGACTTTTCCAAAGAGGTATCCCAAGCGGCATTTCAGATAGAAGATGACCAAAAGTGTTTGAATCCAGAACAGTTGTTACTAGAAGTAGTTCATAGTATATCATAATCAGAACTGCATCTGTTCATATGTAAATACTATGCTATGTGCCCTGAAAGACCATTTTTAAGTTTTGCCAATAACCCAAGATTAGAATCAAACCCTGTACTTTGTACCCATGAGGCAAACACCTTATCTATTATGACAAACCCTTCCCCTTGTTAAACTTGGTGCTGTTATAATAATTAAATGTTTTGGTTTGTATTCAATTGAAATAGATATAAGAAACATTTTGCTCTTTGAAGTTTATGAAATGTATGAAATCTTTAAGATAATAAACAGTGCAAAATACAGAAAGAAATGTATATATGTATGTATAGTTATCCGAATAATATACCTCCAGTAAAGAGTGTGATAAAGTATGCATCTGGAATACTCAGTAGATATTTTTGTATACTTGCACTCTTAGTGTGCACTGTTGACATGCCATCAAATGTTTATCTAAATCCTTGGCATGTCAGGAACCTTTCTAAAATTCCCTTTAAACTACCATGTTTGTGTTTCCTACAAAAAATTAAATCAGAAGTTCACATACACTACAGGCCCAAAACAGATCAATGCAGCCATTCCCCAAACACTCCATCCCACCTAAAACTGTGTTCACAACTTTTTAATGGGTATTTCTCAGGATGTTAGTGTATGCCAGTCTTTTGATAAATCTTTCGGTACTTTACTTTAGTTTTCCTCTGTACTACTCTTTACACTACAGACAAATGTGTGTGCTGATAGTACTTGTTATGTTGTCTTGTCTGGAAAAGGATGTAGTTCTCCTTCCTTAGGTAATGACATTCTGTTTGTCATGGAAGCCTAAATGCTTCTAATGCTGTTTCTGTTTAAATCCTAGTAGTATGTGCTTGCTTGGGGATTCTGGGGAGATCTGTCCCAGATGAAATATTCTGAACTGCATATTAATCCACACAGCATTAGATGCATGTTTTGAATAGCAGTACTGAGATTAGGCTGGGCACAAAAATTCAGTGCTGAAATTCCTGCAGTGCCTGCGACTCAGCAGTAACCGCACTCACATTTCATGGCATGAAATTCAGAAAGCTGTGATATCTATCCCCACCACAGGTACTTGAGCCATGTTCCACTTAAAATGTAACATAAGGAGAGCACTGAACTTCAGAGGTATCACCCTGCAGGTGAGTCTTAAGACAAAGGTCCCATCTACCTAAGTTGGTGGTGATAAAGCAGATGATTGCAAGATACCACAGCACTTACGGACTCTCCTTGGTGTCTTCCCCAAATTACATTTAGAGAACACTGTCATTTGTAAGATTTACTGTTACTTCAGAACATTAAAAGATTTATCAGCACTTCTTAAAAGATTTAGTAAATCCTTGACATGACGAGAGGTGGAATTTTTTTATTATGTAAAAAAACAAAAGAAAAATATAAAACAATGCATGTGTGTTTCTTACCCTATGCATAACTGGTGCCTGGTTTTATATTTCTTGGCCATTTTTCACTTCTGCTTTCAATTTAAGTAAAGCAAAAGTTTCCCAGCTGAAACTAAGGAAAAATGTAACGTTTACTTCAGCTGAAGTCCCTTTTGCGAGAATTGTGTGTGTGCATGGAGTCTGAATTTTGTTGTGAAAAAAATGACATTGGCTTCTTTTGAACTTGTGTTATTCAGCTCTTGTCACTTCATTCCATTGGATTTCAGAGGTACTAGATGAATGCGATGCAAGGGTCCTTGAACCATTTTCATATACATATAAACAAACTCAATCTATGACTACTAAATGGCCTGAGGCTTCTTGCCTGCCTGCTTGCACTCAGAACAAACTGGGACAAAAAAACCCACATAAATACAAATTGAAAGATAGATTATGAGCTTACTGTTCTCTAATATCCTTTTATTGCTGGAATCAGTGCATACAGGTTGTAAAAAAAAGTTAGGTGAGCACTTTCTACCTAAGTCAGGACTTCATCCGACTATTAGATTCATATTAAAACTATAAACCCTAAATCCTAACATCCTAATTTAGGACAAAAGAGCTCATCTGACATTTGTAACCTGGATCTTAAAGGTCAGTGATTTCACAGGCATTTTATGTCTTACACACACACACACACACGCACACGCACGCGCGCATATATATGTGTATATATGTATATATATATATATATATATATATATATATATATATATATATATATACACTTGTATATATTGTAGCATAGGTCATGCACTGGAGTCTGTCTCATAACTTCAGATACAGTTTATTTACAGTTTTGTTTGTCTTTCGGCTTTTTCCCGGTAAGGGTCGCCACAGCGGAACTCTGGTCCGCTAATGATTGGCAGTAGTTTTTTTTTTTTTACGAAACGCCGAGGTGCCAGCTCGGCACCCAACCTTCAATGAAGGCATGCCCATTTACGCACGCATGTCTTTCAAAACGCTCCCCAACCGCGCGGAGGACATGCAGACTCCACACAGAAGGCACTCCCAAGCCAAGCCGAGAATCGAACGGGAGAACCTCTTGCTGTGAGGTAACAAGGCTACCGCTGTACCACCGCGGAATACATACAGTTTATTTACGGTGCACATGCTAAAATAAAGCTCACTTTCAGCAGTAAAACAAAAACAAACACTCCTTTTAGTTAGAATAATTTCTGGTTTACTTACATCCCAGTTTCCCACTTCTGGGTTTGTCAGTCCAGTTTTAAAGTCTCTTAGTGAACTATAGCTTTCCTTACAGTTCTCAGGTATTTATTGCAACTGTTGTCGTCTAGTTCACACGCAATCAGCTTCTGTGTTTTCCTTGAGTAAAGCCACAGTTAATCTCCCGGTTCTACACAAGTGCTCATCATCTACTTCCTGAGGTAACACAGCTCCTAACCCAACTTCAGGTGTATTGATGTCTACAACAAAAGGTTTATGAAATTCAAGGGAAACCAAGACTAGCACTGAACATACGATATGCTTCATTTGGTTAATAGCTTCATCTTCTGCTATGGTCCACCTTATCTGAATAGGTGCTCCACTCTTTGTAATATCTGTAAGAGGACATATGGTAACAAACTTGGGTATAAGCTTTCTATATTATTCAGGTAATCTTGAAATGCTTTTACTTGTCATTGGATACTGGCTCTAGGCCATTTTTGACTGTTTCTATTTTATTTGTTTGGGTATGCATTTATCCGTCTCCTAATTGTACTTCTGTCATAAAAAGCTTACATTTGACAGCATTAACTGCGGGTCTTAGCTGTCTAACCACAAGGCTTCCTTTAGTGTAACCTCAAAGGCTGTATTCAACAATGTGCAGAGCTAATTGCAATTACAGCCACCTACATAGAGCTGGAAGTAACAAATGTACTGGTCTACAAATCCGGCTCCAATTTTACACTCCCGCTTCTCTCCCCCGTCACACTTCAAGAAATTCCATTGAATAAAAACTCCCAACCATCCTTAGGGAATAAATCCAAAATGCACTCTCCAAGGCTAAGAACACCGCATTGATAGGCCCCTATAATATTCCAGGATGCCTCCTAAATATCATGAAACATGACCAGTCAGGACCACTGGTGTCACTATCTAACCACAGCCTCCAGTCAGGCTTCATGCCACGTAAATGGAGAAATGCAACAGGCATCCCGTTGCATAAGGCTAGGCCTTTTACGTTCAGTAGAAACTACAGACCCATTAGTCTTACTAGTCTTTTATGCAAAATCATGGAAAAAATATCATGAAAGTAATTCATAATGACGTTTAAAACCTCTAGACACTGGATCCAATCCAGTCTGGTTTTGTAACTGGAAGATCATGCCAATCAGTCTGGTAGATTTAGTCGAAAAGGTTATCAAGGCAATGGCTGCGGGCAAAATGGTGCATATTGTCTACTTGACTTGGCTAAGGCATTTGATACAATGTCCCACTTAGACCCTATAAGCAAACTCACAGAATTAGGCATGAAACCCCTGACCAAGACTGACCAAGTCTACAGATGATTGCAAACCAGGAGTAGTCATAGTATTCCCCCCAGACACTAATATCCTCCTGTAAGGGGTAATACCATTACATAAGTACTGCCATAGAAACGATTTAAAACTCAGTGCCAAGAAGTGCATAATGGTACCCTTTGGGCACCATTATGCATGTCTTGGCACTGAGTTTTAAATCATTTGGGAACCTATGAAAGACCACCCTACCAGTAAAGAAAATGCTTTTAAAAGATATCCCATTCAGAAGAATTTTGATCAGTCTGACTTGTATAAAATTTCATCGTCCACCTTACAGGGGAAAGCACTCCAATCATCATGCATGGACACAAAATCCATTGTGAGGCATACAGATGTCTGTCTCATGAGGCTGAATAAGGAGAAAGCGATGTTCAGCTGTCTGTCAGATGCCAGGGTCCGCCAGATCACTCATGCACTCAGGTCATTGGATCATGGGTACCAGTATGACTCTGTCATAGTCCATGTAAGTGTAAATGACCTGAGGCATGCCTCCTTTGACTGTATGAAGAGAGACATGATTGGACCTCTCAGATTATTTGTCCCAGGCCAGTATGAGGCTTAACACTGAGCTGTATTCAACTTCACCAAGATGATGCCACAAATAAACAGTAGATGATTGAGTTTAGTGATTGGCTTAGCTTCTGGTGTCATTCTAAGGGGGTGTAGTTTTTATTAGCATGGGAGGATATGGCCGATGGACCACATTGCTTTGCCAAGGACAGTCTGCACCTAACCCCTCTATGCTTTCAAATATTGGATAAAATATTGTCCTACCCCATAGTGCCTTTTTAAAGCAATGCTGAACTAACAAACCTTCCAGTGTAGCAAAAACAAACCAAGGGAAAATCTAAAGGTGTTACTGCTCAATGTCAGGATTCTAAATAAGAAACTCCACTCCCTCCAAGCTTTTCTCATTCTGGAGAATGCAGACATCTGTGAAGTTAATGAGACTTGATTTAGAGTCGTGGAGTGCACCGTGGCATTGCTAGGCTGCAATGTGTTCCACAGATTTAAGCCAGCTGCTGAACAGGGTGGAGGTGTCTTTATCTACATCAGTAACAAGGTTATCTGAAGTCTTGTTCAACAGGATGACAAGTTTGAACTTCTCCATGTCCAAATTACCATAGGCAAAGTCCCATACCGTATTCTTGCTAGCTATAGCTCCCACCCTCTATAACCCAGGAGACCCATAACTCATACTTAACACTTACTGGAGACACAGTACCATATTCATGGGTGACTTTAACTACCTCACTATATTATGGAAATCATGTATGACCCCAAACCTGCAGGCCTAGAGATTCCTGGACTTTGTAAACAGTAACACCCTGGACCAGATAACCCACACATATTAGACCTGGTCCTCACTAAAATGGAAGAATGCTGTATCCCACTAGTGTAATGTCTTCCTCTGGTATGTTCAGACCATAAAGCTGTCTCCTTTGAAATAAAAATAAAACCTATAACCCCAGCTAACCCTGTAGCAATTAGAAACTATTCTGTAGCAAGTGTGTGTGTGTGTGTGTGTGTGTGTGTGTGTGTGTGTGTGTGTGTGTGTGTGTGTGTGACAATTTTTTTCTAATAAGCTTTTAGTAACACATTCTTAGCTCATAGGAGAAGATTCATAATAATTTAATTATCACATATTCTGGAGTATTCCTTTTGTGTTATGCTCAGGTTTGAACCCGGTACTCGTCTGACAGCTGTAAGGACTGTATAACTAGGATTATATAACTAGCATGGCACAGCCTGCTGCCCAGTGTTATCTTGTAAATGGAAAATAGATTACTCTGGAGTATCGCGTAGCTAGCAGAGTAATGTGTTTTTTTCATGACTGCTGTTAAAAATAATTCTGATTTCTATCTTTTGCAAAGGTTTAAGCACATCACACATTAATAAATCTGTGGAGAGTGATCATGATAGTATGCCATATTACTTAAATATTTTATCATGCTATTTTTTTATTAATTTTGAAGTTGTAAAACTCAGATTACCAAACTGAGTCCATGAACACCCTAATTCTTTGTTACAAGATATACCACTTGCAATGCATCAAGTCGTTTCTGCAGAAAGACATGATGCGCTGCAGTGTACAACCACATTTAGGACTTCCCATCTCATCAAGACCGTCTGTGAGTAATGCCTTTTGCATTTTTTTCGATGTCTCTGTAGTCATCTGGTATCTCTAACTGTAAAATACATCTGATCTCAGTCTTGGTTATTGTTCACAATTTTCAGTAGTCTTTGGGTAACTGTATGTCCGATAATTGAGGATCTAATGTGATAGGAAAGGTTTATCTTATCTCAGCTTTACTCTTCCTCGTTAGTGGACCATCTGATTATGTTAATGGACCTATTGCCAGGTATAGTTAAGGTGCTAAATAAAGAGGCTACAGCATTTGTTTGTTGTCCCATCAAGGTGGCTTGCATTGGATCTGATGTGGGAAATGGGCTAGTACAGGCCCGTCTGAGAGCTGTGGTAATGATAATTTCTGACTGAACCCCACTTTCAAGATTATAACAGAATCATAGACTTTATGTGCCTGTTTTGAAAACTTGCAAGGGCAAGTGCTAATCAAAAGAAACCCTGGTCTGCTGGCCAATAACTGTGCTCCAAACCTTCTTTTCCTACTATCTTCCAACCTGCAATGGCTTAAAGCAGCCCTTATTATTGTCAAGAGGGTTAAAAAAGAAAAATAAAGTGTTCATTTGTGTGCTGTACATTCCACCATCTGATTCTGTAAATGTGTTAAAAACAGTGTTGCCTGATGTCTTCAAAGCTGCTCTAGGAATAGGGTCATACTTTTAGGATATTGCACTTTTAACAGCCTTTGCTACCTAAAATGCATCTTGGTAGAAATGTAGGCATCTGTAGTTTCTCACAAATAGTTAGTGGTTGACCAGACACCTGGCATATGAAGCTTGCTGCCTCCTTGATGTGAGTATCACCAGTAGCCCCTGTAGTTACACTTGGTAATTTATTTTATCCAGTTCCTTAAGTGTCTACTCTCCTGTTGTGACACAGGTCACCTCTTAGCAGTCTGTAGGACACCGAGTATAGTAACAGGGATTTGAGTTGGTCCATCTAGGACATGTTATTTAAGCCTTGTATCTTTTTAAAGAGGTAGCTGTGTGGTTGTTTCAGCTGTTGCATGTGTCTGGACAGACAGATGCCAAAAGGGGCATTATATTCAATGACTGGCCTTATGAGAGCCAAGTAAAGGGGAGCAGTGACATCCTTAGATCTAGACTTAATCCCTTTGTTTATAAGCTGTACAATATAGAAGGACTTTCTTAAAACAATAAACACATGTTGGTCAAAAGTTAGGTCACCTAAGTTCCCAAATCCCGAACAGCTGGGTCAGCTGTTATGAATGTATTGTCAATGTGGTAATTTCCTGGGGTAGGTGACTTCCCAAAGGACACAATAATGCAGTTTTTGGCATTTAGTTTCAGACCATTATTTTTACAGCAATTATTTATTTCAGACTAGCCTTCCTGCAAGGATGCCCAAGTCATTTGGGAATTCAATGACTGTTCCAAGCTTTCAGTCATCTGCAAACTTAATCAGCCAGAGCCACTTGGTATCAGCTTTTACTTCAGAATAGTAGATGCCAAATAGTAGAGGTCCCAGCACAGAACTACGGGGGCTCCAATGGTGACTGGTCTCTTTGTGGAGGTATCTGCATTCTGTTAGCCAGTTGGCAATCCAATGGGTGACATAGAGGTTTATTCCCAATTTATTTAGCTTTTGTACTATGCCCGAGAGGTCAAAAGCTTTGGCCGGGTCGAGGTATTTTGTGTATACCATTTTGCCTTCATCCGTTCCTGTGGTGACCATCTCAAAAAAATCCACCACTTTGATTAAAAATAACTGGCCCTTGATGAATACAAACTGAGACAGGTATAGAATTTGGAGGTTCCCTATGACCTGATTATTTATTTATGTATGTATGTATGTTGTTTTATTTAACATTTGTTGATTGGGAAAGTTTGACTAGGACAGAGCCTATTTTCAGAGGTGGCCCAGCAGAAACTCTCCAGACACATGTCTTCGGAATGTGGGAAGAAAACTGAGCACCCAGAGGAAATCCATACAAACTCAGGGAGGGCATGCAGACTCCACAGAGAAGGCACCCCAGCTGAGAATCGAACTGGAGAACCTTTTGCTGTGAGGCGACAACATTAACCGCTGCACCACTGCACCATGAAATTATCCATATTTTATTTGTTTATTTATTAATTCCTTCATAAGTCTTTCCGTGGATTTGCATTTGAGGCTGGTCAAACTTATGGGTCTTTAATTGCCAGGGTCTGTGGAAGGTTCTCCCTTATACAGGGGAATGACTGTAGCTGTTCTCCATTCATTTGTTATAAAACCTGTATGGATGCCGAGACTGAACAGTGTTAGGGGTGTGCCTAAATCATGCTGCTTGCTATTTAAGATGTATCCAGGGATATTGTCAGAACCCACTGATGCAGTATTTTTAGCTTTTAGTGATATTTTTCAGACTTGGTCATATGTGGTAGCTGGAGGTGAGCCAGTTGCAGGTATAGCTTGAAGAGCAGATAGAGGGGAGAGAGGGGTAAAGTTAGAGCTAAATTTATCAGCCAGTTGGTTCGCTATACCTTTAGCTTCAGTGTAAGTAACATTGTTTACAATCAGCTCTGCATATTGTTCTGTTGTACATTCCCAAGCTGGACACTTCTAATCTGTGGTTGTGCCTTTATGCCCTATCCATGAAAATCATGAACTAGAGGGGACACAATGCTCACACTAGCTGAAGTCCTTTGGCCACTTTGAATTTGTCTAACTCATACCCTGTGAAATCAGGCACAACTCTTGGTTTAGAAATGGAAAGCTGGAACTGCACATAAGTGTCCCTTGGACCCATTCTGTTGCAGCCCATTTCACAAGATATTCCTGGGTACACAGTCTTATGCCTTCTCTGGGTGCACAGAACACATATAGACAGCACCAACAAACTCCCACACTTCATTCCCCCCAATATCTGGCCAAGGACAAATAGACTGTCCCACATCCAGATGGAATTCACATCGAGTCTTCTGACTCAGGGGCATGACTATTGAATGACTCCTCCTTGCAGGCACAGGTTTTCCCCAGGGAAGCAAAAGACCATGATTCCTGCATAACTGAAACACACCTCTGCTCCCAGTTTTTAAAAATGGGGAGTAACATTCCAGTTTGTCTAGGCCTGGCTCACTGTCTCTGATTTCTGTACCACATCGAAAGAATATTAACCACAGCAGTCCAACATTATTCTGCAGTGCTTTTAGCATTTCCAGCTAGAGCTCACTGTTTCTGCACTTTTCCATTTTGGAACTGTTTGTTTGCATTTGGAAAAGATGGGATGAACTGGCCAAAGCCCATTTATAGTGAAGGCCCAGGGAGAAAAACTCTAGTAGTGCAGAAACAGTTTGAGCTCCCTCTTTCTTTGTGAATTCACGCCCCTTTGTGTATTTCCTTGTACATCATTTATTTAATTTTTTTGTATTAACAGCAGAGATCCTACTGAATCTTTTGCTGTTGTGCAGGAGAAAGCTCCCCAGGTAGAATTTATACTGACTAGGAGAGATTTAACCAAGAATCCTAATCTTTACTAGTAAGGAAGAATAGCCTACATCAAATGGTGTACTTGTGTTCATAAAAGGATTATTGTTAGTGAACAGAGAGTGATGATAACAGATGGAGAAAGCAGATAAATATGCTGTAAATGCTTTAGGTATTCAC
This sequence comes from Protopterus annectens, assembly GCF_019279795.1. Taxonomy (NCBI): domain Eukaryota; kingdom Metazoa; phylum Chordata; order Ceratodontiformes; family Protopteridae; genus Protopterus; species Protopterus annectens. Next base: position 25,173,886 of record NC_056730.1, on the reverse strand, counting down.
ATGAGGTGGTGAAGCAGTTGTAGAAAGTAACTAGACATGTATATTCTCTTTAAGAAAACATTAATCTAATGTCACAGACACTGCTTGATAGGTCTTTGGCTGAGTATTTGTTGTTCACTAAAAGGAATTTGGTGCCTTTTTGTCAGCCAAATTCCAGGTTCAGTGATGTGCGCATATTCATATCTTTGCACTCTGTGATTTAACATGGCAGTTACTTGTGTACATGTATCTCTTAGACTATCTTTTTTTTTGTTTTTGACGCTTACAGTCATTTTTTCAGTTAAGATGCATAACAGTCCATGTGGCAGTGAAGTTACCAGCCATCCTGTACTGGCACTACCTCAACTGTCTAATAGAAGTTTAGGACATTTAGAATGGCCACAAATGTCCCAGGATCAACCCAGTTGTGAGACATTGATGGAGAGAGAAGTTATTAGCCCAGTATGAGACGTTGGTGGTGCTCCGTAACCATTTACAAGCTACTGCCTCTGTGGGCAGGCCAATTCACCCAACTTCCCAGTACAGACTCCTGTGTAGTCTACTGAGTCTATCATAGGTTCCAGAATCTAGTGCATTGTTTTGCTTGACTGGACAGGTGTGGCAAGACAGTGTATTGTCTGCTACACTGCAGCATTTAGCCTTCAGTTGTTTTTTTTTCTAACCTGTTTCATTTGAAGGCCACTGGATAGATAAGCTTGATAACCTTCCAAAGTCTGTGCTGAAGAAGGAATTTCAATAGACAAAAATCTATGGCTGCTACAGTAGCATATTGTGTGTTGTGCTGAAGGTTTAACTGTGAGTATGCTTTCACCTGATCTATGAACTTATAGTCTGTGAAAAATGCTCTTAGGCCAGGAAGCTTAGGGCCTGATTAATGAATGCCTGCAGGGGAACAAGCTGTCACCTCAGTGGTGGGCCTGCATGTCTCATCTCTGGCTACCTCTACTACTTCCTTATCTAGACCTGGCCAACCCCAAAAGAATAAGAAGCCTCCTTAGTGTTTGACGAAGACCCTTGTTTCACATATTCTGACTTTGACTAAGTCACCCAGGAGAATACTTTGACTTAGGAAAGGGGTCCATTCCCACCATGGTATTATAAACCCAAAAGACTTGGAGAAATTAAAAAAGAGAATAACTCATTAGGCTTCTCTGCATCATTTCTGACTCAGATGTTGGACTACCCATGGGGGTAAGAGATGGTTCTCTGTATTTGGCACTGGCATGAAGAGTCATCACAAGGGAAAGATGAGTTCTTGATATTTTTACATTTGGCTGCAATAGTACTCTATCAGAAAATTTTCACTGGTGGACCAACATTTTCTGTGGATTATTTCAAACAGTCCCAGTCTAAATCATATAGGATCTGTAGAGGGTGGAACAATGTTTGACTCTCACCTCTTCCTAGTCCAGGAGTGGACAGACAGTGTCTCTCCTTTTTCAGAGCTCGGTAACTTGCCATAGCCAGTACCTCTAGTTTTACATGGTTACCCAGCAGGGGATTATGCCTTTGCAGATTGTTTAGGTGAAATGAATGGACATAATGGACATCTGGTAGCATATTAGCATTTGGGGGCCATACAGGTGCCACTCCAGTTCACTCCATATGGTCATCACTTTGAATAAAAGTATTGCTATCTGAGCTTTCTACAGAGCCTAGAGCCTTTATTAAGGTATTGGCTACAGCGGTCTGAACCTCACAGTAGAAGGATTTCTTGGTATTCCGTTACCTGGATGACTGGCTCCATGTTGCACATTCCATGGAATTCCTTGAAATATACTTTCATCAAGCACTACTGTTGTTGCTGTCCATAATGGTTAATATCAGCTTTAGGAAATAGTTCTCTATTTTTGTGGCTCAAAGAAAATCACGTATTGGGTCAGAGTTTGACACTGTCCAGTGCAGGTTGTTCCTGCCCATGGTGGAGGCACAGGAGGACATGGCTGTGTCCTTCTGGAAGAAGATGCAGGTGCAGAACCTTAGCAGGGACGGTACTCTTGATACTGCTGATTCTTGGTCTGATGGCTGCCACAGTCTTCTTAGTGACTTTTACACACCTGAAGATAGCCTTCCTTTCATGGACTATGATATCTGGGTTTCTTGCAGCCATGTTTAGAACTGTTGGTAATGGGTGATTCCATGTTTTATAACTTTCACCATTCTCTGTAATGCTATGTGGCTCATGTTTCCAATGCTTCACAACAACTTCAATATTGTAATGTTTGCACAATCCCCAATGCAACAGTCTTGCCACATTGTTATGCCTTTTAGTATACGTGTCCTTTGCCATTAGTATATCAAACCCGGCAACAAGATGTGTGACTGTTTCCAGTTCTGTTTTACAGAACCTTCATTTGTCTGTTTCTCCCATATTTTAAATGGACTTTGTAACCAATGTGTGTGTAGTCCACTATCCTGGGGTGCCAATATTAAACTTTCATCTTTCGGTTTAAAAATCACTTCTCCTTAACCATTCCTGCATCAGATCCTGATCAACATAAGTTTGTTCCAGGAGTTTTCTGTACTTACAACTATATTTATGCCTTTTCCACATTTTTACCTTCTCATCTGATCCTTTTCCTTATATTCTTTCTTTTATTTTTTGACACATTCGCTTTCTGCCTGACTTTTGTCTACTTCAGGTTTGATTTCCATTCCTGCTTGATAGAGATAAACTAAACAGGAAGACTTGTTCTCCTCATGTTTTAAAACTTTCACTGTATTTGGATCTGGTGAGATTAGCAGATATGTATGCAGTCCTACAACTGCAGATCTGTACATGTAATAAATTTCGAAGAAGCCCATACCTTCTTCAGAACAGGGAATATATAATCTTGGTATACACTGACTTTTATATATTTTTTATTTATTTATGTTACATTTGTTGACCGGGATAGTCCGTCTGGGTGTGAGCTCATTTTCAGCGGAGGCCCAGAGAGAAAAGCTCCAATAAAACAAGAGCAACATTGACAGGTACAGTGTCGGTTTTACATAGAATTTAACAGAAATATCTAGAGACAGTAAAGAAAGTACAAATATACAAAGGAAAATGTTATTAAAACCTAGTAAAGTCATATATATATATATATATATATATATATATATATATATATATATATATATATATATATATTTTTTTTTTTTAGGGCAGGGGTCCATCTTTAGTTGATCATTTGAGTATACTTTAATATGTGTACATATGTATACCCTTACAAAAAAAAAATCATTTGTTAAGAGTGAATTTTCTTGTCCAACTGATCCAATACTTTTTGGGGCAAGGCAGTCACCCCAAAACTGCAAGTTAGAACAAGAAGAGCTAATTGGTTTATAGGCTGGACCTTGTTTCTAGACATCAGGGCTGCTTTCAGTATTAATGTTAATCTTCTAAAATATTACTTACTGAGTTTTGTTCACATTTGTTCATGTTTTATTGTCGATACTTCATCAGTTTCCAAATATTTATACATCCCTCCTGCTCAAGTTCCTATATATCACATTTCTGTCCCAGACTGATATTTTCATGGTGCTGTGGCTTCCTTTCTTTAAATGTTGTTTTTGCACATTTATCAACACCAAATGAGTTTCAAATATTGTCCGAGAAAGTTTTTAACAACATGCAGTTATGCTTTCATCTACTCATCTGATGAACTGTACAGTTTTAAATCTTCCACAAAAGATGAGAAGTCTTTACACTGTTGTTTTCTGGGATCCAATTTGTAACCATGACTTAATCTGTTAGGTAAACAGCTTAAAGGGTTAAGGACATAAAGTGCTTTGCCTTTGTTTCCTGGTCACTGTAATGTAAATGATCACTGTAGGGTGTATCTTACACCTCTGTAAGCACTCCTTTATCCATGAATGTTGGATGTTGTCAAATGCTTTTTTGTAATCTTTCCACTCCACACTTAGATTCTTCCCATTTTTACAATTCTGCATTATGATTATTTAACAACAAAGGATCCTTTGTTCAGTTTGCCTTTCTTTTCTTATCCCTTTCTTCTGTTGCCATAACTGAGTTTTCTTCTAAGTGACTGTAAACTCTTGTCTGCATCACTTCCAGTGTATAGTTTGTACATCGTCAGAAGGCAAGTTATTGGTCTATAGTTTTTAGCTTGCATGTTCCCTGCTAAAAGAAGTATCATTTTTCCTGTTTTTAACCAGGTTTTTCTGTTCGAGGTGTGCATATAATTATTTCTTACTCGGGGCTAAATCATCATGTAAAGATTTTAATATTTTTAGCAGAAATTAGGTAGTTCATCTGGGCCTGAGTTTTTCCACTTAGGAGCATTTCTTAATTTTGTTTAACTTTCTTTGGCTGTTACTTCATCCCATTTCATGTCCTATACATTTTAACTTCTTACATTTTCTTTTACTTCTTGTATCCATTTAGCATCTTTATGTTCCACAGGATCTTCAATAATATTTCTCCAAAACGCATCTATTTCTTCTTTGGTTGTGTTTCTATTCCTTTTGTCTTGTTTCCCAATTCTGTATAAAACATTTTTGGGTCATCAGTGAACTGCTTATTTTGTACTTTTCCTTTATATTTATCTGCGTATCTTCTTAAGTTTTTCTGCCTGTGCTGACATCTTTAGTTCATTATTTGCAATAGTGGATAGATCCTGGTCTGTTCTGATACTGCACATTGCTTTTATCACATCTGTTTTTCTAAGTATTTTTGTTGCTCTGTTGCTCCCTCTTCCATACTCTTCTAACAGTGGCACTTCTTCTCTTAATTGCTTTATAGTTTTCTCTCTTCTATACTTTCATGATGATATTTGATTTCTTCCCTTCCTTTCTGCTCTGTGTTTTTGTGGTAAGACTTTATCTGTTATTCATTTAGCTGCACAGTAATATATCCTATTTACTTTTGTTATACCACATGAACTTCTGTTAATAGTCTTGATTCCTGTGTTCATTTGTTTTGTCAGACTTCTAACATTTTTGGGTCTTATTGACTTTCTTTAATCTATTTCTTTTATCAGTCTTAATGTATCCATCCATCTCTTTTAAATCAAGTAGCTTTTCCCTTAGATCATTTTCTTCTAAACCGAGGGCAAATTCTTAGTTCTCTATTTCCTGCTGGCATTCTACTAAAAGTTCCACAACATCTTCATGTGACATGCTCTTTTTTTCTTTTTTTTCCAAAATGTTCTTATTCATTTTATAACACAGTAACTTAACAGTATAGTAACGAGAAAAAACAAATAAACTGTATACAATGTCCATAACAATTAAAAAAGCAATATACATAAGAGAACATTTAATATTTTTCTAACAGATTAGACATTTTTGTCCAAACAATTAAATTAGGAGTTATGTTGTTAGTCCTTGGTTTTATAGTAGCAATCTCATTCTTACAAATGTATTTCACAAGATGAATAAACTCAACCTTAAAGACAGGCGTAGATTGGGATTTCCAATTGATACACCATAGTAAAAATGTTTCATTTTTAGGAGGATAAGAGAGTCAGAAATGATACAGTTGTCATTTCATAGAACCTTACAAAGATATTTAAAGTATAACCAAAATGGGAAATTATTTTGCAATTAACAACCATATATATCCGGTCAGCATCAGGGTGTCCACATCTCCACCATTTAATTTCATCTTTCTTGTACATTATTGATAGTCTGTGTGGAGTGAAAAAACATCTATGTACAAATTTCCATGTGTAAACACGCCAGAACAGGGAAGATGTGGATTCCTTCACCAACTGTAAACAACGTTTTTTATCCTTTTCTGAGAATAGTTGTTAACTTCACTTGAATAATTCCAAAAAAGAAATTTTGCTAAAATCATTTCTGATAATTTTATAAATAACATATGTGTTCTTGAGTGAGCAATATATTAATTGTTGAGATACAATCTAAGATTTTTAAGTTACTCTTATTGTATGCCTCTGAATGCGACATATTCTTTTCATCTGCATCCTTCATCATCCACTGCTCTTTCATATGAAGACTCACTGGCCTATCACTCCACAACACTGTGACTGCATCAGAGTTGCCACTGTTTCTTGCTCCTTCCCTTGCTATGCAACTCCAGACTGTCTTCATGTGGCAAGTTATCAGATGCTTCCTGTTTCATCTTAATTTGGGGGGCTCATTATTCAGTCATGCTGTGATGTTACCAGAGTTTGATTTTCTACACTAAGTCCTTCACTTTGCAGGTAATCAGTAAATTCAGTTTCTGTTTCTTTAACTTCACCATTACTAATCCTGTTTAATAATTTACAATACTTTACCCCTTTCTTTTCCTATTTTTGTATTGTATAATTTTTCATATCCTTTGCCTGTATTTCTTTTTGAATATCTTTGGAGCTGCTTTTTTGTACTTTGTTTAATTTGGCTTTCTCCTTTATGTAAATATTACACTATATCAGATCTCTTTCTTTTTCATGTCCACATTTCTTTTTTATACCTTTTTCAAATATCTCTAGATTTTTTCCTTTATATTTTTGCACTACCTCAGTCACTTTCTCCAAACAGCCCAGAGTTTCTTGTTCTATGTAATGTTCTTCATGGATCTTTTGTATTTATGAACACACATTTGTATTTGAAGCTTTTGACAGTTTTTCTTCTACAAGTATTTTTCTTTCCTCTAATTTCTCTCTTAATCTTTTTGAATATCTTCTAGCTTGAAATTCTGGTCTTCTTGCATAATAGTATAGAATTTATTTCTTATCCTCAGTGGTCCAGTCTATCATCTTTATGGCCCTTTTCTAGCCAGTTAATTTTTGTAGACTACTAATTCCTTCTACAATCGGGGGTCAATCCTTCCCCTGAGCCTGGCCTAATCCCATTGTAAGAATATTTCTGGAAGATTCTACACTGACATTTTTTCCGGTCCTGGCACCAGTGCTTGTACCAGGATTGGACACTTTTTTATGCTGGGACTTGTGCGCCGAGAAATATTTTTTATTGTTTTAACTTACTTCTATTTATGATATATGCTATGTAAACTACAGTCTTTGTATCAGTGTTGTCTTAGTGAGATTTTGTAAAAACAAGGTCCACCTCATGAAAGTACTCACCAAGACTTGAGGATGAATTAATTTCCAGAAATAATCATACTTCTTTGCTTGCTGATTTTATCATCTGTCCTTTTGGACATAGCTATTAGGGGATCTTGATGAAACCTCAGCTCCTTTATAATCTGGGCCTAAGTTTATCTATACTCCACATGCAAATGTCAGGAATGAAATCTTAGACATTTGCCTTGCAAATCTGACGTGTTTGGAAGCTCTCTTTTTGTACCTTTTACTCTGCCAGCTCCGAGTTTAAGTGCTTAAACACTTAAGCAGTTTGAGACAATGCATTATCTCAAGTCCTGGCTTGTAAATTATTTGATGTAGATTAACATTTTTGCACAAAACAGAAGAAGATATATTATGCAGGTTACTACCTTTACTTTCTAAAACAAAAGCAGGTTTTCACACACAAGCATGCACACACACATGGACTTGCATGTGCAATTTTTTCTGAAGATGTCTTTGCGTATATGCTTTTCGTTCCATACACTAAAGACAGCTACAACTCGTAGATGAGGATAAGTAGTGGACAGAGATAGACTGCACAGTGTGATGCAGTGTGAAAAATTAGCAAGAGGAAAGAATTAAAAAGGTAAGACTTGTAACCATGTTCTGATATCAGTTAAGCCAAGATTTGTATACCATCTTTGACAGGAAAAAGTCACCTCATTTTTTTGTGGACCGTATTACTTACCCCTCTTGGGATCATGACCTTGTGGTGGTAGAAGAGTTTGAGTTCCCATGTTACTCTTAAGGCAGTTTTCTTTGGATCTCTTTTGCTCTTGGTTGGGTTATCCTTGACAAATTGTTTTCATGAGAGAGATGAAATGCAGAGCCAGAAGATGATCATACATAATGACTATTTAAAGCATCAGGAAACCTTGCTGGAGTTGGGGTTCCAGGAAGTACTTCTCAAACAAAATCTGCTATGGTAAATATGGAGAGTTTGGGGACATAAAGTATGACTGGACCTTGTTAAGGACCTCCATAGTTTAGGGAGTGTTAAGGAGCTGTGGCTGAGAAGAGGCTAGGGTTTATTGCAGCAGTAACCCTAGGACCTACTAATGCACATCAGTGGCAAGGGAAGGAATCAAGCTAAGGAAAAAGGCCTTCCATTTAATGATAAAGAGGGATAATCTAGTTCTGTCAAGTAGGTGTTAGAAAGTCAATGGCTGTAGAAGTTACCAAAACAAAGGCCTGGTGTGTACGGAGTTGTGGAGGCCACTGAGAATGAACTTTGGAAACTATTAAAGAGGTTTTGGCAAGCCATCCAATAACTAGCCCAGTGAGATGAAAAAACAAGGATTTCTACTGGTGACATTGTACTTATCTATGAAACCATATAAACAAGGTGAACTACCCTTATTGGCCATTTTAAGCTTAGCCAGTTTATATTAAAGGTGAGAATCCAACCCTGTACCTTGTGTCTGTGAAGTTAACAACTTAACCATTACACCAACCTCAATACTACAACTGTATGTTCTACATGTATGCTGATGCCTAGCTGTGAGAAGTGCGTGTCATGTGGGGCACATCTTTCTAGAAATAGATTAAAGAGCTCATAATGTTGGCTGAAAGCACATCCACAATATATTTGGTGTGTACTAAACATGCTGGCAGATACCCGAACATTACATGATATCTGAAGTGAAGAAATATATTTGGTTTTAAGAATTTATTTATTTAAGTACAGAAGCATAAATGCTGTAACCACCAGGTATTCTGTCACTGCAAGATAGTTTAGTAGAAGACTGGAAATTTTGGATGCAGAAATAAAGTTTATTTTATTAATTTATTTATCTTTATTGATATTGATTAACTGGAGAAGAGTGCTAATCTCACTGGACGAATGCCAGGCTCAGCCTAGGGGAATATAAGAATAAGACGTATAATAAAATATGAAAATATTTGCACATCTTTCTTGGATAAATAACCACTGTAGAAGAAAGAATTATATACAGTATTTACAAATTAGAAATAATATATTTAAATGTACTCTAGATACAAAAGTGTTCCATAACCATAAATTACAGATGTATGTAGAGTTGTAATTAAAGAATTCTGGAAAAGAGAAGGTGAAGAGAATTAAAAAAATAAAAAGGGACAAAGAAATACACCAAATGTGTTTATAGGCTGACATGGTACTCATACTTAGAATTAGGCTGAAGGAAGTACGGTTGAGAAGTTTACGTAATGTCCTTTGATGGAAAGGACTTCTATTAGGTTTGTTTAAGAGGGTGTGCTTTGAGGTGGAACTGGAATTTGTTGTAAGAGGTTAGTTTGTTTTATGTGTAGAGGTAGTAATTCCCAATATTTAAGTCCTAGAAATGAGAGATTATAATTTAGTGCATTTTAGCTTTGCAGTTGATGTTTGTAGAGCTGGTACAGTGTGAATGTCCTTGCATAATGTAGGAGGGAATTTTCATGGTAAGTTTACCAGTAAGGAAAGAGAAGTATTCAGTTGCAACATTTTAAATAAATGACAGCCCAGTATGAGATCAGCTCTTTGTTGAATGGGTAACTATTTTGCTTTGGTGATGGTCAGGCTGTGGTGTGCTTTTATATAGAATTTGGTAAAAAAAAGCAATAGATTTTTTTGGAAATGTTCTGCAGATCTTTGCTGATTTTAGTTGAGGCAACAACTATTAATGGGAGTTCATATTCAAGTGAGGTGAATAGGATTTATTTAACTGTGGTGGATCTAGCAAAAAGAAGACAATGTGAGATCATTCATAGTCAGATGATGAGATAGCTACTCTTCCTTCTGTTATTATCTATGACAAGTTGAAAGTTTAGGAAATGGTTGAGCAAGTTGCCTAAGTATTTAAATGAGCTAGCTTATTCACTTGGTACAGTAACAAGTCATTACATATTTGGCATGTCAGGTATTTTGGAAAGTTTTAGAGTTGTTCCAAAAAGCATGGATTTAGTTTTAGTGGAGTTAAGAGTAGCTTAACTCAACTACTAAGTTTGTGGAGACCACAATCTGATATTGTTAATCCTCGTTCATTCCTTACTTGTGGGTATTGGTTCTGACCTCAGAACCAAGCCGGCCATCTTCCAAGCTCGCTTCAGCTACAAACTCTCGAGCTAAAACTCTTACCCAGAATTTCCCTCTCCCTGTTACCTCAGATTTCGTTTGCCGCATTGCCATTCGTCCGTGTCAAGCTACTTCTCTTGAGCGAAGTACAATATATTTCTTCATTTTAAATTCTAAAACAGCCTTTTCTCACAGAAAAGTTATTAGACAGTTTTCTCTTACCCTATCGCATTTAGCAACTGTCCTTTCTTGAATCTTTTCTATTCTTTTCCTCCACCTTTACCGCGAGGTAATTTCTTTTTTACCATCGTTGATAAACTCCCTTTCCCTCTTACTTTCGGGTAATTCTTGTACCATTGCTGGTATTTCTTCTGGGTTTCCTTCTTTCTTTCTATCATGGCAGATAAAAAAGGTAGTCCAGGATTTAAAAGATGTTTAAATTGTGGCCATAAATTACCTATTTCAGATGCACATTCCCTGTTTGTCTATTGCTTGGGTTTGCCTCATTTAACAGTTGACCCGCCCTTCTGGGATTTGTAAGAATTTCTCTAATAGGACGTTGATAGAGAGGAAAAAATAAATTAAAATTGAAGGGGATACTTAAACCTCCCTTTACAGAGGCTATTTCTGGGTCAGAGGCTTCAACCCCTCCAAGATCCCATAAGAAAGAGTGATGAACATGTAAAGGCCAAGTCTCTTCCTTCGTCCCGTGCTGGGGACCCCCAGGAACTGAGACCCAAGAAAGCTAAGCTTTCCAGTTTGGATTTGACTTCTTCTGCTCCCATGCTTTCAGTACCTAGACCTTCGGCACCGAGGCCATTGGAGACATCTGTGACTTTGGCACCAACTAGCGTGCCCTTTACCGTATCTGTACCGAGGGGCTCCTCGGTTCAGACTTCTTTACCCGAACCGACTGTCCAGTCGATGCAGACTGCCACGACAATGGATTTTTCGACGCCCATTGCCTTTTCAGCTCTGACTTACCTGGCACTGACTACCCTATCAGCACCGACCATTCAGTTATCGGCACTGATTATTTCGGTTCCAGCCTTAGCGCTGACAACCACTTCAGTACCGACCTTATCGTCGGTGCAGACCATGACTTAGGCACCAATGATTTCCCCGGTGCAGATGCCTGTAGTTCAGTCCTTTACAGCCCCGTTGTTTTCAGTGCAGACCTCCGAGGTGGGCACCGAGCTTGCTCCGTCTTTGAATAGACCTGACCCACCCCCCTCAGCCGTGTCAATGAAATCCACTAGAAGCCTCTCTGAGCACGACGTGTTGCGTCTTGTGGATCAGGTGCTTTTGGCCAGAGGTATCCTGCCCCCCAGGACCTATTCTTCCTCGGGAGGTGATCACCCTTTACCCCAAGGACCCCTACTTATTCTCCTCCTTCATTGCCTTTGAAGCCCCTTGATATAGCACAGTCTTCCCCCTCTATGGTTCCCTTTATGGACCTCACTAATTAGCCGCAGTTGCCTTTGTGGCAGGAGAGTTTTGCTACAACCCAGGATGTCAGCTGTGGCGTACGTAATTTGGTGTTTCACAGCCATCCAGGTACTCAGTCGGCATGCTGAGCCACTTAGGAGAGGGGTGACCCCTGCCCTGGTCACTCACCCCTGTTCAGGTGGACCGGCCTTCCAGCTAATAGAGAAGGCTCTGGCGTCGGTTGGCAATCCTGTGCTATCACTCTCCCCGCCCTCCTGTGGACCACAATGTACACAAGTCTCTCCTAGCGGACACCAGGTGCAAGGGCCTCAGGATATACTCCCACAAGAGACCCCTTTTGCACTGTCTTCCCCAGCTTCTCCCTCTGAGGAAGTTCATCAAAAGAGCTCATGCACAAGAAAGCACATGGACTCCACAGAGAAGTCCCTTACTAAAGACACAGACTTTGATGATGGGGAAAGGTCCCCTCGCTCACCCTCTGAGGTATCCTTTGGTAATATTCTTGAAATTCTTAAACAGAGAGGTGACTGGCAGCCCTCGAACCTGACCTCTGAAGAGTCTGTGTTCCTGCAGGTTTTTCGCACCCGGCCTCCTACCTCCTGGGTTACTCCACCTGCCGACGAACTGGTCCGGCTTGTCATGCAGCATGTGTGGAAGGCTCCTAACACCATTGAGGCCATTCCCCGGAGGCCAGATAAAATTTTGCCCCTTCCTGCTACTGATCCCCATTGGTTCAAAGGTCTTCCTGTAGATGCTTTGGTGGTGGCGGCCGCAACAAAAAAGGACCTGGCGGAAGAAGAAAGGCCAGACTGTCCATCCGCCCAACAAAGAGTCCAGGGCTATGTACAGAATAGGGGAGTGTACTGTTGCATCAACGACCTTTGCAATCAGGTCCCTGAACTATATGGCACACTTTACCAGGCTTCAAAGAGATTTAATTTCTGAGCTCTCCAAAACTTTGGCTGGTGCTGTGTCTGATGAGGTCCGTGACAAAGTGGCCTCTCAGCTAGCCACCATTTAACTGATATCTAACTCCATGCGCCTGATATCTCACACATCAGAAGGAGCAGCTAGAGCGGTGAGTTCAGGCATTGTTCTGAGACGACACGCCTGGATGCACTTGTATATTTTCACGGAACCCTTCAAGGCTTCCTTTCTCAACGCTCCCATTGAAGCCTCTTCATTGTTTGAACCCAAGGTTAAAAGCACACTGGCCAGATGTGAACAGGACAGCAAGACCCTTTCTGCCATGGGTGTCTATTATTCTTCCCCTCAACGGGCTTTCTCCAGAAACCAGAAGAGTGAGAAGATATGGTACAAAAAGTCTCAGGGTCTTTTCCGTGACACACAGGCCGAGTTCTCCCCTAGAGTTAGAGGGGGAAACTCACAGGGAAGACACCCTTTTTGGGGCAGAGGGGGTCCGCGTAACCAGGGTTCCAGGGACTCTTTTCCTGGCCAATCCTACCAGCACTTCTGAAGAGCGGCCCAACTGCTTTCCTCTGGAAGTGGTTGGGGGTCGTTTCTCCTTGTACCCTTCTGCCTGGCTAACCATCACCACTGATTCTTGAGTACAGTGGATATTAACCAGAGGTTATCCTATTCCCTTTGACCTTTGTCCCGCTCCCCTAACAAACTTACCCGACGTTCCACCCAGTCAAAGGGAAGAAGCAGCTTTAGAGATTTCAAAACTGCTAAGAAAAAGAGTCATCCAAATAGTCCCTCCAGGCCAGGTAGGATCCGGATTCTACTCAAGACTATTTTTGGTGCCAAAGAAATCCGGGGACTGGAGACCAATTTTGGATCTCAGTGTATTGAACAAGCTTCTGTACAAAAATTCTGGATGGTCACAATACAGTCTATCCTTCCGCGTTTGGAAAAAGATGATTGGATGTGCTCGATAGATCTTCAAGATGCGTACTACCACATAAAAGTGGACAGACCATCAAGAAGATTCCTTCGCTTCCATGCGGGAGCCAGTCACTACCAGTTCAGAGTACTGCCCTTTGGACTCTCTACAGCCCCCAGAGTGTTCACAAAGTGCATGGCAGTCGTCACAGTTCACTTGCGACTACAAGAATTCCAGGTGTTTCCATACCTAGACGACTGGCTCATCTCTGCCCCCACCAGACATCTACTGGAAGAAGCCCTGGCGTACTCTCTCCTCACTGCACAAAGGCTAGGCATAACCATAAACTGGCAAAAATACAATCTCACCCCTTTTCAGTCCACAGAATTCATAGGGGTCATCTTCAATACAAAGAATTGCAGAGCATCCGTTCCAGAGCACAGAATTCTAAGGATAAAGCGACAACTGATCCCAATCCTTTCAAGGGAGAAATCCACAGCTCACTCTGTTCTACAAGTGTTGGGTTCCATGGCAACCTCCACCATTGTCCCCATGGCCAGGTTTCACATGAGGCTTCTACAATGGCTACTGCTCACCCAATGGTATCCCTTTCAATACCCTCTTTCAACCAAGATTCGGGTAACTCACAGGTGCAAACAGGATTTAAATTGGTGGATGGCCCACAACCCATCACAATGGTCTCGCCTCTTCTCGCCCCAACAGCCCAAGGCTACAGTGACCACAGATGACTCCCTGATGGTGTGGGTGGGCTATGTCAGGGACAGACAGTCCAAGGTACTTGGTCCGAAACAGAGGCCCATCTGCATATAAATGTTCTAGAGCTGAGGGCGGTGCTTCTGGCATTGCAAACATTCCATCCCCTGCTGCCGTCTGGGACTATTGCGATACAATAAGACAACATGGCGGTAGTCTGGTACATCAACAAACAGGGCAGAACCAAATCTTACCCACTTTGTCGAGAGGCCATGAGGATATGGCATTGGGCGATAGCTACCAACCATTTTCTTCTAACAACGCACATTCCCGGGAGTTCCAACATGATAACAGACAGACTCAGCAGGTGTATACTACAACCTCACGAGTGGTCCCTGAATCCCTTGATAACGGCAGAAATTTTCAACTGCTGAGGTCTTTCTTGCTGTGACCTCTTTGCGTCCCCGACCAACTACAAATGCAGCAACTATTTTGCCCTGATTCTCCCCCTGGGACAGTCACCTAGGGATGCTCTAGTCCATGATTAGCCCTCAGGTCTGCTTTATGTATTTCCATCTCTCCTCGTCAATTCCCAGTTTCTGAAGAAAGCCTGCCGGTTGAAGAGCAAAGTAATCCTCATAGCACCATATTGGCCTCGTCAGATTTGGTTCCCCTTCCTTTGGCCTCACCTGCTAGATCAACCGTGGATTCTCCATCCAACCCCAGGGTTGATCTCCCATCCGCAGAATCTGTTTCACCCCAACTTGAACAGCCTGAAGCTCACAGCTTGGTTCCTCCAATTCCCTTGATTGCCAGGCAGAATGATCTTTCTTTGCCAGTACGTGACATTCTTATTGCATCTCATAAATCTTCCACCAGAATTACATATCTCAGCAAGTGGAAAAGAGTTACCATTTGGCTGAAAGAAAAACAGGTAGATCCTTTTTCAGCACCAGTGTCGATAGTACTGGAGTATCTAGCTACCCTATTTCAGTCCGGTCTATCTGCCTCTACCATTAGAGTTCATTTGGCTGCAATATTTAATTTCCATGATGGTGTCCAAGACACACAAATTATGCAAGACCTTCATAAAAGGCGTGAATCATCTAAAACCCCCTTTTAGAGAACCTACTCAACCATGGGACCTGTCATTAGCCCTACAAACTTTGACAATGCCACCTTTTGAACCAGCTTCTTCTTGCGACCTTAAATATTTGTCATGGAAAATCTTGTTTTTGTCACCATTATTCTGCCAGACGTATCTCTGAGCTTCAAGCCTTATACATCAAAAGTGCATATTTGATTTTTCACAGAGTTGTCATTGAGAACTAATCCTTCCTTTCTGCCAAAAGTGATCTCTGAAATGTCCATTAATCAAACCACTGAATTGCCAGTTTTCTTCCCCAATCATTCAAACAAAGGAGCGTATTGCCTACATACCCTAGATATTCACAGGCAAATCCGCTTCTCCTTGAATAGGATTAAGGACTCCCGTAAATCAGACCAGTTATTTTTGGCCTATTCTGGACCTAGATTAGGATGTGCTGTTGCTAAAGTCACATTGACTAAATGGTTGAAAGACTGCATGACCTTCATTTATAGACAACGTAATATTCCATTACCTACTACCATAAAGGCTCATTCTACAAGGTTGGTGACAATTTCTGCTGCCTTCCATGCCAGAGCCTCTTTACATGACATTTGTGCAGCTGCAACTTAGGCTACTCCTCATACCTTCATCAATCATTACAAATTGGATTTGGCCTCCAGGGGAAGAGCATCTTTTGGTTTTATGATGCTCAGGAATGTCCTTCCATGACAGCCTCCCAGGAATAAGGGTAGCTGGGGATGTCCCACACGTAAGGAATGAACAAGGATTAACAATATCAGATAAAGAAGTTATGTCTTACCATAACATTCCATCTGTATTGTTGATCCTCGTTCAGTCATTACGACCCTTCCTCCTTCCCCCTCCTGTGGCTTTTAGTGGATCTCACCATCCGGTTCTATTAGGTCATTTGACCAGAGGTAGCCTCTACATTCTTTTGACTTGCAAACTCAATCTGAGGTAACAGGAAGCGGGGGATTCTGGGTAAGAGTTTTAGCTTGAGAGTTTGTAGCTGACGCGAGCTTGGAAGATGGCCAGTTCGGTTCTGAGGTTGGAACCGATACCCGCACGTAATGACTGAATGAGGATCAACAATACAGATGGAACGTTATGGTAAGACCTAACTTCTTTTTCTAGTTTGGTTTAGAGTAAGGAAGGTGATGGGTTTGACCTAAATATTACCATGTCATCAGCATAAAGAGGAATAGGTAAATGAGGTTGGTCATTGCAAATCTAGTAATAATAACTTAAAATAGAGAGGCAAATATAGAGCTTTGTAATACTCCTTTAAAGAAAGGTGGCAACAGATGAAATAGATGTGCTAATTTTGAATCTGAAGTGCCCTTTGGTGAGGTAGTTCTGAAACACTTGAGGCATTGAGGCCAATGCCTATTTTACATATCTCATTTATGAGAATGGAGTACACAGCAAGATCAAATACTCTTGATAGACCTATAAATAAAGCAGTGTCTAGGTTTTATTTGTACATGTGTAATAGTATTTGATCATTACGTGACCAAAGTTTAGCCATTTTATTTGGACCTCTTCAAAATCTGTGTTGCTTTGAAAATAGAAGATGTTATTGTGAAGTACGTTTTAAGAAATGGATACAAATAATATTTCCAGGTATCTTTCCTAAGGTGGGTAAGATCAAAATAAGTCTGAAATTAGCTGTTTGGTTGATTATGTATTAGATTTAATAAAGTTGTTTGTCAAATACTGAAATAATGTTTTTAGTAAAGCAGAGATTGTAGACATGTAGAAGATGGACAATGATGAATTCTCTGCAGTATTGTATTAAACAAAGAATGAAGTTATCACAGCAGGCAAGGTTGGCATCCAATGGAATTTGATCAAGGAGAAACTCAGTGTCTCTGGATTTTATTTCTTTAAAGTAGAAGAGGGATGTGTATGGAGAGGGAGATGGTGGCTGGGAAGGAGGGAATGAAGAGTCTGTTTGCGGAAAACTACTAAATTCAGGAAAACGAAGCTTGAGAGTTGTACATGTTAACAATGAAGGATGTCATAATCATATAAGTTGGCAAAGTTTTTTTACAGAATGCCAAAATGTTAACATCTTTCCAGATTTGTTTTCAATTGCTGAAGAGAGAGTGCTGTTATGATAGACTTAACGAACCTTTGATGCATTTAATAAATACAGACTAAAGTGGCTCAATACATAAAAGACCAACATAAAGCTATGAATCTATGACAATATTAGAAGAGTTTTAACACTCCTGGATGCTGTAAATAAGAGAGAGAAAGAAATTTTCTTTGTAAGTTTAGACATTGTAAAAGCTTTTGATACATTAAACCAGAATTACCTATTCAAAGCATTAGGCTTATTTAATTGCCTAAAGAGTTTATATCCCTTTAGAGAATATTTACAGTAGTAATAAGACATATATTAAATTGGGCCTATGCATGTCTGAATCACTTGTTCTGACCAAATGAACTAAACAAGGTTGTCCATTATCCCCTACATTATTTGCTCTAGCCATAGAACTACTAGCTAACTCCTTTAGAAATAATAGTAACATAAAAGGCATAGAAACAACAAGTAACTATAATTCTAAATCAATGCTTTTTGATGATGACATATTACTAACCCTCCTGAATAAAAAATATATCACATTAAAGGAAGTTGAACTTAACATTAATACATTCCAATTATGTTCAGGATAAACATTTAATAATACAAAGTCTCAACATTTGTTTTCTTTAAAAAATAGAAAACTTCATGAGTATGCAATACTAATGTAATTGGAAAAAAACTTTAGAATGATTAGGTGTTAACATAACTAAAGATACCAACTATAAAACAATATTGGAAATTATCACCAATTCAACTACTAAATGTAATAAAATAATTTTTTTTCAGGACCAATTACAATGAATAAAAATGGTCTTATTTCCCAATGTATTGTATATCCTACAAGTCTTAGCCTTATTCCCTAAAAGATCTCAATTAAAAGAAATTAACAAGGTGCTATTAAAGTTCCTCTGGTTCCCCAAGAAACCTAGAGTATAATTACATCATCATACCAAACGTTGGGTTTCAGGAGGAATACATTTCCCATACTTATACTTACATAAAGCCAGCTATAATTAAAATAATTCTTAACCAGTTAGACCAAAAAATAAATAAGCAAAACTGGAAAGATCTGCATTTATCTCTTTTCCAAGATAAAAAAAATGAAAATTGACGCAGCCAATTATACTACATCATCATCATCTTCTTTTGGCTGTTTCTGTTATGGGTCGCCACAGCGGATCACCTGTTTCCATTTCTTCCTGTCCTCTGCATCTTGCTCTGTCACATCAACCACCTGCATGTCCTCTCTCACCACATCCATAAAACTTATCTTTGGCCTTCCTCTTTTCCTGTTAGCTGGTAGATTCATCCTTAGCATCTTTTTCCCAATATACTCAGCATCCCTCCTCAGCACATGTCCAAACCAACGTAATTTTGCCTCTCTGGCTTTGTCTCTAAACCTTCCAACCTGGGCTGACCTTCTAATATACTTATTCCTAATCCTGTCCACCCTTGTCACACCCAGTGCAAATCTTAACATCTTTAACTCTGCCACAGCCAGCTCAAACTCCTGCCTTTTTGTCAATGCCACTGTCTCCAACCCATATAACATAGCTGGTCTCACTACCCTCTTGTAGACCTTCCCTTTCACTCTAGCCAATTATACTACAAAAGAGAATATGCTCTGGTATTATTTATACAGTTACATACAATATAACATGTTTTCTCCCACTGAATCTAATTATATTAATCATTTTTTTTAGAAATACTTAAGAATATCATCTTAGGAAATAATTGATCTGAAAGATTATTTATTCCTATAAAAATAATGAGCAATTACTTAAAACTAATCATTGTAGAATTAACAAATGGTTACTAAAGAATTTATGTTCTGGCAACAATGCCACAATGATCTAAAAATTAAAGATGTTCATTGTCTCATAATATATATAATTTTGATCCTCAAGACTGGATTTTCCTACAGAATGTATTAATATATCCATAGCAAAAATGTCTTGTACTATCTCAGTCTATAAAAATAAACCAACCTTAATACACCTTACTGAGGGAATTGCATATAACAAACTGCATGTAGAAAATACAATCTTCAAGTTTTACAATTTACATATGCAGTATACCATTTACATTAATGATAAGTTCTGGAAATTTATCACCAAGGATTATGATATCAATCTAACTTTATAAAATACTCAATAAAACACACATCCTTGTCATAATATTGGAAATTTTTACTTGGAGGTTTTTATACAGGTGTTTCCTAACACATAACAGAATAGTTAAATTTAATCAAAACAGAAAGATTAACTACTGTTAACATGTTTTAAAACTTGTAATGCAGACTAGTCACATATTTTTTCACTGTTGTCTTCTTAAAACCTTCAGGGGAAAAGTTAAATATTTCTTAACAGCATTATGGTTTGATGCATTTTTTTCTGTCTATGTAACAGGAACACACAAAATGCAACATGAATCTAATTATTTATTGTGGACAATTTTGGAAGTGACAAGAAAAAAATATAATGCAGAATTGAAAGAAGTCATCATCACCTCACTTTGAAGATTTATTATCCTCGTTAAAGGAAGTTATTTAATAAAGTACATAGTTTTAAAGAACTTAGAATCTTTCCTAGGAATATTTACAGAAAACCCTGGATTAAAGTGATAGCTCTTATTGATTTATATCAAAATATAAGTGCTCCATTTTAGGTTAGTTAATACCTCTTTTTTTCTTTTTCATTGCTTTATTTAGTATGAATGTTCTTACTTGTGTGGTAAGTAATTATATATTGTTTCATGTCTGGGATTAAACAGGCACCATTGCATATAGTTAAATATGTCCTTATTTTATTTTCATTATATTTAAACTTTAAGAATATGTTTAATATTATATGTTTCTATGGATTTCTGAGTAAAAAAAATATTTCAGTAAAAAAGAGAGAGTGCGGTTGGGGTATGAGTAAGCTATCTGTATGTCTTTGTACTTTCCTTGTTTGGGTAGGTTGCAGAGTAGAGTGAAATGTTTGTGAATTTATTCCTCATTGTGAGTAGAATAACTGAGAAATCTGAAAAGGCACAGTGTACCACATTTTGCATGTTGCTAAGGAAATTTGTTGAAGAGATTTAAACCTTTTACAATTCTACAGGGGGAGAAATTTGAACTTGGTGCAATTAGAGAAAATTTCAGAATTGTTATGAATCTGGAAATAACTTATTTTTTACTATATGTTTACTTTATGATGGCTCAAGGTCCTTTTATGTTACTGAGATAAAGAATTGAACTAGACACTACGAATTTTGTAAGCTGCATAATTCATTTATAAGGAACAGAATTATCTGTGATATAAGAAGGAGCAGGCTGTTAAGAGAAGAATGGCTGATTTCTATCAAATGCTCTTGCTGTGACTTCTTGCCAGAGTACAGAGCATATCAGACATATTTTGTGAGAAAATCCTCTCTCCAAGTTTAAAAAATGCAAATTTGCTGCTAAAGTATTTTGTTACTTTGTTATATTTCTGTTTCCTGAGTTGATACTTTGAGTGGAGTCTGAAAGTGGTCTGCAATGATCATTGCTTTAACCTAGTTAAAAAATGTAAGTACAAATATAAACCATGTATAAGTAAATAAATACATAAATATAAACTCTTACTCTTGTGATAGAAAATTTACCCACAGATGTTCTTCATTAAATAATTCTTGCAGTACCTTAAGATGTATGGGTTACATGCTTCCAACGATATAGCAAACATCCATCTTTCAAAGCTTTAGGGCATCTTCCATGCAACAAAAACTGCTGAAGAGCTCAAGGAGAACAATATAAAGCCAGTGGTTAATGCACTTGACTTTCAGAACTTTCTTGCAATTGAAATGTGCTCTTCCTATGGGCTTCGAGTGATCAATGGTCAGCTGGCACTTTTTTTTCAAGACTGGGAAGAAAAGTACTCTCTTGGGGAACACATCCGCCTTTGTTAATTTTTGTGAGCAAAATTCCGTTTTACTTTCAAAAAATATATTGCTAGAGGCTAGGGCTTGTGTTTTGGGGAACTGTCACTAAAAAAATGTTTTTTAAAACTTAAAATCGTAATCGGCAGATGGAACCCACTTGTCTAGGTTCCAGTACCTGCTTTTAAGACACTTTTCTTGGTAGAAAGATGAACCTTGTTCTCAGCTCCATGGTTCTTCCCTCCCCCTGTCCATAAGAGAAAAGAGATGTGTGGGAGGCCTTGATCTTGAGTTGATGATGGGTGACTCTGCTGTGGCACTTTCAGGTTCCTTGGATTACTCCTTGCTTTCTCTTGGTACTTTTCATGTTGTTTCACTACATCCATTTAGTCAACCGTCCCTTCCTTTCCTTTCCTAGATCAGATGCTATCTCAGGGGCTTATAGAACCAGCTCCTACAGATCAAAGAGAGAAAGGATTTTATTCAAAAATCTTTCTGGTGGAAAAGAAAGAGGGAATGTGGAGATCTGTCCTAGAACTTTCATCTCTAAACCTTCATATCAAAGTCCTAAAATTCAAAATGCTATCTCTGTAGTATCTATTACCTCTAATCCTGCCTCTCAATTTTCTGGTTAACTCTAGATTTAAAAGATGGTTATCATCATATTCCAGTTCTCAAAGATTTGAGACAATTTTTAAAGCATTGTGTCTGGTTTAAATTTTCAATTATCTGCCGTACCCTTTGGTTTGTCTACAGCTCCAAGAACATTTACAAAGTGCTTGGCTCCTGCAATACCCCATTGCAGGTTGCAGGGCATTCACTTTTTCCCATATTTAGATGGCTGCCTTATTTTTACAGATTATTTTATAACGTGCCAAAAAAAATTATGGCTTGGATAAAAAATAAATAAATAAATCTGGGATTTCAGGTGAACATTCTATCTCACAGGATAGTGTTTCTGGGATGGCTTCCAGATACGTCCATCATGATGTCTTTTCTCTGGCTTTTCTTCCTCAAGAAAAAATAGAATTTTATAAGGAACACTCGATGCTGCTTAGAAACTTTCAAGCTTTTAATGTCACACAGAAAAATAAACACGTAAACGCGTTTTAAAATTCACAAACACTTCTCATGCGTTTTCATCCATAAAATGGACTTCATCAGACAACCATTGATGTTTAATTACTCATTTAAATATCCAGGCTCATTAAACTTTAACCAATAAAAACCTCAAAAACAATTCAAATGTGCAAATCAGCCTAACTCATACTTCATGAATATTAAATAAATAAATACACATGTTTAATACCAATGGTTGTCTGATGAAGTCCATTTTATGGATGAAAACGCATGAGAAGTGTTTGTGAATTTTAAAACGCGTTTACGTGTTTATTTTTCTGTGTGACATTAAAAGCTTGAAAGTTTCTAAGCAGCATCGAGTGTTCCTTTGGGCTACTGCACTACGGAGAGGTTATTTGGTTGTTTTCGTGCTGTACACGTTTCGTTGGTTAGAATTTTATAAGGAACAGTGTCTGATATTTTCCAATCTGTCTGTAACATCTGCCATTGAATATCTCCAGAGTCTTGTTTCAAGACCTCTGCAAATCTTATGAATCTTTGGGCTAAGCTTCACATGAGGAAATTTCAATTGTTCTTGAAACCAGATTGGACTCAGCAACAGAGCACAGTATCATTTTAGATTCCATTACTAGGATTTGTAAAAATAGATTTAGTATGGTAGGTACATTAGTTGTCACTCATCCCAGGCCTCCCTTTTCCCCTTCAGCCTCTACTCGAGTCTGCAAGCATAGATGCCTCACACTTTGCCTGGGGAGCTATATCTAAAAGCTTGAATGTGCAAGGTCTGTGGTATAAACGGTACAAATTTAAGCACATGAATGTCTAAGAAATGATGGCTGTAGTAAATGCTCTCAAATCTCTGAATCATCTTTGGATTCCACGCCTTTTACTAGTAATCAGAGACATCACCCCAGCAGTGTGGTACATAAACAGGGGGAACCAGATCCTAACCCCTTTGCAGATGAGCAGTGGTAGCCTGGGAACTAGCAGCAGAACACAGTGAGACCATTCTGGCTACTTACCCTTTGATCCATCTGTGGTTAACACCTGTAGTAGATCTGTCTGCCTCCATGCACAACTTACAGTTAAAGAAATTCTCCTGCAGAACTCCTTGCACAAAGGCCTGGAAAATGGATGTATTTTCATTCCCATGGTCAGGAATGTTACTGAATGCCAAGGGCTCTTTTAAAGATTCAGAAGAGCTCTCTTAGGATGATACTTTTTGGAAAAGGCAGCAATGGTTTACCCTTCTCAAATTGACCAAACACAATTACCACAAGTTTCCCCACAAGATGGACTTACACAAGACATGAGTTGTTTGATACATCCAGACTTTCAATTTCTTCAGCTTGCTGCCTGGATGATAGAATTTTAACATATTAAAGGCACCTGTTTTCTGAGGACACTCAGTAGGTATTAAAATAGGCTAAGAAATGTATACAGAAAGGCATAATAAAGTGGCATGACTGTTGCACTGGGGATTGTGCAAACATTATAATACTGAGGTAGCTGAAAAACAGTGGAAACATGAAGCACAAAGCATCATAGAAAATGATGAAGTCTACATCACATGGGATCACCCATTACCAACAGTTCAAAAGATAGATGCAAGAAAACCAGATATACTGGTCCATGAAAAGAAGACAAAATTAGCATTGATCATAACCAGTGACTACAGTGTCTTGCGTACAGAGAGAGACAAAGTCATAAAATATCAAGATTTACAGGCAGAAATGAGAGCAATGTGGAAGCAAGATACCCAGACTATTCCAATAGTAGTAGGAGCAATCTACAGTCACATTTAGATATGTTACCAGTACATGTAACTCCGTATGAATTGCAGGAGGAGTCTTTACTGGGCACAAAGCGGGTACTGTGAAGAACACTTTTGGCTGACATCAAAGATTGAAACAATACTAATTTCATGAACTTTTATTGTACTTTGACTTAGGAACGGGGTCCATTCCCATCAAAGTATTAGAAACCCAAAAGACTTGGAGAAATTAAAAAAAGAGGCTAAGAAACCTACTACTTGAAAGTCATATTTAGCCAAGTAGAAGATTTTCTAGTTGGTGCCAAAGTAAAAATCAGGATAATTTCAAAGCCCATACACCTGTAATCCTACAGTGTTTGTGTGAGTTATTATTGTTTGGCCTTTCTTAACTCTTCTAGTAAGATTCATCTGTTAACCAGCACTGCTTGTCTGCCCATGGACCCCCCTTTCTTCCCTACCTCAAGTTAAAATGTCTTTAAAAGCGGTTTTGCATATATGTCCACCTAGACAATGGGTGTTTCCTTCTTAGGATCTGAATTTTGTCCTGAAAAAACTTCACACACTTTCGTTTTGAACTTGTTCACAAAGCTGATTTGTTGTTTTTATTTTGGAAAACATTATTACCCATTGCTCTTCGGCCAGAGGAGTATCCATGTTACAAGATTATACAGTGATTCATCCCTATTTCATCATTCACAAGAATAGAGTAACCTCTGTTTTAAACACCTTTAATAAATTATCACGTAAATCACAGGCACGTATACATTAACAGAAAAGAAAACAAACCACAGTAACATTTTTTCATATACATACATAACACATTACATATACGTTTTCTTTCTTTCTTTAGAACAACATTCAGTCCAACTTTACGTAAATTGCTCAATTCCTGCCTTCTCTTAAACCTCACTCCTCCTTCTACTGAACATTATTCTGATCACATAGTTCCCAGAAATTCTATTTATTGCAGTGCAGTTTGCTTTTTCCGTTGTCAAAAGATCCTACTTGCTGTACTTTTATTTCTTTAACAATATTCAATACTTCAAATATAGTTAGTTTCAATTTTGAGTTCCATTTCCTAGTAACTGGGTTTTTTTTGGTAGCCAGTAGAATTAAGTAAGCAATAATGCCTGACAGGGTGTTTGTTAAAGATTAATTAACGCCCACCCAGGGGTGTTATGAGGCCCCAACGCCGCAGGTGGAGGACCTCTGCACCCCCTAGAAGGGATGAATTACACATTAACACACACCCTGGAGGACATTATTGTGCTTAGAGAATGGGCTCACTGTAAAATTGCCGTGTTTTATTTATTTATTTTTTACTATTTTTTTTTGTATATTTTTGATGTAAAATAGTTCCTCCACCTAATGTTTCAAGCTTTCTGTAGTATATGTTAATGGCTTTGGAGGAAGCATTTTACAGCAATAATATATAAAAAAATAATATACTACTAAAAAAAGAAAAAAGTAACTTAAACGCAACAATTTTACAAACAGCCCATTCTGCCTGTCTCTTACACAGCTTTTATACATGCATTCACTCACACAGATCACTCTCACTCTCTCACACACAGAGTCACTTCTGCTTTCATACACACATTCATTCATACATGATTGCCTGATCTCTCTCACACACACACAGTAACTCCTGCTTTCATGCACGCATTCACTCACACAGCAGACAGCAACATAAACACACATAACACACCATCTCTCTCTCTTACTTTCATACACGCATGCACACACACGCATGCGCACACACACACACACACACACACACACACACACACACACACACACACACACACACACACACACTTGCTTTTTAATTTACACTCGCTAAACAGCAAAAGTGCTGCTTAGTGAGTGTGAAATAGTTCAACCAATCTCACTTACACACTCATACAAGCATACAGTTTCACACACAAACACATACACACATTTTTTTATTATTTTATTTTATTTTACACTCACTAAACAGCAAAAGCGCTGCTTAGTGAGAGTAAATTAATGGCGACTATTCCATTTTTCTCAGTCCGATCTCCATGGTGGCTTGATAAAGCGCTGTTAAGCGGTGGACTCGTTGTTTGCCAGGCATTACTTGTACATTACTACCCTGCTGGAGAACACCCATTCTCCAATCAGGGTACTCATGTACAGTAGCCCATTTTCTTAACAAGGATAGGGTCATTTTGAGAACATGTAATTCCCTTATGCCTGAAGTGGTTTCAGAGTTTACTTTGAACCAGGCTGTGCACCTCCTTGTTCACTGTTCAGAATCAAGAATACTGAAAAAAGAATTGTACACACCCTGGATGTCCACAGACAACTCATACTACATTGGCAGCACAAAAACCTTCAGGACGTTTACTTCTTATGAATGTAAGAAAAGGGGCAGTTAGTGTCAAACCAGATAAGTTCTAAGTGGTACTCTCTTGCTATTGCTTTTTGTTACTTTTATCATAATAAGACACTTCAAGACAAGGTCAGGGACCTCTGTACAAGGGCTTTGGCTACTACTGTGGATTTTTGGAAAAGGGTTTCTAGAGGCAACAACTTGTCGATGTGTGCTCAACTTTAAGAAGCACTAAAAATTAAACTCCTTCTTTAGATCCGGATCAGGCTTTGCAACGACTATGCTTCAGGAGCTCCTGGACTCTTTTCCTTCTTCCTCCCTTTCTTTTTAAACTTAACTTTTTAAACTCTAGTATTCTACCAATATATCCTAGGCTACTGCAGCAGTGATTCAGTGGTAAACATAGTACAGTTTTGTAAACAAACTTACCATAACAGTAGATATTCAGGTAGATCAAATAGGTCACAGTTGCAATAGGAGTACCTTCCCTCCACCCTTCTTCTTTCATTATATTTTGTGCCAGAGTGTGGTTATTTTTCATTTCCCTGTCTCCTAGCACATACTTACAAGCTCTAGCCTCCCTTACACTGAGGGAAGAAAGTTCTGAAGGTTTGGTACTCTAACCACTGTCTTTGTAGCTCTTCAGTGGTTAGGATATGTGGAAGGTGCCCTAAAGCTTAAGTTGGCTGTTTGTCATATCCTTGGCACGATATAACAATATAGCTTAGGCCCATATCCTTGTCAGGATATGACCCATGTAGTTTAGGCTACTGTAAAAGTAATCAATTTCAACATCTACTGTTTTGGTAAATTTACCTATACAACTGGACATTTTGAAGTCCGTATGTGCGGTGAGTATTTTGCACTAAAAACAAGAAGAAAAACATCAGTTCATCTAAGTTTTATTGATGAAACTGAGTTGCCACAAGATCAGCCTTGTACTCAGAACACAGGCTCACTATGATCCTCTACATTCTGGGAAACAACAAATTGACTGAATTGCAAAAGATTAAGTCTACCTTGTCGGAGCATATTGCTCATTCAGAAAGACCACTGGAATATTTGACAGCAGTTTTGATTCACATTTATTTATTTACATTTGTTGACCGGGAATATCCGACTGGACACAGGTCCATTTTCAGCGGAAGCCCGGGGAGAAAAGCTCCACAAAGTTAAATATTACAGACATAGTTACAGATGAAGAATCCTAGCAATTAAAATATTACAAACATAGTTACAGATGAAGAACATAGTTCATTCAGTAGATAGCATCTGTTCCATCCACGAAGTCACAGCAGATATTAACAATTATTACAATAAGAAGTTACGGCCGTATAATAAGTAGATAGGCATACAAGTATCCGAGCTTGCTGTAATCAAAGGTAGTTTGTGGGGTGGAAGAGAGGTAGAGGGTAGATGGAGTGGGAGAAGTTAGAGGGGAGAGTTTCAAGGGCGTAGCCAGCATGTTTTTAGGTGCGCTTTAAGTAAAGCTTTGAAGTGGGTGCATGATGGTACAGAGGTTATTGTGGGGGGGAGGGTGTTCCATAATAGTGCTGGAGAATAGTGCTTTTCCAGCAGCGTTATTGGCTTTAGTAACCTGTAATTGATTTTTGTTGCTGGATCGTAGTGGTCTGGTGGTGAGATAGGGTTAGAGTAGATTCTGGAGGGATGGGACCTTTACAGGATGGTTTACTAGTTTGTGGGCGAGGGCAAGTTGATACCATTGAAGGAGGTGAGGGATTTCTAACCAGCTTAGTTCAGTAAGTGAGAGACAGTGGTGACTGCGGTAGGATGCCCTGGTGGCGAATTTGGCGATTTTGTTGTAGCAGGTCTCGAGTTTATTTAGATCTCTTTGCCTGAGGTTGGTATATATTGCAGAGGCATAAAGTAGGGTGGAGATAAGGTGCGAATTTGCAACTGAATTCCTAGCTGCTTTGGTGAGGAGTTGCTTATTTCTGTATAAGGCTCCTAGTTTTTTTGTGGACTTTTTTATGGTCATGGATATGTGAATCTCAAAGTTGAGATTGTTGTCTATTTCAACTCCTAGCAATTTGGTGTGATCTGTTGGCTGGATAGTGGGGTTGTCTTTTGCTGTGATGTTAAAGTGAGAGTTGTTTTGAGTATGTTTGGTGGGCTCGAAGATGAGGAGTTTAGTTTTGTTTGGGTTGAGTATTAGCTGGGCATTGGATAGCCAG
Organism: Protopterus annectens; assembly: GCF_019279795.1. Classification (NCBI taxonomy): domain Eukaryota; kingdom Metazoa; phylum Chordata; order Ceratodontiformes; family Protopteridae; genus Protopterus; species Protopterus annectens. The sequence continues at coordinate 25,145,295 of NC_056730.1, read as the reverse complement.
GTTTCAACAGAGGAAAAGACATCCTGTGTGACCTTTTGCATTTCGGGTAGGGACTGGGCTGAGCAGATGGTTGAGTCATCTGCATATTGTATGAGTGTGCCATGTTTGGTGGCAGAGGCTAGATTATTGGTGAAAATAGAAAAGAGTAGGGGTCCAAGGATGGATCCTTGGGGAACACCAATAGAGACAGGTAGTTGGGGAGATATGTCATTTTGCCGTTTGGTCAGACAGGTAGCTCTGAAACCAGTTGGTGACTGATTGAGAGAAGGATAGGTTATTGAGTACAGAGAAGAGTTGTTTGTGTGGGACCATGTCAAGTGCTTTAGATAGGTCTAGGAAAGTAGCAGAGGAGAGATGGCCATTGTTTTTATGGTGAAGCATAGTGTTAGTAAAAGAGAGTAAGGCAGTGGTGGTGCTATGGTTTGGTCGGAAACCATGTTGAGTATTAGAAAGGAGTTAGTCTGAGATTTGAGAGCGAATGCCTCTCTAGTATTTTGGAGAGTGGAGATAGAATCGCTATGGGGCGGTAGTTGGTTAGTTCTGTGGAGGGGCCGCCTTTGTGGAGGGGTATTATGTGTGATATTTTCTATAGTGTAGGGACGTAGCATTCTGACAGAGATCGGTTAATCAAGATTGATACTGGGTAGGCCAGAGCATCAGCTGCAATTTGTAGGAATTCACTGGGAGGTTGTCTACTGCTAATCTTGTGGGTTTAAGTTTAGTTAAGATTTTTCTTATGTTGGAGGTAGGAATGGGAGAAAATGAGAAGAGTGTGGGGGGATTACTGGGTGAAGGTGTGGGGTGTAGGGGACGGGGTTGTGTTGTTTAGCTAGTGATAGTATGGTTTGTGTGAAGTGTGTGTTGAATGAGGTAGCAATATTTTCTGAGGATTGAGGAATGTTAAGTGGAGGGGTATTGATTTTACCTAGGTGGAGGATGGAGTTTATGGAGGTCCAGAATTGTTTGGGGTTGTGTTGGGAGGAGTTGAGGACAGACTGGTAGTATTGGAGTTTGTCCTGCTTTATTAGCTTTTTGACTCTGTTGCGTAGTTCTAGAAATTTCTGTTTAGCTGAGGGGGTTTTGGTTTTGCACCAGTGTTCCCAGACTTTATCTCTGTTTTTCATTTTTGACCTAGTGGTTTTCTGTAGCCATGGGGAGGGTTGGGCTTTGGTTCTGGTAAGTCTTATGAGGGCATGGTTATTTAGGTTGCTTAGGAAGGTAGTATTGAAAAATGGTAATTTAGAGAATGCCAGTTACATTCTTTGAGGGGGTGAGATGAATGTGATTGGGTTAACGTGTAGTTTTTTACGTATTTGACGGTAGATGACAGGTTTAACTTGGTATAGGTGTTTTTTGAGTCGGAATGTTGGGGAATGATCACTGAGGCTCTCTGATAGGCAGCCTGCTATATAGGACTGGGGAACCTTGCTGACTAGTATCCAGTCCATGGTAGTGTGCTTGTTGGAGTTTTTATTTATTCTGGTTGGTGACTGGACTAGTTGGGTGAAGCCATGAAGGTTTAGATGATGGGGTGGATGGTTGCCGCAACAGGGTTGCCAATCAGTATTGAAGTCACATAAAGTTATGTTCTCTTGGGAGAGATAGTGGGTAGTCCAGCTGAGCAGGTTTTCTAGTGGAGGGATATTTTGGCCAGGTGGGAAGTAGCATCCTATTATGTTGATGGTTTTATTTTGGTTTATTTTCAGGTTGGTATATATTATTTCTTCACTGGCAGTTGGGGGAGCTGATGAGTTTAGGATATGGATGTCTAGATGCTGTTTAAATATTATAGCTATACCACCTCCTTCTTTGTTTAGTCGGTCTAGCTTTAGTACGTTGTAACTATTAGGGAGGATTTGCTCACTGGTAATGTGAGGTTTTAGCCAGGTTTCTGTCAGGATGATTATATTCGGGGAGTACAAGTCTATGGTGGCATGGAGTTCGTGGACTTTGTTGGTTATACTTCTGATATTTAGGCTTAGCAGAAGGAGGCCATTTGGTTTGCTATTGGCTGGGATTTGGGAGATGTTGTGGTTGTTAGTCTGATAATTAGAAGTGGGGTAGGAGATGGAGGGGCCAGGGTTGGGGTGGATGTCTCCACTGAGGGCAAGTTTTGATATGCATGAGGTTATTAGTTTTATCAGTTTGTGAAAGAGTTTGTATTTCAGGGAAACTTTATGATTGGGTGCAGTTGGTAATAGATGTGGTGGGAGGGTTATTTTGTTAACTTGTAGGAATGCATTTAGTTTGAGTATTTTAGTTGATAGAATATGTGGGGGATGCATAGGGATGGTTCTTGAGCTGGTGGGAGAAGAGCAGAGTGAAGGTTAGTCATGAGTGATGGCGTGAATAGTTGTACAGTGGAAGTGGTTGAGTGGGGGTATAATGGAGTTTTGGTAAGATGTAAGATATGCAAGGAGAAGGTATGCAAAGAGTATAAATATGGTATGCTTATTCATGTTAGCAGATGAGGATGGGGTAGTAGTGGGAAGATGGTGGAGTAGAGTTCGGAGTAGTGTTGTGGTTGGTGGTAAAAATGATGGGAGGGGTTTGTTCTAATATAGGTAGGACTACCGGGAGTGGGTGGGAATCGGGGGCAGGGTGGGGGAGCAAAGTGGGCAGAGACCTGTTAGCTGCTCTTAGAAGGGGTTGTGAGCGGGAAAACAATCAGGTAACAGAGAATACAGGCCCTTATATAACTTCTGTCCTATGCATTCCTAGTGGGGGAGGAGGGTAGGGACTAATTGCAGGAGGAGTCCTGTGGGAGTGATTGACAGGTCTCTCAGCCAGATTCTGGAGGATGGGCAATTCATACAAAAACAAACAGTCAATTGACTCAAACTGTAGGTAAGTGATATGGAGAGAGTACCAAGAGCATAGATGAACTGCAGTTAAGTAAATGGCAGTACAGTTCAAGGGGGGAAATAAACTAGCACAAGTTAATTATTTCTGGTGTTACTAATTCTGGGGTAGTACAGTTTAGGTTGGAAGTGGATAGCTATTGCCATACAAAAATAGTCTAATATTGACTGGTCACAGATGAAACTGGGGAAAAGGCACAGTTGGATATAAAAGTCATAGATAAAAATTTAAAATTTTGCCTTGTTGCTCAGAGAGAGGTATAGAATCCAGCAGTGTGTCATCAAGTAGAGTCTGAAATGGGGTCTTACAGGATTGGAGTTAGGAAAACTGGGCTAGCTAGACAGGCGCAAGTGTGCATGCTTTAAACAACAAAAAATCACAGTATGTAAAAGCATTAAGTCTTTATGTTGAAAGTTAAGACATACATTACGTTTAATTTGGAGAAAAGCCATGCTTGCAGAGAAGCCTCTGTAATATTTTCACTGGAATTGCACTTCAGCAATAGTACTTATTCAAGTTTGGAAGGTGTGTGTGTGTGTGTGGGGGGGGGGGGGGTACACCTGCAGCCCAAGACATTTAAACAGATTGTGTTTAATTTGGAGAAAAGCCGTGCTTGCAGAGAAGCCTTTGTAATATTTTCACTGGAATTGCACATCAGCAATAGTACTTATTCAAGTTTGGAGGGTGTTGGGGGGGGGGGTTGCACCTGCAACCCAAGATGTTTAAACAGAGCGAGCACACATCACAGAGGGGAAATAACTGCAGAAGAGAAGTATTAATGTGTTTGACAGGCAGATCCAGGGCAACTGGCAGGATCTGGACATTTCACACAGGATGTCTTCTTCAGAAGTAAAGATTGAACTTGACGTAGAAGACAGGGGAAGATGTGTGGAATACATTATGAAAAGCCAGGACATTTTTATAGTGGGAGCTCATAGATTACATCATCCTCAGGATATAAGGACAAGGATCCATGGAGACTTCCTTGAGCATTTTCAGTCTTATACTCTGAAAAATACTTTTTCCCCTAAAATGTGGTCCCCAGGAAAATCAGTGAGCATTAGAGTGAACATTAGCATTCTGTGTGATTATAATTATTCATCAGAAACTAAAAAGAGAAGAGCTACCATTAAAGCATTCATTAAACTGTGCACAAAGTGAAAAATCAAATCCCATCTTCTAAAACACTCCCTATCTTATATATACCAGTTCCATGGTTGCACAGCAGCAGACAGGGAAACAGTTAACGTTCATTGAAAGTGACTTGAAATGTCTTCTTTGCTGTGTTGTCCATCAGAGAATTATGTTTGAAAACTTCTCATGTTCCTCAAAAATCAAACAAACACTGCAGAAAACACCTGAAGTCACGGTGCATTTAGAAAATTTACTCGAAGAAGGAGCATCTACAAGTGGCAGCAGGCAGCAAAATAAGCACTTGGATCCTTTTCCTCCTTTTCAAAAAAGAATGAAGCCAAGACAAAGCTACATTTGTTGGTAAAAAAGTTGAATAGTTGACTGAATAGTTAAGAATCCTGTTATAACAACTCTGGTTTCCGCTGCTGTAACTTTTATTTTATTTTATACCAAGAGGCTGCAGTTTTGAATACAAAATGAATCTTCCCTGCAACACAGGACTTCAGTTTATTATATTACATGAATTTTAGAGTTATGCAGGTATTGTACTGGATGATTTAACTAACGGTGTTTAATAGTGAGGGCAAAGGTTAATGCATGCACTGGAATTTATATTATTATATTAGATTTGAATGATCGACAGTAAGCATCAGTTGCTGTGAATCAAAGGAAGCTGAATGACCGAACTGAAAAGAACTCTTACACAGATACTAATATGTCTTGGTTACTATCCTTTAGCCATCTCGTCTAAGTTAAAAGTGTATTGTTCATTAAGACTTTGTTTGTTTCTGGTTCTGGATGTTAGCTGGTTTTGTTATATTGAGTTAGACTTTTACAGATACTACACTGAACTTGTTTATCAAGAAGTGTTTACTCTCGAGGGCAACATTTAATGCACACACTTAAGTTTATGTTAAATTTTGGTGCTGCCTTTGTAATTAGCAAGCTTATTAGAGCAGACAGCATGGTGCCAGAATTAACCAGGAAGCTTAAGAAAGAATGTTTGCTGTTGGCACCAACTGTCTCGAAGGGCAGGAAGGAAACCAAACGACTGTGGAAGATTTCCAAGAACTTAAAAGAACCAAACAGTATTTTGTCTTTTTCCCTCCTTATATTGTTTGTGTGGAGAAATGGATTGGCTAGTGCAATAACACATTGCAGGAACTGAGCTAGTTTGTAAATAAGACATTTGGATTTATGGTAAAACTGGTAAATGTACTCACCACAGCAGCAGAATTGAAATGATGTTTTTTGCTTTACTTTTTGGCAGTTTCTGAGTCTACTTAAGAATGTTCATAACTGTGTATATATTACTGAATCTCACTATATTTGAAAGCTAAGTTTTGCTTGGAATAAGGGAGAAAGGATGGTTATCCTGGGGATGCTTTATCTCTTCATAGGTTCATAGGTGTATAATAGGCTAAACATCTCAATGACCTTTTTAAGCCTAACCATGCATCTGAAATGCATCTGACAAGTTTTGTTTAACTAAGATTATTATTAGGTGTATATAAAGGCTAGAACTTGGGTGGTCAAGGATTTACAGCCTGTCTTTGACCATTAGACCAGGAGTGAATTTGCAATTCCTCATCCACTGGTCCAAATTATGCTTGAATTGGTATAGGGAAAAACTTTGCATCACGTGGATGGGAAGCCTGTTCCAGAGAAGGAGTAGTCTCAGAGATGGATACCTTCACTCTAGCATGTTCAGTTTAAGTTTTAAGGTTTAAGTACTTATTTTGGGCAGTTCTGTTGCTATATGTTTTCTGGATATGCAGAAGGTCCATCAGTGTGGGATCTCCAATGCATATTAGGAATAGAAAACCAAGTCCCATGCCCCGTACAGTAATGTGCACGGCTCAGACTAACTGCAATCTTCCAAAAATGCACAAGCCAGCACCAAAATCCACAGTTGCATAAATATTTAATATATAGAAATGTAAATATGGGCATGTACTCCCAATAATACTAAATACGTAACACCCAAAGGGTGAAAAAGCATACCGGTTTCAGCATATAGCCTTCATCAGTGCTACATAAACTAACATATTGCAAACAGGTTTTATACCATAAGAACCAATAGTGCTCTCTATAATTAGCCAGTCACATTTGTTCATTGAGTCCCGGAGGGAATAGAGCTCCTAATTTAATTATCCACATACGTTCCTTGTAATTCAAAAAAGAATGCATTTCATCCTGTAGTGTGTTTTGTTTATAAATTCTGTCTATAATAGTAAACCTAAATTTAGCAGAAGGATGTGTCAACTAATGTTTATATAAAGCATTTGTACTTCTGTGACATTTACTGTCATATGTTCTGATATCCTGAATTTAAAGGGGCGAGAAGTTTGTCCCACATAAAAAGCAGAACAAGTGCAGTTAACTAAATAAATAATCCAGTCACTAACACAGTCACCAAAGACTTTAATATCATAGACTTTGGAACAATTTAAAGAGGTAAAGGAATTTTGTTTGCAGGTTTTGCAAGATGGCTCCCAGTGTCCACATGAAAAACAACCCATTAAAGGGCCCCCTTCCAATCTAGTTTGTATCATGTTCCTGACTACCTGGTTGCCCTTTTTGTAATGATTGAACCAACCACCCATATTTTTTCCCCTCCTGTAGCCAAACTTACAAGTTGGTGGTAAGAACGTAGCCAGTCTATCCTCCATATGCAGAACTTCCCAATGTTTGTATATAATCTGTTGCAAATCTGTGGTATTGCTGCCAAATTCCATAATAAATCTGAAAGATGAATTAAATGTTTGGCTTTTATCCCTATATAATAGTGGCTGTTTTCTGCTGACTTGTTGAACCATCCTACTATGGGGAGTATGACAACTGGAAGCATGGAGCAAATTGTTGAACTGGGAATATTTCTTATACACATTACTAAGTGTACCATCATCCAATACTTTGACCTCTACATCTAGAAAAGCAATAATCTCCGGGTGCTAATTCAGTGTAAATTGGATTCCCCACTTATTTTTACTGAGATACTCCATGAACTCCCTTAAACTTTGATCATCTGAATGCCAAACTAACCAGCAATCATCTAAATAACGGCACCAGATGTCAGTCTCCCCAAAATATAAATTATGACTGACATCATATATTAAGTGATGTTCCACAAAACCCATAAGCAGGTCAGCATAAATGGGAGCAAAAGATGCTCCCATTGTAGTGCCCTTCAGTTTTAAGTAGCATGTATTATGAAAATAGAAGACATTTTTATTGAGCACATGCTCTACTAGACAAAGGAGTTGTTGTTGTTTGTCTTTCGGCTTTTCCCAGTTAGGGGTTGCCACAGCAGAACTCCGGTCTGCTAATGATTGGCAGTAGATTTTCACAAACGCCGAGGTGCCAGCTCGACGTTCAACCTTCAACGAAGGCACGCCCATTTACGCATGTCTTTCGAATGCCCACCCAACCACGGGGAGGAGATGCACCGCTGCGCTGCATTGCTATATTAGGCAAAGGAGGAACGTTTAAATCCTGTTGTGTAAAGGGAAACCTCTGAAAGCCAAAGCTTCAAAGCCAGTAAGCCCGCCCAATGTGGGATATTGGTATACAATGCACTAACATATAGCGTGCATAATAACTAACCCTTTTCCAACTGCATGCTATTTATTATATTCAAAAATTGTGTAGTGTCCTGAATACATGCTCTTACATGTCCCAAAAGAGGTTTTAAATATTTTGTAAGATATTCTGAGAGGGGTTCTGTCAAGGAATCTCTCCCTGACACTCTCAGTCTACCTGGAGGTTTATCATAATTTTTGTGTATTTTCGGTAACATGTAAAAGATTTGCCTAGTGGGGGTTTACCACCGTTAAATGATATTTATCTTGTTTAGATACAGTACCTTCTTCACAGGCCAAAGTGAGAAAATTATCTATTTCTTGTTTGAAAATACTTGTTGGATCCAAATCCATGCGTTGATAATATTGTTGATCTGAAAGTTGGCTGATGGCCTAATTGTAATACATCTGCCAGTCCCAAATGACCACTGCTCCCCTTTGTCTGTTTGATTACTAACTATAGCCTTGTTTCTGCTCAATCTATTTAAAGCCAAATGTTCATTTTTAGTAATATTATCCTGATTCTGGTGTGTGTATACTTAGTATTTAAAAAAATTAATTCTTTTAATACTAAGTTCTGAAAAATGGCTACATTTTTATTCATGGGGGGCACAAATGTAGAGGCCCTAAAAAGTATGTATATCTTCACAACCAGGTTCAGAATTCTCAAAATATAACTTCAAATTCAACTTCCTACAGAAGTTAATAACATCCAATGCAAAAGAATATTCTGACACCATCAATTTTGGAACATATTCCATACCTTTATTCAATACATTTTGTTCAACTTGTGTTAGTTCCAAAGATGAAATATTGTGAACATTCAAACAACTGTTCACTTGTGTGTCAGTGTTGCCAATATTGCTTCCAGACTTGTTCCTGCCCCCTCTGTTTTCTCCCTCCCCACCTAGATCTCTTAAAGGGAAATCAATATTGCCCTTTTTTGTAGGTGGGGAAGTGTGTAAAACCACACACTCATCTGTATTGGAAGAAAATTCATCCCCTGAAGTGTCTGATGTAAATTTGGTTTTCTTTAATATGAATCTTTTTCTCTTTCTTTTGAAATTAGGCTGGAAAGGACCTTGTTTGTCATCACTAAACTGTACTGTCTTTTTGACTGCAAAGGGCTTAACTGTAGAATAGTCCCTGACATCTCTCTGAAATTTTTTAATCATTCTAGTGTTTAAATCTTGTTCTAATTGCATCAAACTCTCCGGAAGCAAAGAAACTTCTTCTTGATACATATTTTGATCTTTATACCCCTGCAATTTTATACAAAGTTCCGCTATACGTTTGGTCAAAGCCAAAATCCTCCATTCATAGAATTCAATCAAAATCTTAACAAAACTCATAGAAGCTGAGTGTTGTGCCCATTGTCGTTGGGTTAACAAGGTCTCATCTAACTCTTTTATAAATGGTTGTATCCTAACTCTCAAACTTCGTGGTGTAATGTTTTTATAGGAATAAGCCTTAAATAACCTGAGATGCCAAATCTGAGTTGGCATCTCTTTCATCTCATTTGTTAACCTGAAAAATAAATCCCTGCATGAATCACATTGGGATGTCTCAACATCTCCCATTTTGGTCGATGATGCATAAAAATCAAAAATTTTTATGTCACCCCTATCTGACAAGAGGCCCTGAGTGATATTTGTAAGATTCATGTTAGCCCCTGTATAGTAACAAATAATAAAAAATACACAAGTATAGACTGTGTCCTCCCTGTCTTTCCAACAAATATTATTCATTGATATGAATATTAATAATGCAGCCCAGAAAAAAATAGTGCCATGTGGTTCAAAATAATGCAAAAATGACCAATAATTAGGTCCAGTATAACTATCTCCTCTACATAATGAAAGTCAGTGTGGATATCATAAAGAAACAGGCCTAAAAATTAAAAAATAGCATTCACTATATAAAGCGTGTGTATGAAATCACACCCTTCTAATGTGATTTAGTTAAGACTAATTGACAAAAATTCAAAACCATGTCATCAATTGTCTAAGAAATTATTATTCTCATACTACAGCAACCCCCCCCACAGGTGTTACCCAATGCAAGCTGAAATGCAATAGTTTCACAAAAATCAGTACCTCTATGTAACTGTTACAAACAACACTGCTTACACAAATGTACTATCCAACAAAATCGTCCTACATCCATATAAACCAAAATACAGTATTCAAGTGTCCATTATGAATGAATTGAAATTCCTTTTGATCTTCATGGATGTGAAGCTCCAAATGACTTAACACTGTATGCGCCACAAAACCTCTAGACGTCAGCATTCGCTTCTTCATCCAATGGTCATATAACCATACTGTTCCAAACAAAATTTGTCCATAAACACGTTAGACATGATATATAAGCCCCTATAAACAATCCACAATCGAAGATAATATGTGGACACCTTGTAAACTGTAATTTAAGATATATTATTAAAGGCAGAACGTAGTAGTCATGTTACATTCAGTGGAATGAAAATTGCTAGCTGTCAGGCCATAGATCTAACTGGGATATATATCCCAAACTGACTAAACATTTGCATTCAAATAATGAACATCCACCTTCATTGCTACATCAGACCCCAAATAAGTGCTAAAACCTAAAACATTTCTCTTCAAACCCAATTGAACCCACATGTAAGCCTCACCCAAAACTTGTGAGATAATGGGCAATCCTTAATTGTCAGAGTGAGGGCACAGCTCTACCATCCAATAATATGTTAATATAGCATGGCCTATACTCACAAATGATGTTCATATCCCTCTATTTGTGAGAAAATAATATACAAGTCCACAAGCGAGAGAGTTTGCTTCCTCATATAAAGAGAACAAGTAATCTGGAGAGTTCGTCCCCTTAAACAACTGTTCTCAAAGTTAAATATGTTGAAACAAAAAACAAATCATCCTCGCCAAAAATGCGTGATTTGAGCGTTGAACTTGACAAACACAGTGCGTTCTTCTGATAAATCTGTTAACCTAGTTGGCTTTTATAACACTGTCCCCCATCAGGAGCAACCACCACGCTCATAAACCACACATCGCTAGTGACTGCAAAATAATGCCTCCAACCCCAGCTGAAGTCAAAACTGCCAAGGAAAACACACACTCAATGCTGCTCCAAATATATGTGACTGGCCCAAACCTCGGTGCAGTGCATATCCCAGATGACTGGAGAATAAACATACTAGTGCCAGTGTACCAGAACAAAGGGGACATTCACAGCTGTGGGCAGTATACCTGTATCAAACTCCTGTCACATTGCATGAAAGTTCTGGAGAGGCTGGCCGATAAAAGAATACTCAAGAGTAGCAGAAAGTAAGTGTGAGATGAGCAGTTCAGAATCAATCAGATTAGGGTGCAGTACAACTGACCCATTGTTTGCAGTATGACAGGTAGCTGAGAAGAAGCTAGAGATGAGGAAATAGATCAATTCGCCATTCCTAAACTTGGAAAAACCATATGGCAAGGCCTCGAAAAAGCTGATTTGTGCAGTCCTACAAGAGATCAAAAGTCCAAGAATCATTGGTAGAATTAGTTCAGGCTATGTGCAAGTTCACAGTGACACAGGAATGAAAAGTGTTCAGACTCACAGAAGGGTTCCCAGTGGGAGTGGGTGTGCATTAGGGCTAAGCTCTGAGTCCATTGCTGTTCATACTGGTGATGGACTGCAAGCAAACCGGTCAGAGGGGACAGATCAAGAGAGTTGATATATGCAGACAATATAGCATTATAGGCAGACTCTAAGCAAGAACTTCAGCCAAGTTTAGAGGAGTGGAATGGAATGCAAAACTGAAGGCAAATAGGAAGAAAGTGAGTAGAGACAAAAAAATTGTAATGGTAGCAAATGGGGAAAATCAGAAGAAGCTGGGGATTGAGATAGAAAGGAAAATTGTTGAAAAGGGTAACAGCATCAGGTATCTGGGAGATGTGGCTGAGGGGAAGGGAAGCCTGAATGAGAAGGTCAAAATTAGAATCACTAGGGCTGCAAAAATCTTGCACAGAGTGTTTGGGGTAGTGTATGATAGAAGAATGCCCAAAAAGCTAAAAGGTATACAAAATAGTGGTGTGACCAGTACAACTCTATGGTACAGAAACCTTGGCAGTGAAGGCAGATCAGTTCAGGAAGCTAGAGGTGATAGAGATGAAGTGTCTGAGATGGGTGTTAGGATGCAACCTGTGGGACATACAAAGAAACGAGAAGACAATCTGATGAAGAAAATTTAGGACAGACAGAAAGAAGACAAGCAGAGATGGATGGGAGTGTGAGTGAAGACTTGCAGCAGTCAGGCATGCCTGTAGATGAAATTAGTAGAGTGGAATTGAAATGAGAAAGATGGCAACAGCTGATGCAACACCTTGACCCCATGTAGAAAATGGGAGGAGTGGGGTTAAAGATTTTGATGATGATGTTTACAGTACCTTTACCAATATTTAAAATACAGCTCGTCCACAAATATCCCAGTTTATGACATTTCTGACCTTATGTTTTGCAATTAGCAAGAACATTTTTTTTACCACATTGTTGACAACATCATTTGTTATGTTCATTAATTAAATTTTCACCTGACCTACAAAAAAATGATTGTTTTTGGTTATCCTCCAGATCACAAAACTCCCCTACCTTCATGGCTAATTACGTGGCAAATGCAGCAGTCTCCCTGCTTTTGTGATGACTCTTACAGGTCTGTATACAATCTTTAAAAATTTTCTCATGCCCTTTTCTCTCTCAGTCCAGAATTGTGCAACTTTCCTGCTTACATTGTATTCTCTACAACAAGCACCCTGATAAAATTCTAGGTGCACCTTCTGACAAAAAGCATTGGCCTGTACAATAAGTACAAAATCATTCCATGGTATACCAATTTTTTCCTTACATTCTGTCAAGATGTTTTCCTTCATTGTAAAAGATTCCAAAATTAAGTCACAAAGGGGTTCTTTTCTCAAGTGAGTAAAGGCCCTGAAATCTTGAGCCTTAACACCTAATATTATCCCACATATAAAATCTGTCTGAACCTGCTGACTGAAGATTAACAATTTTTAAATTTTACAACTTGCACTTGGCCATCACAGGTGTTCGTGTCTCCTCATCCACTCCCTGCATACCCCTCACTCTGTCTTTCTCTCCATCATAGCACTGTATCCCAGCAGCCCCTGTGCTAGAACTGAAAGCACACAAAAAGTGTAGGAGTATTTCCCTGATGCCAAAGCCAAATTTCCTGGCCAGAATGACTGCTATTCCAGGTCTCCCCTGAAAAGTGTCCACTGACTAAGTGAGCTAATGTTAACAAAGAATGCATGCATACATACATACATACATAAATCTTATACAAGATAATAAAACTTTATCCTGTCATCTTATTCCTGCCTCGTGTAAAATCACTAGACCACCCATAATGATGAATCCTCTCTCCTGACAGTACACAATTTGAATTTTATTAAATATGTCAGTAATAATTTCAATATATCTTTAGAATTCAGATTTATATTAATAATTTTCAAATATTGGTCCCAAATTAAGGGAAATCTGGCTGACCAAATTTGCAGATGATTGCAAACTGGGAGCCATTATTGATTCTCCAACTGAAGTAGGCATTCTACAAAAAGGCCTCACTGACACCAATGACTGGTGCCAGAACCATGGCCTTAAGCTCAATGCCAAAAAGTGCATTGTCATTCCCTTTGGAAATATTCGTGCCCATGAACTACCACATTGGTGTTTAGTGGGCTACCGCCTAAGGTGTGATAAGAGACCTGGGGACACAGGTTGACAGCAACCTCTCCTTTGATAACCACATTGCCACTGTAGTCAGAAAGTCCTTCTATGTGGCACATCTCATTACGGAAGGTTTCTCATCCAGGAAGAAAGAGCTCTTTATCCCTCTCTACTCGTCCCTCATTAGACCTATTGTAGAATACAATGCCTCATTTGGTATGTACTTCACTAGACACCTACAACAATTGGAAAGGTCACAAAAATACCTCACTAAGAGGATATTATACCTTAGACACATGCCCAATATGGACAGACTCAAAAAACTCCAGCTATACTCTGAATCTTATCGCCTACTTAGAGGCAATCTCTGCTTGACCTACAAAGCCATGTCTGACCCAGAGCTGCTAGACATGCTACACCTAAAGAAATCCCAATTCCTCCGTGCCACATGATCCAGGGACCTAAACCTCATTACCACAATAAACAGAGCATGCTGGAGGGACAGGTTCCTAACCCAGAGACACCTCCCATACTCTGGAACAAACTTCCCATTCACATCAACAGAGCACTTCACTGGCCCTCTTTAAGAGAAATCGTGACGAGTGAATGGGCAATAGGAAGTTCATCCCAGGGATCACTTCATTGGCCTTGCATGACAGGGGCACTGGAAACTAACGTTGGGCGGCATGATGCCAGGGAATCTTCTTGGGCTAGGCTTATATAGACTCCAAGGCCGTTAGCCTAGTACACACCTATGAACCTATGAACACTGCCTTATCGCAACTGTTTGCCCTAAGGCAATTTTAGAAATCTTCTCAAGTTCATTATCACCTGCCCACTCTGAATTCCATACCCACTTTACCCAATTAATAGACAAGAGGTCTTCAATCCATTCACCCATATTAGTCTTCTTTATCACGTCCTTAATCATGGCTATTAAATCAATAGCAATTGTTTTGTCACTTTGTCTTCTACAAGGTTAAAACCTTTTCTCATCTCCATACTTTATAGCTGATTTCCACTTAGGATTCATAGTCATTGGATATCAACCCCAGTAAATGTTTTAAGCTTGATGCCATACTATGCAACTCAAAATCTGGGACTCCCAGCCCCATGCAATTTTTGGAAAAAGGAGTCATTCTATTCAGGGCCAACCTTTGTTTTTGCCTTGCCCAAATAAATAGAAATTTAGCCTTCATTAATTTACCAGCAGTTCTGTTCATAAATTAAGAGCAAGAGAAGACACACATTATCAAAGGTAGCACAGACTACTATACTGCTTCCATCCCTTCTGCCATATCTAAGCAAGTACCTTCCCAAATTTGATAAAAATCCTTAGCCCTTCCTAAAATGCCCCACAAAATTAACTTCAGTCTGTATTATCTTTCAGCTTTAAACCCAAGTAAGTTAGGCTGTATCACAAAGCAACCTTCCACAACTATTGTCTCCAAGAGAATGTAATTTATCTGTACAGCTCTTCTTTTCTGTGTATTAACTTTACAGCCTGACAGTCTTCCAAATGTATCTAATTCTTGAAAATAGCAGACACACTTTTGTTTGGATTAAGTAAATATAACAAAAAGTCATTCGTGTGCAGAGAAAACATATATTAATCCTTGCAACCTTTATTCATTAGTTAGGATTTGCCTTAACCTGCTTGTCAAGGGTTCCAAGTAAAGAGAAAACAAAAGCAGAATGCCTGCACATCATTGTCTGTTTCTTCTTCCTAACTTAAATACCAGATAAAGTTTATTTTCATCTTTATTCTGGCTGCAGCCCTTTGATATACTGATTGAAGTTAATCAGTCAGATTAAGTTGTGCAAGATTTAGAATTTAGAATTTCTCGCAAGAAATTTCAGATACTAGATTAAATATATACTGCCAGGTCATCCCGTACAAAGATTTTTTCAGCATCTAGACTTGCTGCTAATAAAGGGTGTTTACTTCTGTTACTAATAAGAATGTTTTACCAAATTATCATGAGTTGTTCTGGAAGGTGTGCATCTTATTTGGTCAAAGTCAACCAATAGAGTAAGTATTCTGGCCACGCTTTTAGCTAGGAAGGCAGTGAAACGTTTATAATCCTGACTGAGAATATCTGTTGGTCAGTATAAGCCTGCTTGAATAAAGTCTATCCTCATTTTAAAATGATTGCAACTATTGCCTAATTCCAGGATTGAGAATGGCAGCTAAATTAATAAAACACTTAACCATGATTGTCAAATTGTTCAAAAACATATCCTTAACCTCAAGGTGAATTTCTACAAGCAAGCCATCCAAGTTATTTGATTTGCCTTTACTTAATTCAAGCAGTAGCAGATACATTTTCTTACTAATAACTTTTCTTATCAAATCATATTGTGCATTGATTATCTGAACTTGACAATGTTCCAACTTGATACCTGTAACATTCACCTTTGGTGAATAAATTCCTTCAGGAACTTTGCAAAATCTATCTTGAGAGCATCGCGTTTTCTTGAACTAATCTTCAATTATCTGGCTTTAAATGAGGAGGAAGTGATATTAATGTCTTGAAATTAAGTTGGTATTGCTATCCCTGACAAAGTTTACTCTCTATTGATTATCAAATAAGGACCCATAGAGTCACATTTTTAATAGCAAAGCAGCATGATATGAGAGAGCATTATTGGGAAAGTGTCCAATCTATCCGTCAAATAAGTATATTCCTTTCCCATTATTTTGTCAGATCTGGAGTATGCATGACCTAAACCTATATTACAAACAAGTACACAGTGGTTGTGACTGACTCAGTATCTTATGTACATCCATCTTTCCCATTGCATATACAGTTATTTATGAACTTCTCCATGCAAATGTCTTACTTATATGAAAGCCCAAATGCACTTCATCTGCTGCAAAAGTATTATTCCTGTTACCTGCCCATATTAACCTCCCCTCCTAGTTGACAGTCCATTCTGTAAGCAACCATATTATCTCCACTTGAGATGTTCCAGGGGATACTAATATACACATTTTACCTTACAACCTGCCTTTTACTGTCATTTATCCACTCTATCAGCTCTTTGTTCTGTCTGTCCATAAGGGGGTACCTAATCTTTCTAATGTCACTACATCTGTATACCTACCTGAAGGTTATGAGGTAAAACACACTGTGTAATCAAATTTGCTTGACTTCAAAGGTTTAGGGCTTGAAAATAACACAAAATGGGGAGCGCATCATGTCATGGAATGTAATTTTGATAACCGTAAAAATTGCAAGTAATGTTTGCCAAAATTACTTGCATCGACAGTGAGCTTTCCTTATTTCTCCACTGTTGTGTGACAATGGAGTTGGTATATATAAGCCCGGGGGGGGGGGAGTGTAGTGGGGTTGCTCCTCCCTGCAAAAACAAAATTGTCAAGTTGTTTGTCAACGGTGGTTTTTGGCTACCATTTTTTTCCCGTTCACTGAAATTACTTTTGAAGACGTGACATGAATCCCACAAAATGAGGCTTAAACGTTTTATATATGCAAAAACTATGTCTTGTTGTATTAGGTTAGAAAGTCCATTTTCATTGCAAGATATTAAAAAAAGATAAATGTAATATATGTAGCATATACTTTCCTAGGTAACGTTAATGCTCTAGCCTCAGTATGGTATTTGGTTTAGTAGACCATTCAAATCAATATTTCTGCCCAGTATACTAACTGGTCTTGCAAGGGAAAGGTTGCTGCAAATCTTTTGTGTTAAAAAACTAAAATAATAAGAAAAAAATCCTTAAAGCTTGTACTAAACATGCTTTTAAGCATGTTAAATCTTAAAGAAATCCAAAACTCAATCATTAACAGATAGAAAACTATCTGCTGCCAGTATTTATAATATCAGTATTGAAACATTACTTATGTTGCCAAGAAGAAGTCAAGTTGCCTTTGAAAGAGGAAATGCTAGGGACGTTTTTATATAATTGAAGTGGTATCATGGAAAATAAAGTATACCTGTCCAAGAATCCCCCAACTATCATTAGGCAACAGGTCCTCACTGCCTTCTCCAGTGCCAGGAATACTACATTGATGAGGCTTGATAGTATTCCAGGATGCCTCCTAAATAAATATCATTAAACATGATCTATCAGGACCATTAGAATCACTGTTTAACTACACCCTCCAGATAGGCTTTGAATCACTCAAAAGGAGAATTTTAATGGTATTCCCTTTGCACAAGAGTGGGCTATCTATGGACCCCAACAGCTACAGACCCATTAGTCTGACCATGCAAAGCCATGGAAAGAATCCTCATGGAAATGGATAATGATGACATAGGAAACCTTCAGACCCAGTTTGGTTTCATCAACAGGAGATCATTCCTACTCAAACTAATGGACTTCTATGACAATGTCATCAAAACAATGGAGAGAGTGAAACACTGCATACTACCTACCTTGACCTGGCCAAGGCTTTTGATATATTACTCCACTCAGGCATTGTAGACAAACTCATAGTATTAGGTGCAAACCCTTATGCCACCAATTGGATAGCTATGAGTACCTCTAGGAGCTGTTTCTCCCAATTCACCAAACATTTTGATCATGTGTGCCATGACCTCATCTGAACCTGCTGCTTTACCTGATTTCATTTTCCTTAGTGCTGTTCTTACTTCTTATAGGGTGAGCTTCTCTTCTTCTTTCATCATAGGTTGTATCTGGGGCAGTACAACTTCTGTGTTTTTTTTTTCATTCCAAAGCTGCTGGAAGTCCTCCTTCCATCTATCCGCCTTTGATGAGCAGGTTGTTGCTAGCATTCCTTATGAAGGGTGCCTGATGATAATTAGCAATACTGTTAATATTAGTCAAAGTAATACTTTTAATAAGACAATGAAAATCATATTAAACATGAAACTGATGTTAATCAAAATGATTTATAGTCATATCAGGAGGAAGGGGGAATGATGCTGAAGGAAAACAGGAGTTGGAAGTAGAGAGAGGACAATATCTAGAGGAGAAGAGGAAAAGGTACTTAAGGTAGTTGTTCAGAGCAACTTTTCAGACCCGAGTGGAAGAGATAGCGAAGAGGAAGAAAGGGAAGAGCAGAAAAAAAAAGAGAGACAGAAAAGTTAATTTGGGAAAAGGGTAAAAAATAGAAAAAAATGAAAATGTGGGTAAGTCCAAGCAATGTGAAAAAAGAAAACATTAATTTTAGTATTGTTTCATTGAGTGGTAACAGTATCATAACTGATGCTAGAAGATCACATGAATTAAACTATTTAGATACAGTCAGGAAAGAGCTACTTGAATTTTTATCGAAGTAAAAAGAGCAGGGATTGCTGTATTTATAAAGATGTTATTTACATATTATTCTACATTATTAACATGTTTTTCAACCCCATATCCATCCTATTCACATCACGTTTACAATTTCTTCATTGGTAATATTACACAATTTTTGTGCATTTCCATTTCCTTAATTTTCTTCTGTGGTACCCAGTGCTTATTTCACAACCATTTTCTTATTTCTGCAAAAACATCTTTGTCCCTTCTGTTTTGTTATACAGTAGTCCTTCATACCTTTCATTCCACAATAGCCAGATTGTAACAAATAATATTTTATCCCATTTATCAATTTCATTCATCCTGCCTTTTTATACTTACCATACAATGTCATTTCGATATTCATCTCCTTGAAACCTTTCCAATTATATACATTTTAAACTTTCTCAAGAAGACTTATTCATTTTACTTTCTGAAAAACAATGTTTTGCAGTTTCCTTTACCTTGCAGTCTTTCTTCTATTATTTTATATTTCAAATTTCCCTTAATATGTAACTTGTTTATCAAAATTCTTTGTAGAAATCTTTGAACTTTTCCTTCTTTGCTTTGTAGCATCTCTAATGTTATCTGATAAAATCACTCCATGGATATACAAGAAAAAAATGTTGCTTAACATTTTCATACTAGCCATTCCTTTTCTCACTACATTCATCAAATGTTAATCTCCATAACTTCACCGTATTTACATATTCCTTTCTTTCCACAATCTTTTTTATATACTTTTTTGCTTTTCACTTTTTTTCCATGACTCTTCATACCTCTCCTATAAAATAAATTCCTACCATTTTACTCTCAATCTGATTTCATACTATTAATAACCCAAAAAAGGTGCATTAATGCTAAAAAAAAAGGAATGTTTTGACCTAATCCTTTTTTTTATATATTATTCCTCCTTTAATAGGATTTAGTCTCAAACCCCATATAAAACTGAAAAATATTTCTTGCAATTCCTTTTCCATTTTTCCTGGAAACATATATAAAACTTTGTCCTGTAATATAGGACAATAAAACGAAAAATACCTTTGGACATTACATTGACTAGATGTTGGTTTACAATTTTTAGCTGTATGTTCCCTCTCTCCACATTGCCATCATCATGTTTTTTCAGAGACCTGTACTAAATGACTTTCATCTTTGGCCTCAGTTCCTCTCACTCACTCTCTTTCTATTAAAATATATTACATTGTGAACATGCTGTATCCTTCCTTCTGCCACGTCTAATGTTGCTAACATGTCACACCACCAGTCCATACATTTCTTTCAACAAATATCTTTTTTGTATCATGCACTTCTTTACAAATAGATAAGAAAAAAATTATTTAAGCAATATCAGTGTCAGCAGTTCTGAACTGTATATGCATTTTCTTTTTTTAAGTTGCAGTTCAAAATTTATTTATATCATTCAGTGATGTAATCTCAACTTCTGCCTACCTCAGTTTTTTTTCTAATAAACCAAATGTTTCAAAACTCACTTCACAGAAGTCCTCAGTGCCCAAATGTATTAAAGTTTTATGTCTTTTTATACTAAATAGTAAAGGTAAACTTATGTTGTTTAAACATCATATCTGTTTAATCAAAATTAAGTCATTTTACTTTTTACTACTGATGTCTTAATTTTGAATTGCTTACTTAACAGTCTTTTGCCACAGCTGCTTGTCTTCCCATTCTTACAGCATCAACATACAATTTAAAAGTTGCCAAACACACACACACACACACACACACACACACACACACCATTTTTTGTGCTCCTTTATCTCCAAAATCCACTGATTTTCCTGTTGAAATTACAATTTCTTCTCCTTCCATACTGTGATTAACTAGCTGCATCAAATTAAATCCTGTGTTGGTAATTCCCCTCCTGCTAATTATGTTGCAATAATTTCCTTAGATCCAATATTTTCAGAAAGCTCTCAGTCTAATACTTCCAAAACACATACTGCTCCAGCTCTCATGACATCCTCCATCTTGGATTTCTCACAACCAAGTCACCAGCAGCCCTCTGTCACCTTCTAGGAGCTGTGATGCATAACAGCAAGATGAAAGAGTATGGAAAGTTCTCCAGTGAGCTGGTCAAATTCTACTTGGTCATTATGAATACCACCTTGCATGTCCCCTGAAAAAGAAATTAACCTGGTCAACAAAGAAAAAAAAATAAATAAATAAATGCAATAAATTATATAATTTGGGGGTGGAATAATGTTTATAGGTCGCAGTTCTTTTTAAAAAGGAGAAATTAAAAGTTTTAGATTATTAATTGGAAAAGCAGGAGGATTTAATGTTTTAGATATAACACATGAAAAATAACCCATTAGGCTTGTAATAATTTGTGTACACATTTACTAAAGAAAGGGAAGAGTTATTTAAGGATATTAAGTCATATGTAGGGATAAGTATGAATGAAATTGTTACTGGTGATTTTCATTGTAATGTGAAAAAAGAGATATTTTGAAATCCAGAGAATAAACAGTATGTGGAGAGAGAAGATGTACTTATTTGTGGCAGAATTTAAGGTAGATTGTGTGCTATTTTATAAACATTGAGACATTTGGCTATCTGGTTGGGAGTAAGGAATAATGAAAAGATAAAAGTTAAAGAAAAATAACTAAAAGATTTAACATGATCTAATATTCAGGAAGAAAATGGTAATTAAAGAAGCAGAACAGTAATGGAATGGTCAAGAAATGCTGATTCATTTTTGTGATATGTAGACTAAATGGTGGAATGGATTTAAAAAATTATAAAAAGTATGTTTAGCGTTAGAAAAGATATATTTAAGATGAAGTGAAAGAAGTATGCAGGTGTATTAAAGGAAATTGATGAAATGCAGGGAGTTGAAATTTTGGAATATGTAAGAAAGGAGAAGGAAGTGAAAACAGAAAATAGAAAATGAGTAAATAAATGTTAAGACAATTTCTTTGCAAGGAGAAAGAAGGCTTCACCTTTTTAGTTAGAGAGAAAAGGCTGAAGTGTTAATAAATGGGAAAAAAGAAAAAGAGAAGATGAATGGACAGGAAATCACAATGAAACAATAGAAACGCACTAAGTTATTTAAAAATGGGAGGAAGCAAAATGTTAACCGTGTTTGGTGGAAAAATAAGTAGCTAATGATAGTTTGCAGAAATATATTAAGGCAGCAGGGCTACAGTTAATCTTAACTTGAGCAAAATAGAATTTAGTACCTGATGTAAAAGATTTGCATTTTAAATTTTATATAAAAGAGATGTTGAGTTTTAAATAAATGGAAGAATTATGGAGTAAGAGACGAAGAAACGTGTTTAGGAATAATCAGGCTGTTATGGGAGGGAGGTGAAAAAACAGATTTAGAAAATTGGAGACCTATTACTCTGTATATTAATGACTATAAAATTGTAATCAAAATTATGCAACAACAGTTGAAAAAGTAGTATTGCATGTATGGAGATTTTTTGGTGACAAAGGAAACAAGTCAATTGATGCTTTGTATAGTAAGTGATTCATAGTATTATGTATGAATCAGAGGAAGTTTGGATGGTGATTTGTAATGTGAGTAAAGTGTTTGATATTAGTCACATGTAGTTACTGAATATTTTGAATAAATATGGAGTTAATAAAAAATATTTTTTTAAATTGGCATGTAATGGGTGAAAAGTAAGAGCCAATGGATGGTTACATGACAGTATTAAAGTTGAGAAATGGGTATGACAGAGGTATTTTGTAGTTATTGAATATGAATGTTGTTGTTGTGCCTTTCGGCTTATCCCAGTTAGGGGTCGCCACAGTGGAACTCCTGTCCGCTATTGTTTTTGGTAGTGGATTTTTACGTGCCAAGTTACCAGCCCTGACGCACAACCTTCAACGAAGGCATGCCCATTCACGCATGCCTCCACACAGAAGACGCTCTAGCTGAGAATCAAATGTGACAACGTCTTTCTTTGAGGCGACAATGCTACCGCAGCTCCACTACCGAATGTATTCGCTTCAAATATTTTGAATAAATTAAAGGATGGCAAGTTTGTGTATGGACAAAAAGTTACGGTACCACTTTTAATGATGCATGCAGATGTTTCAGTGTTAATTGTAATGTATCTATGTATATGGGTCTACTTTGACCTGTCGAATCCTACTTACCCGACTCCACTTCTCCGAAGCAGCATTAAACCGAAAGAACGGACTGCTGAAATCCTGTCCCTGTATGTGTAAGTATATATAAATATATATATATATATATATATATAAGTTTAGTGGTTATCAAGAATAAAAGCAGATGTTTGGGAGAAGTAGAAAAATGCTGGTATTTTGTTTTACAGTGGCATTAGTATTAGCATGAGGAATTAAATTTGGAAGACAAGAAATAGTAAGAAGACAATGGGAAGAATTGAAAAAAGATATAGAAAGTGTATTAAGCTATATGAATTTTTTAGGTCATCTTTTAAGAAAAAGGCTTAATAAATTTAGCAGTTTGGGAGAATTAAGTTAAGTAGGTAGAGTATATGCATTGTCAGGAAATTTGGAGACATCACTATTGCAATTAATATTTTATGTAATATGGAATTTAAGAATGAACCTAGTGAAAGAGGGATTGCATATAATAAAACAGAAAAAAGGCATGAATTTAATTAATCTGGTGGTTTATTTAAATTCAGCAACATATGTTTTGGATTTTAGGACTGATAACATGTTAGTTATAGATGCTGGTTCCGTTATTATGGATTAAGTACAAGTAATTTGGGAAAAAGATTTTTTTCTTAATGGAAACAATGTGATGGAATATCAGAAAGCTGCAAGAATATAAAGTGAATATAGGAAGTATAGGACAATGTAGAAAAGTGTAGAATAATGATGTGATGATAAGGTAATGCTATGCAAATTCTTCGGGGAATTTGCAGGTATAAAACAGTAAAAAATAGAATTTCAACAGGCAAATACTGAGCCTGGTAGATTAAAATGTAAAAAAAAACAAAAAAAATCAAGAATCCTCAGAGGAACACATTTTAAAACTAGCAGGCTTTCGGAAAACACTGCTTTATTACGTTAAAAAAAATATATGGTTGCAATGTAGTTTGTTGATTATAAATGTTGTTGACAGGCAGTATACATGTCAATGCCTGTTGAAATCACAGTTTGTTGATATCTGCATTTCTCAATTCATGGTCTCTTTGCTAAGGTAGTGTAACCGATTCCAAGATGGTAAGCACACAGAAAACTAATTATCACAGAGAACACTGTGCGGGTACCAATTAAAAATGTACAACTTTGTTAAGTGCTTTCATCTCAGAATAATAAGAAACTTCATTAGCATACTAAACATTGAACCGAGAAGCATTTAAAATTCAAAAATTACCTCTTGTATGATCAAGTTAAAGTTAGACATAAAGATATTTTTCATAGAGCCGATTTTGTGGTGATCAAATTGCAGAATAGAAAGGCTCAAACACTGCAGAGGGACAATAATGATTATTTGAATGGTAAACTTATCCTGATTCCTTTCCCCACACATTTTCAGGTATGGGGTGTGGACATGAGATTGTTGACCGTGGCATATAGTGACAATGTTAATGCCGGTGATGAAGATGAGTCTAGGTCTGTACATAATTCTGCAGCTCCATTAGTGCAGCCAGTGCAACTGAGGAGGTCTGAAAAGATTTGGTCTCAACAAATGTTTCATATGGGACAGGACCGGAATTCATGGGGACAAATGTTCAAAGAATGGGAGGGAATTGCAACCAACAGCATCCCTGCAATCATTGGAGATGACTGTGTGTAATAACAAAGGAGATTTTAAGGTTTATAATTTGTCATGCAACTGTAATTGAATTTTTGCTGGTATGTTTTCGAAAGGTTTTACACTTGTTCCTACAAGAGCAAAATTGGTGGATGTGTTGATTGATTGATTTATACTTTTTGTAAGTAAACTGAACTTTTCCAGTGAATGTGTCCCAAACATGGGAAATGCTTGAAGAAGTTGGGTAACTTTAATCCACAACTTAACCCGATTTTACAGGTGTTTGAACACATGTGAATGTGAAATCAGGGATATTCTGTCTGGATTTTCTAATTTGAATCAAGACCAACAGGGTTTGTTGGCAGACATGCGCTTAGATAAAATGATTAGATTAAAGCCAGATAAGGATGGGGTACTTATAGTTATGAATACAACTGATTGTTAATAAAATGTTCGTATTACTATGTGATGAAACATTTGAAGAAGTTTCAAAAATTAAATGGTCATTGTGTATACCAGAATTGGTAATGTTTTGTATGGCATGTTGATGCAAAAACAAATCTGTTATGAAGAGTATAGTTTCCTTAAGGTAGAATTTTGGTTAACTTTTACTATTTTTGGGATCTCTAAAATTTTTAAGAAGTGGGTCCCCCCCTCACCACTAAGACAGGTGTGGATGCCAGGATGTATAAAACTTAACCTTTGTCTAAATTCATTGATGTAAACTTTAAAGAGGTTTTGAATCATGTGAATTATTTACCCCATGACTCCTGGGATTTTTTTTAACTAGGATAAAACAGCATTTGTTTAGGGAGGATATTACTTTTTTAACATTGGATGTAAAAGATCATTTTCTGTCATCCCACACAGCTTGGGTATTGAATGGTGTTTGGAATCCCTCATTAAAAACAGTGAATTGATAGGGATGGAAATTAGCACTACTCTGACCTTAATGGATATCATTCTTAACAATTTTATTTATTTTGAAGGTTCATATTATAGGCAAAGAGAGGGAGTGGATATGAGAGCAGTTTGCGCCTTTTTATTTGTAAGTATGGTAATGGCCATCTGGGAAAAGAAGTAAGTGGTTCACACAGAATATGCTAACTCCTGGTCATTATATATTAGATATCTGGATGATATCTATATTTTTTGAATAGATGAGGAACAAAGAATTAATGGCTTTTATTAAGTACATTAATAACACTTCTTTTCTTAGATTTACATTATGTGCTTCAAAGGATGTCTTACAATATTTGGACATCAAATTGAGAAAGGATATTCACAACAAAGTTTGTTTCCCGTATTTAGAGAAAACCTACTTATTCTGACTCCTTTTTGCATTTCAGTAGCTGTCACCCATTTGCCCTGAAAAAGGCAGTAGTTTAGGGGCAGCTGCTTGGAGCAGCTAAGATGGTTTCAACATTTGATGATTTTTTTTGGAGGAATGTAACAATCTTAAGGGAGTGCTCATGAAGAGAGGGCACCCATAATATTTAATTGAAAGTATAATTAGTAAAGTAATGGTGAAGGGAGAGACCGGATTTTATTCTGCATTATTAGGGGCAGAATTGTTAGTTAATAAAAGTGAGAACAAGAAAAACTTTGATATAGCAATTCCCATTATGACTTCCTTTATAACAACTTTTGGTGTTGATTATAGGGAAATTAAAAAATGTATCATGAAAAAACTCTTTGAGGCATCCAATGATTTAGGACAGCTACCTAAATTTGTAGCTAAAAAGGGCATTTCTCTAAAAACTATGGTTGTACAGGTCAAATCTAATAAGAAAAGGGATACCGGTGTTAGGTGGGGTACATTAAAATGTGGCAGCTGTAGTTATTGTAAATGTATATTGGAAACTAGCTGTATGCAGGTTAGGACCATTTTAATTCAACCAAAATTTCAATGCAATTGCAAAACAAAAGGCATTGTATTGTGTATGCTATTTTATGTCAAAATCATCTCCTATTTTGGTGAAGGGTCAGAGCAAGCTGCTGCACCAGACGCTCCTTGGTGGAGGTTAGGGAGATTACAGCAATAGGACTTTAACCTGTAGGGCCTAAGGGGATGTGCTGTACCTCAACTGAGTGAACATTATTGCATTTAGTGCATAACCTGATGCGATATGCTGTACCTCTGTTGAATGGACATTATTGCATTTTGGGTATAACCTGATGTGATGTGTCATACGTCTGCTGAGTGGACATTATTGTCTTCAGGGCATTACCCGATGTAATGTGCTGTACCTCAGCTGCGTGGACATTATTGCACTTAATGGTATAACCTGAGGGA
Source organism: Protopterus annectens (assembly GCF_019279795.1). Lineage (NCBI taxonomy): Eukaryota > Metazoa > Chordata > Ceratodontiformes > Protopteridae > Protopterus > Protopterus annectens. The sequence continues at coordinate 25,118,710 of NC_056730.1, read as the reverse complement.
ATATGTTGTACCTTAGCTGAGTGGACATTACTCTGTTTAGAGCACAGCTAAAAATTTCTGTTGTGCCAAGGATAGTGCAATACTGGGAAGTAGTGTTGTTCTTTCAGGCTCTATAGTGATGATATATTATTTACTTAGAAGACTGACCCCAGTCCATACTTTAAGCTAGGCAGTGGATCAGGAGGTGGAAAGGAGAAAGGGGATGGGGCAACTGAGGATGGCTGAGGGGAAGTCCCACAAGACCAAAATAAAATAGTATTATGTATTTTTTTCTGAAACTCCTTGGTAATTATTTGTTATTTCCAAAGGAAGCTTCAATTCAATTTAAATAATCACAGGTTTTGCAGTAGCTGTTAAACTCCAGGCCAAACAATTCCATTTAAATTTACCCCCCCCACACACACACACACACACACTCCCCAAGCACTTGGCAAGTCACTTATTTTATTGCATTTGTTTACCGGGAGTGTCCAATTTGGAGTGAGAGCCTTTTTAAGAAGTGGCCCAGGCAGAAAAGCTCCAATGGTTACAGCAACAATTAGAGAGGTATAACAGTGGATTAATGTTGAAGTACAGTAATAACCTAGATATTTTTGATCAAACATATTATGAATAATTGACAGACACTAGTTATAATATGCATGATATACAGAACCAGTATTAGGCTACATCAAGTTTTGCTCAAGTACCATTGGATGTATATTTTCAGATGTTATTGTATGATAGGTGCAAGTTTAATTCTGAAGAGTGTATAACATCACCATTGTGAATGGATGCCACCCAACATGACAGGCAGAACAATAGGCATGGTTTTAACTATTATTTGTTCTCCTCCTGGAAGAGATGATAACAAAATAAACCAAATGAATACTAACGGATGTCCTTTAAACCGTGTTTCTAATCCCCAACGTAATAGAAATTCTTCGTTGTAATGTTTATTTGTGACTAAGACAGCAGGATAATGTCTGATATTCTGCCATGGCTGGCCTTATGCAAAGGCTAACTTATCAGCCAAATAGGATGCCGTTTGCTAGGGACAACTTTTCTAGCTTGTAGTTTTGTCTTTACACTAAGAACATACTGCTACTGCATCATCCCTCTTCAAGTTCCATCATTTACAACTATACCTGTTATTTTGTCCATTTGCTACAAAATACTGACTTGTGTATCAAAGTAAGAGGGTGCCATGAAATTCTGATTGGCCCCTTTAAATTCCATTTTTTAGTAGTTTGACCCAGCCAGCCTTTTGGGATCCAAGGTGTCATCATCTGTCTGCAATGTCATTAGAACTGTGACCACATGTGCAAGCAGTATGCAATAAGCCTTTCTGATCTCTTGGGTAAGGAAGGCTTTTACACTTAAACTCAGTATTTAAAAACTCTGCTTTACTAATAGGTCTCTTAATGAAACTGGTAAGGCTGCCAGTTTGTCATAGGTATTATTTGGGTATGAATTGCATAGATTTTATTCATCTCTCTCCATGCCGTAGTATAAAAACAGGGTCTATATTACAATGTCGAATGATAAAAAGAGTGAACGTTCTTTTATCGAACACTAAAGGTCGAAAGCACTGAATGCCGAACACACGGAACACTGATTTTTTTCCCCAGGGGAAAAAAAAAAGCTATGGGGCATTTTCAGGACTTTGCCATTTCCTCCACTGTGGTGCAATCTCAGAGTTGGTATATTTAAGTAGGGGGCACTTTATTTTGTGTTTGGATTTGTTTTTTGTTTGTTTTTTTTCAAATCAGCGATTTTGTTCCCTGGGAAAAAGATTGTTGTTTTGTTTGTTCAACATTTACTGCTTTTAGTTTTTAGTGTTCAGTAAAAGAGCATTCGCTCTTTTTATCATTCGATGTCATAATATAGACCATAAAACCATGCCCAAAACCTAGAAAATGTTCAAAAAGTAATTGTCAGTATTTTTTTAATTGCTGTCAGCCGGTAGTCTGAGTATCATAACTGCAACTGTTGATAAGCATTCTTGATAACTGTCCAAACTTTTGCAGAATGTCACTGATTTTGTCTCATATTTTTGTCTTTGTCCAGAATTCTTGACCAGTGAAGTTGATGGACATGTTATAAAGTAAAACAGAAAGTGTACATCTTGGGGAAAATATATAATATAACCGAGACTGCAGTATCTTACAGTATTCTCCCAGTGGAAATTACAGTAATCTCTGTGTTAGTGTTTGTGTATATTAGTATATCAGAGGCTCCAAGACTGTACTGCCCCCATTGTAAGATTGAGCTTTGAATCTCACTGTTACTTATTGGAAATGTATTTGCATATGTGTGTGCGTGTATTTTTCAGCCCATCCTTCCATTAGCTAATCTTGCCCCCAAGAAATGGGGTTCACTACTTACTGACACATAACAGAAAATCAAACACTGATGTGTTTTACTGAAAAAAGTAAAATCTGTGGCATCACTCGAAGTCTGCTTTCTTAGTTAGATGCCACGCTTGAACAGATCCCCATGACCGTAATGCTTTATTTCTTTTTCACTATTTATTTCTAACATTTTTCACTGTATTTCCACCTTAGCAGTTCTAGCTATGGTTTTCAGCCTATTTAGATGTTCACTTGTAGATTTATACACATGTTCATTAATATTATGATATCTTATTTTTTTACACACAAACCTGAGGAAGTATTTATTTGGTACAAGGGTGATCTTTGTTAAAAATGTTTCATTTTATAAGTTACTAATATTTATTCTGATATATGTTTAGTAGTAGAAATTTTTGCTTGTTAATTAGTCATTTTGGTAGTGAGTTGGTTTCTTAATTAATAAAGTCTGCATTAGTAAGTTAGCCTTAATAAGCTGTTCTTATATGTTTTAATTTGTCTCTAACTTTTAAGTTCAGTTCTAAGGTAGCTCAATTTACACTATAGTGTTAAGGGGGAAGGGGGGACTTGGTTAAAGGAATGAATTTAATGTTTTTATTGCTCTTTACAGAACCACCCTCTGTAACCACTCCCTTGCTCCAAATAACCTGATTATATATAAATTAATGAATGCCTTTAATGCTTTTAATTACACTCAGGCTTGCTTGCTTGTGTGGATATTTTTAACTCAACTGTGGACTACCTATTTTAATATTTTGTAGTACATATTTTAAAGTTTGAATTTTATTAGTGAACTAGCCTTTGTTTTACTATACTACCCCACCAGCCCTTTTTGTGCAGAAATGAGCGTGGCCAGAGTGATTGACATGCCTAGTGTCTGTGACGTGGCATGGAAATATTGCATGACTGACATGCTATGCAGATTTGCCTGTGACATCATGAGTATTCATGGTGTAATGTAGTTTACCATTTTGATTAAAGTACTGCAAAAGCTAGAAGAGGTAAAACAAAGCCCGACATTTCACCCTTGTGCCAAATATAAAAGTTCATTCTCTAGGTTTTAATCCACGTTTTTGTCCAAAAACTCTCTGGACATTACACAGTTGTCCGGATTTTATGCAGGACGCAACTGCTCAAATCTTATTATCCTGAAGCCATTAAATGCTTTTGAGCTCACTAAAAAGTACTTTAATGCACACACATATAGAGATAGCTATCTATTTACATAGAAATGTACTATACAGTAATACTGAATGTAAATAAAAGTTTCCTGATTTATTAGGGAGTTGACACTGATAATAACCTATTCAGTATATGTTCACAGTCATACACTTTTAATTGGTATGATTTAGGAATAATGCTACGTATAATTTAATACTTATTCTTTGTCCGTCAATCCCGAATGAATATTCATGTGGAAGAAGCACATCTAATGATGTTTATTCACACTTGTATAGAAAAAACATCATGTGCAGAGTGTTGGGCATGGTTTGGGTGGTCCTTGCTACTGCGCATCTGGTGGGGTAGTATTGTAAAACAAAGCCTTGAAGAAGGTGCATAACATATTTCAAGGAGTGAACCTCACACCCTCCACATGGCAAAGGCATCTCTGATCAGTATTAGCAAAAAACTACGGGCACTCATAAAATCATCTAAGGCCAGCTTCGAGAGAAAAATTGCACAGGACACTAAGGATAATCACAAGGCTTTCTTTAGTTATGTTAGGAACCTGGGTGGGAATTCCCAGATATGCTCAGAATTAGTCCAAAATGACAAAAAATACACCGAACCCACAGACATTGCCAACATCCTAGCTGACAGGTTCAGCAAACTCCCACCAAAAGGGCAAATATCTATCCCAGCAGAGTGCTGCCCCTGACATCTCAGATGCTCAGGTAAGAGCCGCCTCTCCAAAGCAAAAACACAGCATCAATGGGACCAGACGGTGTCCCGGGCTGCATCCTACATGAACTCCAAGAAGAGCTAAACCCAAACATAAAACTACTGTTCAATCTCAGCCTTACTACAGGATATGTACCCAAAGAGTGGCGTACAGCAACAGTGGTCCTTCTCCACAAAGGTGGTGCCTCAACGGATCCTGGAAACTATCGCCCCATAAGCCTGACTAGCTTGGTCTGCAAAGCTATGGAAAGGATCATCATGGACCTCATAAATAAAGATATTGGGGACCTACAGACACTGGATCCTACCCAGTTCGGCTTTGTTAAGGGCAGATCCTGCCTCTTAAACCTGGTCGATTTCTTTGAAACAGTCACCAAGGCCATTGACGAGGGGGAAAGGTGGTCCACACAGCCTACCTGGACCTCGCAAAAGCCTTCGATACAATACCCCACTCGGGCATTATAGATAAGCTCACCAGCTTAAATATAAACCTCTATGTCACTAGATGGGTTGCAAACTGGCTCAAGGACAGAACCAACATGGTTAGAATTGCTGGAGCCATGTCAGACTCCAAACCAGTTTCAAGTGGCGTCCCACAAGGCTCAGTCCTGGGATCTCTCTTGTTCGGTATATATTTCTCGGAGGTACAGGCCAACACGGAAGGACTGTGGCTGACCAAGTTCGCAGATGACTGCAAACTGGCCGCCATAATCGACTCTCCAGCCGACACAAGCATCCTCCAAAATGGCCTCATAGAAACAGACAACTGGTGCCAGAGCCATGGCCTCAAGCTAAACGCCAAAAAGTGTATAGTCATCCCCTTTGGCAAAAACAAAGTGCCCACAAATTACCACATAGGTGGTAATCCATTAAGTACAGAAGAAGTAATTAGGGACCTGGGGACCCAAGTTGATAGCAATCTCTCATTTGACAACCACGTGGCCAAAGTGGTTATAAAAACATTTTATATAGCCCACCTAATCATGAAGGGATTTACATCTAGATCAGAGGAGGTCATTGTGCCTCTTTACTCATCCCTCATCAGGCCCATAATTGAGTACAATGCCCCTTTTGGGATGTACCTTACCAGACAACTGCAGCAACTGGAAAGACCCCAAAAGTACCTCACCAAGAGGATCAAAGGGCTCAAACAGATGCCATATGCTGCCCGGTTAAAGAAACTCCAGCTCTACTCAGTGGCATACCGCCTGCTCAGAGGCGATCTGTGCCTGACGTATAAAGCAATGTCCAACCCGGAATTAATGGACATGCTGCACCTCAGAAAATCCAAATCCCATCAAGCCACGCGCTCGAGAGACTTGAACCTCAGCACTGAAATAAATAGGACATGCTGGAGGGACAGATTCATAACCCAGAGGCTCCCTTCACTCTGGAATAAAATCCCAGTCCAGGTTAGGCAGAGTCCCTCATTGACTCTCTTCAAGAGGAATCTTGATGAGTGGATGGGAGATCATAGGTTTACCCCGGGTATCACTTCTGTGTCACTGTTAGACAGAGGCACAGTATACTAACCTCGAAAAAGGGCATAGCAAAATAAATTTAAAATGGGTGGCGAAAGCCAAACACACTCTGGCTAGGCTTATAAATGCCCTAGGGCAGATAGCCTAGTACGAACCTATGAACCTATGTGTTTCACTGAAATACATTCCAGATTAGCTGGCTTTCCCAACTGCTTTTGCTCAAAGTGTGTTACATCAGTTTAGCAGGTGGAGGGTGGGGGGGTGCACAGTGATTTCTAGAATAGTGATGTTTCCTTCCAGTATTGGATTCACCAATTCACTTCCCAGTTAGGGTGCCTTTTGTTTTCACATGTTACCGTGGGTTTTAATTGCCTTTTCTGTCTTCCTGTCAAATCCAAAAAGATGTGAAGGAAAATGCCTTTTCTGATGAGTATATGTGTGTGTGTGTGTGTGTGTGTGTGTGTGTGTGTGTGTGTGTGTGTGTGTGAGAGAGAGAGAGAGTCCGACAGAGAGATAGAGAGAGACATTTTGTGTGTGGGTGTGTGCTTTTGCAGCTTGTGATAAACCTGGCATTCAGGGCACTCTGAGTGTCTGCATACAAAAAGTGGTGATGTCATTGATTTTTAACTGTGGATACATACAATATTGCAACCTCATCTAGTCTAACACCAGCTGTACTAAGCAGTGTACACAAAAAGGTGCTGCAGCTTATATTAAGGGCTGGGGACAGTGTGGTCATTAGTATTTTATTCTTATAATCAGCCTTCTGAGGTGCACACACAATGTTGCTATAGCTTGTGATTGGGCGGTGGACTGTGTGGTCAGTATTTCTTTGACCCCTCCCTAAATCTCTGAAGTGTGCATAGAAGGTCACTAACACTTTTCTAGGGGCAGTGTACAACTAGATGCAACAAATTAATAAAGAAAAAACAGTGTGATTATCATTATTTTCACTTTCCTTTCAGTCGAACATCAGACACATGTATGGCTGGTTATTTTTGGGGTGGGGTGGGGTTAAGGAAACATTCTGTTATGTATGTATTACAGCAACAACTGAAACTGCTGTACTGTATTCTGTGTGTCCTTTCAGTTTCATCCCAATGTAGCATCAGAATGATACACCCAAGATGGCTGTCTTTTGGGGATAGGGGTGAGGAAGTATGCTGTAGATATGCTTAATAGCAGCCTCTTGAAGTATATGACTATGTGCCTTTACCATGGATCCCTTTTGCCCGGGGTGCCATTTCACCTCTAAGGCCGGACAGGTTTGCCACATCATAGTTCATATGATCATAAGTAGCTACTAGGCTGTTGGCCGTGAGGCCCTTACAAGCCTAGCCAAGAATTTATCCCATGTTCCAACAAGTCAGGATGTGATGCCCCTGTCCAGCAAGGACACAGGTGGAATCCCAGGGGTGTGTTTTCTGTTCCCCATCCAGTTGTCCAGGTTGCACTTAAAAAGGGTTAAAGAGGTACTCTGCTTGACATGGAGAGTGAGTCTATTCCACAGAAGGAGGAGTCTCTGGGGCACAAGTCTGTCCCGCCATTAAGTCCTATTGATGTCACAAACCAGGTTGTGGTCACAAGTGCGGGTTACTCAAGTGGAGCTTGACTTGGGGATATGCAGCAGTCACATCAAGGCGGGGTCTGAGATTGCTTTGCATGCCAGAAACAGGTCAGATCTGAGGAGTCTGTATGTGACTGAGTAGAAAGACAGGGCTTTTAGCCTATCTGTATAGGGTAGATGTTTGAGGTCCTGGATTCTCCTGGTGAGGAACCTCTGTGGTCTCTCCAGCTGCTGCATGTGCTTTGCGATGTTACAGTGCCAACAGGACCATTGTACTCAATAATGGGTCTTATAAGGGAAGACTACAGGGATGTTATGACTACCTTGTCCCTGGATGAGATAGCGTTACTAATGAGGTGGGCCATGTAGAAAGCTTTCCATACAATGGAGGCAGTATGGTGGTCAAAAATCAGTTTGCTGTCAACCTGGGTGCCCAAGTCCCTCATGACTGATTATGTGCTTAGGACCATGTTATTAATGTGATAATTTGTGGGGACATCACTCTCCCCAAAGGGGATGATGATGCATTTTCTGGCATTTAGTTTGAGCCCATGTTTCTGACACCAGTCATTTGTTTGGTTGAGAGACTCTTGGAGAATGTCCACATCACTAGGGGAAATGATGACAGCACTCAGCTTGCAGTCATCTGCAAACTTGGTCAGCCATAGCCCACTGGATTTGGCCTGCACCTCAAAAAAATTATATCCCAAACAACAGAGGCTCCAAGACCGATCCCTGGGGTACACCGCTTGTAATGGGTCTACTGCTTGAGGTGGCTTCCCCTATCTTGAATAGGTGGGTTCTATCAGTGAGCAAGTTTATTACCAACCTGGTAACATATGGATTGATGCCTAGTTGAGAGATTTATCTATTATGCCTGAGTGGGGAATAGTATTAAAAGCTTTGGCCAGGTCAGGGTAGATGGTGTACACCATCTTCCCCTCGTCCATGGCTTTGGTGACTGTCTCAAAGAAGTTGACCAAATTTCACAGGCATGACCTCCCCTTGATGAAACCAAACTGTGTGGGATCAAGTGTTTAGAGGTTGCCAATGTCCTTGTTAATGAGGTCCATGATAATCCATTCCATGGCTTTGTAGATCAGGCTAGTTAGGCTGATGGTTCTATAATTTCCTGGATCAGTGGATGCTCCACCTTTCTGCAAAGGGATGACAGTGACGGTCTTCCACTCAGCTGGTACTCAGGCTTTGGTTAAATAGGGTGCATAATGGTGCTGCAAGTTTCTGCCTGAGTTCATGTAGGGTGCAGTCTGGGATGTTATCAGGTCCCAAGGAGGCTGCATTTTTTGCCTTTGAGAGGGCAGTGATACCTTGATCTCTAGAGATATAATGGGAGGGGTCAGGTGCTGGGAATGTTCTTATTTACTGATGGGGGGGACAGAGGGTAAAGTCTTCACTGAACCTGGCTGGCAGCAGGTTGGCCATATCTACAGCATTTGTGTATGTGGTGTCCTTGACCACCAGTTCTGAGCAGATCTGAGTGCTTCCTTTGAGACTGCGGACATATGTGAAGAAGGGATTATGATGTTTTTAGTAGATGTGGCCAGTTTGGACTTTAAGTTTTCTTTGGATTGTTTCACTGGTGCTCTTATTTGCTTGTTCAGGCTAAGGAGAGATTGCTTCCAATTAGGCACCTACTCCTTGGTCCTGGACAGCAATTTTTTTTCCTTTTATTATAGAGTTTATTTATTGCAGATGTCCACCAGACAGGTTTACTCTTCCTTGAGGAGGAGGATTTTGTCCTGTCCGGTATTCCTGATTCCATGCAGCTGCATAAATGGTCATATAGTACTTTGGTGTAGGTTTGGACATATGTGCCAGTTGTAATGGAGGGGGAAAGGGGGCTGTGAAGCTGTTTATACCTTACCTCAGGAGGTTGTAATCAACTTTGGAGAAGTTTTTTTGTTTGACCCTAGCTGGGGTGGGGTGGGGGGAGATGGTTTAATAAGGGATGAGTTTTAAACTTATTCACGTGATTATTTTTGCCCATTTTGCTGTACCCAGATTATTTGTTAAGATTTCTGCATTGCCGCCTACTTTGTGGTGTTTTCCAGCTAGCTAAACTTGATATCTGTATTAGAAACTGTATTTAGAACACATCTAGAGCCTGTTTACTGCATTTCCTGTGTTGCACTTAAAATCGTTTTTTTCTTAAAACTTGCATGTTACCTGTCTCTGGCCTTGCACTCAAGTGTGGGGTCATTTATTGCACTGTTCTAACTTGTTGCTACTTGTGTATCTCTGCTATCTTTAAACAAAACAAAAAAAACAAAAAAATCTTGTTTTTTCCCACTTTCTGAAATTTAAAAAAAAGTTTAGTTACAGATTTGCTGTTCTGAACTGTTTGTAAGTTTCTTGGAGGCCATTGCTTGCTTGGACTAAAGGGAAGTCTCTGTGTTCATCAGTGGCAGTGGTAAACACTGAACAGCCTGCCTGCCCCGTGGGAGTGGTTACTGCCTAGAAACAGTAGTTTTATTGGCCATTTTGGGTCAATTCAAAACTCCTTGATCCCCCTCTCTTAAAACCCAATTGCCTCGTGGTTTTGGCATCTTTTCAGACTTGTTGGCTGTTGGTGAAGCACCCACCAAGAGGAGAAAATGCTGAGAGAAGAAAGGAGCCACTTTTGAGATTTTAAGTATTTTTCTTCAGATTATTTGTTAAGATTTCTGCATTGCCACCTACTTTGTGGCGTTTTCCAGCTACCTAAACTTGATATCTGTATTAGAAACTGTATTTAGAACACATCTAGAGCCTGTTTACTGCATTTCTTGTGTTGCACTTATTTTAAAATCGTTTTTTTCTTAAAACTTGCATTTTACCTGTCTCTGGCCTAGCACTCAAGTGTGGGGTCATTTATTGCACTGTTCTAACTTGTTGCTGCTTGTGTATCTCTGCTATCTTTAAAAAAAAAAAAAAAAAAAAAAAAAAAAATGCTTTTTTCCCACTTTCTGAAATTAAAAAAAAAGTTCAGTTACAGATTTGCTGTTCGGAACTGTTTGTAAGTTTCTTGGAGGCCATTGCTTGCTTGGGCTAAAGGGAAGTCTCTGTGTTCATCAGTGGCAGTGGTAAACACTGAACAGTCTGCCTGCCCCTGTGGGAGTGGTTACTGCCTAGAAACTGTAGTTTTATTGGCCATTTTGGGTCAATTCCAAACTCCTTGATCCCGCTCTCTTAAAACCATCTTTTGTGCGGTTTTGCGCATAGCGCAGCATCGGGCAGCGCCGCTTAATCAGGTTTAAACTATTCCCAGCTCCACAAAGTCTGCTCTTCACTTTTTCCTGTAGAACTGTTCCAAATCTCAAAGTAAGCACTCTATTTTCCTTCTAAAACCCAGCAGTAGCTAGGATAAGTGTCTTATAAGTAAGCACTAATAAACTAAAGCACTACACCCTCTTATACTCCCTTGAAGTACTTGGCTCCCTATTGGTCCTTTTTGATCAAGTCAAAAAGTAATTCCTTATACTATTCTGGCATGTCCAAAAGTCAGTTTCAGGTTTACTCTCCAGTCCAGCTGGTGAATATGGGAATCTTGAGGTAATGTTACTACTGCCTTATGTACACAGACCACCCTCTCCTCTTCCCAACAAGCTCAAATATATGTGAGAGATGCAACTATATAGCCAAACTGGAGGCTGAGCTCTCTCAACATAGTACTGGCACGGTCAGACTGGAGGAGAAGGTAATCACACACACCACAAATCCAGTCTCACATAGACCTATCGCAACAGCAAACCAAACACATAAACACACAAAAACATACTCGGAGGCTCTAAATAAAAATCTGCCCAAGCAACAGAGACCCCCAAAGCTGACATCCAAGCAACCGCTACCCCACAACAATACCCACGTATCACATAGTTCACAAAGTCAGTGTGCCACACAGTCACAGCCCTTAAGGCTAAACAGCACACCTAATATACTTGTAATAGGTGACTCTATCGTCAGACACACTGACGTCCCTCTCACCAGGCTGAACAAGGAGAAGGTCACTGTAAGCTGCCTGTCAGGTGCCAGGATTTGCCACATAACACAAGCACTCAGGTCACTCCAAAGCAAGTACAAATATGACTCCGTCATTGTCCATGCTGGTGTGAATGACCTGAGATGTACCTCCCTGGATTACATGAAAAGAGACATAGAGGAGCTCTCTGATCATGTGGCCCAGGCCGGTATGACCCTGACCTTGAGTAGCATCTTACCCTCACCAAGAATGATACCACAGTATAAAGACAAAATGATCAATTTCAACAATTGGCTAAAGTATTGGTGTCACTCAAAGGGGATCCAGTGTCTGTCAGCCTGGGATGACATGCTTGACAAGCCACGTTGCTTCGCTAGGGATGGCTTGCACCTGTCACCCCTGGGTTTTCGAATATTGGCCAAGGCTTTTGCCACCCCCATAGTGCCTTTTTTAGGCAAGGCTCAAAAGACAAACCCACCTCCTTAGACAACGCAAGGAAAAAGAAACTAAGGGTAATGCTGCTCAACGCCAGAAGTCTAAACCTCAATATGCATGCACTCGAGGCTCTCATCAGTATGGAGAATATCGATATCTGTGCAGTAATAGAAACCTGGTTCAAGGCTCCCAAGAGCACCCCAGCACTACCAAGCTATACCTTATACCATGCTTTTCGGCCCCAAAACTCAGACCGAACCACAAGAGGAGGGGAAGTATCCATATTCATCAAAGATACCCATACCTCCAGGCTAGTGGTACTGCACGAAGCATCTGAGACCATCCATGTGCAACTAACAGTGGGCAAAACTGCCTTCCAGTTTGTAGCCTGCTACAGACCACCCTCCCAAACTCAGGAACCCCACTCGGCTTTTCTGAAGACACTGGAGAATATGAAGTTCTCTCCAAACACCATTATATTGGGTGACTTTAACTACCCAAACATAGACTGGGAGCACTACTCAAGCCCCAACACCCTAGCCCAATGGTTCCTAGAATCTATAAACTCAAATGCTATGGAACAACTGGTCACCACTCCCACAAGAGGGGAAAACATATTGGACCTGATCATCACCAACATGGGGACTCTATGTTCCATACCAGAGGTATACCCCTCATTGGTAAGATCTGACCATAAATTAATCACTATGGACATCCATATCCCGTCCCCACCCCCAGCAAAGGAAACCACGGTCAAAAACTTCTCAAAAGCAAACTTCCCACTTCTCAAAACCGAGGTGGAATCCTTCAAAGCCCCATGGCCAGTGGAAAATACGGCCCAAACTGCAGAATCCTTTACAAACGCATTCTATGGATACCTACAGGAATGCATGGATCGTGCTATCCCAAATAAAACCAAGACACACTCATCCAAGGGCAGGAGACCTGTCTGGTGGACCCCAGCCATAAATAAGCTGTACAACAGAAGGAGGAAGCTACTACATGATAGAGCAAAATCCCTGAAAGGGAAGGCAACTCTGATCAGTACTAGCAAGAAACTACGATCCCTCATAAAATCATCTAAGGCTAGCTTTGAAAGAAACATTGCACAAGACGCTAAAGATAATCACAAGGCCTTCTTTAGTTATGTCAGAAACCTGGGTGGAAACTCCCAGATATGCTCTGAGTTAGCGCAAAATGACAAAAAATACACTGAACCGACAGACATTGCCAACATCCTGGCAGACAGGTTCAGTGCAAACTTCTCCCCCCCTTCCCCCCCAAATGAGCAAATGACTATCCCAACAGAGTGTAGCCTCCCTGACATCACAGATGCACAGGTGAGAGCTGCCCTCTCCAAAGCAAAAAACACAGCATCAATGGGACTGGACGGTGTCCCGGGCTGTGTTTTACATGAGCTCCAAGAAGAACTGAACCCTCACTTAAAATCACTATTCAGTCTCAGGCTTACAACAGGATATGTACCCAAAGAATGGTGTACAGCAACAGTGGTCCCACTCCATAAAGATGGTGCCACAACAGACCCCGGAAACTATCGCCCTATAAGCCTAACTAGCCTGGTCTGCAAAGCTATGGAGCGTATCATCATGGAACTCATAAACAAAGACATTGGGAACCTCCAAACACTGGATTCTACCCAATTCAGCTTTGTTAAGGGCAGATCTTGCCTCTTGAACCTGGTCAATTTCTTTGAAACCGTCACCAAGTCCATAGACGAAGGGAAGGTAGTCCACACAGCCTACCTTGACCTTGCAAAAGCCTTCGACACAATACCCCACTCTGGCATCATAAATAAGCTCACCAACTTAAATATGAACCCGTATGTCACAAGATGGGTTACAAACTGGCTTAGGGATAGAACCCACATGGTCAGAATTGCAGGTGCCATGTCAGACTCTAAACCAGTTACAAGTGGCGTCCCACAAGGCTCAGTCCTGGGACATCTCTTGTTCGGCATATATTTCTCTGAGGTACAGGCTAACACAGGAGGACTATGGCTGACAAAGTTTGCAGATGACTGCAAACTGGGGGCTATAATCGACTCGCCGGCTGACACAAGCATCCTCCAAAAAGGTCTCAAAGAGACGGATAACTGGTGCCAGAGCCATGGCCTAAAGGTAAATGCCAAAAAGTGCATAGTCATCCCCTTTGGGAAAAACAAAGTGCCCACAAATTACCACATAGGTGGTCTTCCATTAAGTATGGAAGAAGTAATTAGGGATTTGGGGACCCAAGTATATTGCAATCTCTCCTTTGACAATCACATTGCCAAAGTGGTTAGAAAGATATTCTATATAGCCCACCTTATCATGAAGGGGTTCACATCTAGATCAAGAGAGGTCATTGTGCCCCTCTACTCATCACTCATCAGGCCCATAATTGAATACAATGTCCCATTTGGGATGTGCCTTACCCGACACCTGCTGCAACTGGAAAGACCCCAAAAGTACCTCACCAAGAGGATCAAGGGACTCAAACAGATGCCCTACGCAGTCATGCTAAAGAAACTCCAGCTCTACTCAGATGCTTACCGCCTACTCAGGTACGACCTGTGCCTGACGTATAAAGCCATGTCCAACCCAGAATTAATGGACATGCTCCACCTCAAGAAATCCAAATCCATCAGAGCTACACGCTCCAGTGACTTAAACCTCAGCACAGAAATAAATTGAACATGCTGGAGGGACAGATTAATATCCCAGAGACTCCCCTCACTCTGGAACAAAATCCCAATCCATGTTAGACAGAGCCCTTCAAAGACCCTCTTCAAGAAGAATCTTGACGTTTGGATGGGCGATCGTAAATTCACCCCTGGGATCTCTTCTGTACCACTGCTAGACAGAGGCATGGTAAACTAACCTTAAATGGGCTATCTTCTGTGACCTACTATACAGAGGCACAGTCAACTAATCTAAAAAGGGTGGCGAAAGCCAAACACATTCTGGCTAGGCTTGTAAATGCCCTAGGGCAGATAGCCTAGTATGAACCTATGAACCAGTAGAATATTCTATACTAAGCTTTGCATTGCTGTCTGGTGTAGTTTGCACTTGCCTGCTACTAATTTCCTTAGTGACTAGCTGATGCACTCAGATCTTGTATCCTTAGTTTAGTTAAACTAACATGCCGCCACCTGTTTTAGCTTTCCATCCTTTAGGAGCTGTGTCTTGAATGTGCTTAATATGGATAATTGTAGTTTGAAAAACACTGTGCAGCAGTAATCCCTTCTTGACAAAAGTAACTGGAGACACTGGTGACACTCAAACATAGTAATGCAATGTTACCTTTGTATACTGTTTGTAATTGTTCAGGATTAGTGTTACCCCTCCACCGTGGTACTTTTCTGCTGTGTTTTTCAGTTCATGGGTATGTTAACAGGGAACAGCAGCTGGTGTTTTTGGATTTTTATTGGAGGAGTTAGATTTAAGTACATTTCAGTAAATGACAGTTTTATACCTAAATAACATGCTCAGTGTTGGCAGCATTACTGGGGTTATAGGAGAGTAACTCTGTTTTAGATTTTAGTACACAAAATGTTTCCTGAATGGACATCTTAACAAATGTAGTTGTAATTGTGAACAAATTAAAATGGACTGATTTAATGCATTATTATTCTGTTTTTTTTTTGTTTTTTTTTTTAAGATAATGGTGGTCAGACTTTGGAAGGTGGAAATAACTGGCCATTAAGAGGAAGGAAGGTCACACTGTGGGAGGGAGGAGTAAGAGGAGTTGGATTCGTCACAAGCCCTTTGCTGAAGAATAAACAGGTCATTAACCGAGAGCTGATTCACATCTCTGATTGGCTGCCTACTCTTGTGAACATTGCAGGAGGAAGTACAAATGGTACTAAGCCCTTGGATGGCTTTGATGTGTGGAAAACAATCAGGTAACTTAAATTAATGCTCAAAATTTAAATATAAACATCTGGTAACTCTGTTTTCACTACTCCTCAGAGCCAAGATATTTAATCTTCTACATTTTTATACAGAACTTTATAATAATACCAACCTTATGTGGAGATAATGTGGACTTAGTGTTGGATTATGGGATTCATGAGCCTGAAGCTAAAAATTATGAAGGCCTTGACGGCTATACAGGATTGTCAGGTCAAAGTGGGAGTGGCAGCAGCAGGGCCTATTGTAGACCTTGGGCGCCAGAGCTGCAGCTCCTTATTGTGGCCTTGTTTAGATATGGCACAGTAAAGTAAAGATGCGTAGAGGAATAGATGTTTTACTTATGTTAGATATACATATATCCATATACAATACGTATGAGACATATTCATCATCCACTCCCTTTTTCCCATTTTTTTCTACGTGAAGTCAAGGTGTCGTGAGCTGTGACCGTCTCTCAGTTCAGTGCCACTCTCCTACCTTCTAAAGCAGTCATGCTTGCTGTCACAGGTCTTCTCTCACACAATCCAGTCATCTCATTTCTGGACACTATTACTTCCTCTTACCTTCTGTCCTAAATCTTCTTAGCCAGATTTTCTTCTGCTTTTCTACACATGAGCCCAAACTTCTGTAATCTATTCTTTTTGACTTTCTCTCCAATTGGAGCTACTTTGCCTTCTGCAATGATGTCCTCATTTCTTCATCTGACTATATTGTACATCCTACTACCAGTTTCAGGTACTTCATATCCATCACCTCTAGCTTCTTCAACTGCTGTGCCTTTACTGCCCAAGTTTCTGTACTATACTGTAGTGATGGTCACACCACTGTTTTGTGCACCTTACTTTTTAGCTTCTTTAGCATTCAGTTGACTGCAACCCCTCTGACTCTAGCTTTGACCCTCTCATTTAGATTTCCCTTCTCCTAAACCAGCCCTTCCAGTTACTTGCAGCTGTTAACCTCTTACACTTTTTCCCTTCTATCTTAATTCTCAGTTTATTCTGATTTCCCCTAATTGCTACCATTACAGCTGTATTATCTGTACTCAATTTCATCCCATGTGCGTTCAGTTTTGCTTTCTGTTCCTGTCCTTTGCTGAAGCTTTTGCTCACAGTCTGCCTGTAATGCCACATCATCTGCATACTGCAACTGTGTTGATTTGTCCCCTCCAGCCTGTTTGCTAATGTAGCCCATCACCAATATGAATAGCACTGGGGTCAGAGCTGAACCATGATGCATATCCACTCCCACTGTGAGCCCCCCTGGGAGTCCAGTCACTGCTCATACTTGAGTTATTGGGCCTTTTGAACATAGACTGCACTAATTCTACCACTGTTTCTGGGACTTTGAATTACTGCAGGAATGCCCAAATCAACTTTCCTGGGACTTGTAATATGCTTTCTCCAAGTCTAGGAATTCCCAGTTGGACTCCTTCCTCATCTCTAGTTTCTTCTCAAATATCTGTATCACTGTAAAAATTGGATCGGTTGTGCTGCATCCTGATCTGAGCCCTACCTGCTCATCTCCCATCTTACTTTCTACTACTCTGCATATTCATTTATCAATCACCCTCTCCAGAACTTTCATGCATTGTGACAGGAGTTTAATACCTCTGTACTGGCCAGAGTTGTAAATTGAAAAATTATATACTGCCTTCTGTTGGTTTCTTGCTGTTACTTGCATTTACATGCATGCATAACACAGTATATTTAACCATTTATTGTGACCAAATAGTCTTATTACTGTATTGTACTAAGTACCATACATGCACTGAGACAAACTGCTTCAGTTAATATGCATTTTCATCCCATGCATATGTAATATGCATTTACTACTACATTTTCCTTTTGGATCTACACGCATTCAACACAGATGCTGTCAGCTCTCTATGGCAGATTCCCAAAGCTTGTTTATACACACATATTTATACCAGAAGTCTGATATTTTTTCTCAGCCTGATGTATTACAATCTTCCTTTGTATAACACTTTTCTTTGTTCTTCTAATTTATGATTTGTCCTTGATTCTTTTTCAAGTTCTGTGGTCCAAAGAAACTCAGTTATGAAACGTGGTGTTCCAGCACTATCTGAAACTTGATGTTCCAACTTTATCTTACTTGATGTTACATCTCTTTACTTCGTTTATGTCCTTCCAGCTGCCATCTTACAGACTTTGTTTCTCAATACTCCTTTACATGGATGCCAGTATCTAATTAAGCTATGCCAGCACACTTACTACTTTCTATTTTTCGGTATTTTATGTGGAAGGTTAGGCAATGAGCTGGCAACTCGACACCGTAAAAGCTCCACTGCCAATCATGAGCAGACAGGTGATCGCTGTGGCGACCCCTAACTGGGAAAAAGCCGAAAGAAGAAGAATACTATTTCTAAATTAACCCTTTATATTTCATATCACTCTTGCAGCTTTTTATTCAAGCTAATAATCATGCTAGCAACAGTTTTAAAAAGACAGTGAATACTATTATTCTTTTAGTTCTCCCTTATTTTGTTTTTTTGAGGAATGGACTAAACCTTAGTTAAAGAAAAGACTGCATTTGGTTCATTAGCATTATCATTTACAGCATTTACCACTTTGCTCATATTTACAGTCTTAACTTGTTGACTTATTGCAACTCGTTGTAACCTGCAGCATATAAAAATTCCAAGCTGTCATTATTTTTATGACCCCTAAAGCTATCAACACAGGATGTATCAACCAATTTAACAATTTGGTCCCAGATGATGACCATCTTGTGAATATGTCCCACCAATTATGGGCAGTGTCAGCTTCTGTTTTTGTTTTTTACTATTAACACTGGGTTATTTGAAACCCCACATACAAACTGTGGTGCCACTTAAACATTTTGAAATTTAAAGGCAATCTACTAGTTTTTATACCAGGCTCTTTTAAATCTGCATTTGGTATCTTTAAATCTTGGAAATGTAATATTGAAGTGTGATATTGTCGTCCTATCATAGTATAAGTGGATAGTATTTTTACCATTTGATCTGTATGAAGTACTGGCCTGTTACCCAAAATGGTAAGTATTTCAACTCATGGTCCTTTTTGTATTACTGTGTTGTTTATACAAATAAACAGAGTATTGGTAGAAATCGTACCCTTTTTTCCCCTGTTGAGTTTATTCTTATTTTTGTGTTGTTTACACACTGTGACATTTTTGCATGATGTCTTCTCTTGTCAGAACTGTTACATTTTTGAGGTCATGTACAGCATCTAATAGAGATAGTGCTGTTTATTGAAATGTTTGTCAGTCTTTGATTCTTTCTGTACTTTTATGTATGCCGGACCTTGTTCAGCTAACCACGCTATTGTATTTGTGTTAAATGTTATCCTCCCAAACATACATGCTGTATGCTTTTTACAACTGAAATTGTCTTGTGTTTTATTTTGTGGAGCATTTTCCCATCCAAGTTTTATTCGTGAAATATTGTTGAATGCTGCATGCCTTGTCTCACAGCTGCATTTTTATCTGTAGTCCTTGAAGCTTGTTCCAGACACTGAACATTCAGCTTGTCTCAAGCTGTACCAGAATATATGTATGCTAGCAAACAGAAATACATGTATTTAACTGTTATTTTCACATATATTACAGCAACAAATGTGTAACTAGCAAATAGATGTGCACATGCATTTATACATTTTTAAACATATCTATCACTGTATACATTCCCTCTGTTTTATTTTAAATACAAAATTGTCTTTATTAGTATGTACTTTTTAGTCAAGTTATATTGCTATTAACTAGAAACACATTCAGAAACAAAACCTTTAGTTTTTTTTTGATACAGCAAGTTAACACAGTTTTATATTGTCAACACAATGATGAGAACCATTACTATTAGAGATGCATGTATCTGAATATGACTCTATACAGTGATGTTCTATACAGTAATTTATTGACAATACTTGAGGATTTTATTGCAAAGACATTGTAGTCTTGTTTTTTTGAAAAAAATCATGTTACAAATGTCAAGCTTTGACTTGTTACTCTATTTACGTAGAGAAATTATTTACTATATACTGTACAGAATACACTTCCTTGTACAGATTGTTTTTGCATTTGTACATATAATCAGTGGAGTTTACAGACTTATTTTTGGTATTACCACTTTGCACTTTTATTTGAGTCCCTTTTGCAGTACTGTTTACACAGTTGGTGTAAAATTGGAAGCATGCCTTTCCCCCTGTAGTATACATCATTTTATTGCAGTATTGTTTATTTGCTTTATGCTGTGAGAATTGCATGTATGATTGTCCTTTGGCTGTTATCTAGACTGTGACACTTTGGTCTTACATTATTTTTTTGGTCATTTTCAAAAACAGAAAATATTTTTATAAAGCTTTTGCTGTTGCCTATACTGTCAAAGTTGTAGTAGGAATCGCTTTTACCCATTTTGAAAAGATGTTTACTGTTACTAGTAGCTATTTGTACCCTCCCTTATTTTGTAAAGGGACCTGCATAATTTAACTGCATACTATAGCCCATGTACTGACTGTACTCATAATATTTAATTGCAAACAGATTAATGACATGTAAAAAAACGTAAGCCATTTGGCCTGGTGTTTCCTTGACCTTATAAATTTCAGTACCAGTAACATTTTATGTTATGCAACATTCCTTGTAACTACCCATTCCAGCCTGGAAAGATTTGAGTTCACATACTTTTTTTTTTTTTTTGCACATTTCAAACGCTTAACCCATAACTCCTTCAGCACTTATTTGTACCTTCAGTCATTCGTTAATATACTTGCAACTTGATATTAGAATGCAGTTGTAATAAACATTAACTTGCCTAACTATGCATAGTATTGTTTTTGAATACTGGTTTACTGGAGTCTTTGCTATTTTTGATGCCATTATACAATTACAAAATATTGTGAGAAACAAAAGAGATATTGGCTTAACTAACACATGCTTAAAACAAATATATTTACACAATTTACATTTGCTGTTGTCTGCGTATTGCTGCACTTTAGGTGAAAAGAAAATACACGCATGTCAGTCTTGTGACGTCATATCTTTACTGCGTTTAACTACTCTCATTTGATTTTTATACCCTAAAACTGTTTTGTTATTTGAAATAGTTTTAAAATCACTATTTAAGTGCCTTGCTTTAACTGAATAAAAGTTTGTGCTGTGTACGCTTAACCATTTTCTAAAGGTAGAATACTATGTTGTAAATAATTTTCTATCAGCGTAGTTAACTGCTGTTGCTTTAACTCTTTACTAACTAATTATATTTGTCAGTATTCTGTTCTGCTGACTTTAAAGCTCTTATGCTCTTCTGAAAAAGTGTTTGCATATGTTGTCTGAACTTTTTGAACACTGTATCTTAGAAGTTTATTAAATCTTTTTGTCCGTTCACCATGAACCTCATCCCTGTTTTTATCTGTTTTGTAATGTGCAGTGGTTTTATGCCACTTTTGTCTAGCAAGATGTACAGAAGATTCTGTAAATAACTGACTCGACTGATATTATAACTCTGAAATTAACATTTTACATGTGGTAACAGGACATAATGCATCTGGTTGTTTACCATTACTTTTATGACATTGCACACAGAAAGCAGTTTCATATGACTTGCACAATAAGTGTTTACTGTCATACCAGTGATGTTGCTGTATAAAGCATTGACATCAACTTTACCTGGTAAAGTACTACATGTGCTACTGTTTTGTTTATACCAATCTTTAAATCCTGACCATACATGTGCTGGACTAGAATTACTGTCTACCTGAAAGGTAGTGGTACACTTTACACTTATTTTGTTTATGGCATCCGTGCTGTAGAATGAGAAGCAAAAAGAGAATTACCAGTTTCTGTGTGGAAGGTGGCCAAATCTTCCATCAAGAAAACGTAGAAAAGTCCCTTGTTGATTCTCCCAAAAGGTGGTCAAAAACAGCTGGCAGATTCAGCTGTGTGAATGTACAGGACCTGTGGAACTTGCAGAGATGCACTGTTCTGCTACTGGATACTGTGCATAAGAAGGAGGCAAACTTTTGCACTGCAACTGGATGTACTAACTGAATAAAATGAAAAAGAAGCTGTAGTTGTGAAAATAAGAAACCATTCAGCCCGTCAACTGTGGCTCGCCATTGAAAATTATATATGTGTCTTCTGTTGGTTTCTTGCTGTTACTTGCATTTACATGCATGCATACCACAGTATATTTAACTATTTATTGTGACCAACTAGTCTTATTACTGTATTGTACTAAGTACAATAAATACACTGAGACAAACTGCTTCAGTTAGTATGCATTTACTATTATTACATTTTCTTTTTGGCTCTACAAACATTCAACACAGATGCTGTCAGCTCTCTATGGCAGATTCCCAAAGCTTGTTTATACACACATATTTATACCAAAAAGTCTGATATTTTTTCTCAGTCTGATGTATTACAATCTTCCTTTCTATAACACTTTTCTTTGTTCTTCTAATTTATGATTTTTCCTTGATTCTTTTTCAAGTTCTGTGGTCCAGGGAAACTGTTATCTGAAATGTGGTGTTCCAGCACTATCTGAAACTTGATGTTCCAACTTTATCTTACTTGATGTTGCATCTCTTTACTTCATTGATGTCCTTCCAATTGCCATCTGCACAGTTTATTTTTACAGACCTTGTTTCTCAATAACATACTCCTTTACAAGGATGCCAATATCTAATTAAGCTATGCCAACACACTTAGCACTTTCTATTTTTCAGCATTTTATACTATTTTTAAATTAACCCTTTATATTTAATATCACTCTTGCAGCTTTTTATTCAAGCTAATCATGCTATCAACAGTTTTGAAAAGACAGTGAATACTATTATTCTTTCATAAATTTCACCATTGTTCTTGTATATTGACACTAGTGTGTTTGATCTCCATTCATCAGGGATACACCTTTCTCCTCATACTGCAATGAGCACCCTTAGAAGCTATTTCTTCCCTATAGCACCCAACATCTTTTTCCCTATCACACCCAACATCTTAATTGTATCTGCTCTGACCTCATCTGAGTATGCTGATTTCCTTGATTTCATTTTCCTTAGCACTGTTCTTACTTCTTCTAGGTTGGGCCCCTCGTTTTCTCACATCATAGGCTGTGCCTAGGGCAGTACAGCTTCCATGTTTTTTTTTCCTTCATTCAGAAGCTGCTGGAAGTACTCCTTCCATCTGCCTTTGATTTCCTGTGGACTGGAGTGCAGGTTGTTGCAAATATCCCTTATGAAGGGCATCTGACTATCTTCATTTTCTTTCTTTCTTTGCTTTGCAACCTGATAGAGTTTCTTTGTACCATTTACTGAGTCACTTTCCAGAAGCTGACAGAGTACCTCTGATGCCTTTTACTTTGGCATTACAGCTCCTCTCTTAACCTCTTTGTTAGCAAACCAATATTCTTTCTCAGCCTGGTCCATCTTTTCTATCTCTCACTTTTTCCTACATGTCTTTCTTTTGATGACTTTCAGGACTTCTGTATTTTCCACCAGCTGTCCTTATGTATATTGCTTCCCTACCTGCCTCAGACACATATCTCTTTGATAGTCCTCACACATGTTTTTTTGATTTGCTGCCATTCTTCTTCAGCTCCACCTGTTTGCCCTTCTTCTTGAGATGCGGGAGCCCTGAGTAATTCATTGAACTCTTATGCTTTCTCTTGCAAGCATCTTCCAGGTCTTCAGCCTAGTCTCTGTTGACCTGAAAGCCTTCTCTGGCCACAGATAATTGTGGCAATCAGTGGTTTATCCTGTGGGCCAACTGTTTCACTGGGGATGATTCTGCAATCTCTGATTCTACTCCAGTGCTCTTTCCTTACTATGAGTAGGTTTACCTGAGCTTGCATGTTGGCCACTCTTGTATGTTATCTTGTAGCTGTCTTTCTTGCTGAACCATGAGTTGGCCACCATCAAGCCATTTGCTAGACAGACGTCTAGAATGGCCTGTTCTTTATGAACCCAGGCAGGTATCAGAACATGTTCTGTCTGTCCCAGTATATGTATTCAGCTCACCATTTATTATCAACAACAATGCATGTTGTCATGCTTTATCTAGTAGGTCCTGCAAATGCTGTCTAAATTCAATCTTTTCCTCAGTATCACAGCCCTGCTGTGGGAATAGGCTGTGATTATGAATAGTGCCATTTCCTTTCACTGGAGTTTTAATGCTACAATTATGTCAGTAATTCTGAAGACATCCCTCATTGTCTTCTGAAGCATCTTTCTCACCACAGTTCCCACGCAATTTCTAGTTTGTCTTCCTCCTCAATAGTAAACTCTGGATTCCAAGCCAAGGGGCTTTGATGTACTGCTCTTCCATCTTGACTGTTGGATACACAGGATGTCTAGACTCCTCCTTGTCATTTCATCCACTTCCAAGCTGCATTCTGTCAGTGAAGCTACATTTATTGTAGCAATTTTTAGTTCCTATTTGCCAGGTTGATTGTTTTTACATCCATCCTTTTCTCAACAAAGCTATTCCAGGTAACCCAAGCTGGGAAACTGGATACTAACTTGCCAATAGCTTATTGACCCAGAGCTGCTGGGCTTTGTGGTTTGAATACAGTGGCTAATAGGGGCACATACACCCCTCCCACTGTTTGCATGGGTCACTGGCATTGATTGGAGTGGGCTGGGTTCTCAACCACTTATCACTGACAAATACTCATGCCCATTTTTGGCAACATTAGTCAACATGACTGAATCACCTAGAGCCAATTAATACACCATTGATTGGCTCACTGTGACATGGCACACAATCTGTGATCTGTTTTGTCCTATCTAGAGGATAGTGAGAACAACTCTTCCCCCTATAGGGTACAATCTAGAGTCTGTGCCGCTGCCCACAACTCCATTCTTGGGTGAGTTTGTGGTGGAAACACCCAACATTTTTGATAAGAGGGAGGACCCCCACAGAGACACATGGAAAACAGGCAAACAGATCAGGAGTGTACCTTTCTACCTTGTGTATGGGAGGTGAAGACTCTAACCATTACGCCAACTGGTTACATTCCATACAATACAATTTAAATTTCTCACCCCCAACAAAAAACAGCATACCTAATTAACTCCTAACTTCAGATGTGAGATGGCACCATTATCGCAAATTCTCATTCCAGACCAATTCTAAGGAACATGAACAGTAACCAGTAAGTAACATTTTAATTTAACAAATATTTAGGCATATTAAAGCTACGTACTTTCTGTCTCTGGCCATGGATAAAACAGTTTAACATGTGTTGCCAAACTTGCAGACCCACATGCTGCAGTTAACATGAACATTTATCCTTTCTAAGACTTCATTAGCCATCAAACATCCATCTATATTGTATGATAATATAATCTGTGCAATTTCCTATTTTCTCCTGCATTTTAAAAGTATATGTTTTCCTGATGCCCCTGTAGAATAACTTTCCGCATCACATGCAGATGTAACTGAAATTACTCTATTGATTTACAATCTAAGCAACGTGAATATATTCACGCCTCCTATTATTTTGTGTTCCTCATCTCAAAGACATATGCAGCTACACATCCCCAATATATAATCTTTATAGTAATATTTTGTAGCAAGTAGTCCCAAAGTGTATTTGCATTACTGTTGTAAGCAATGACATATACTAAACCTAACATATTACTACCTCCCTTGCAGTGTATAACATCTATTAATCTCCAGTATTTCAAACCTGATTATATAGTGTAATTCACCTCAGTTACAATCAACTAGCCTCTAACGTTTGGACTTGAATACAACATTTTAACAAGTTTGTCATATGGAAATAATTTCAACAGATCTTTATGAATAGCAATAATTAAGGAGCAGGATAAAATAGTTATGAAATAATAGCGCACACAATAATATTAATGCAGTGTAGAGCAGCATGAATACACTCAAGGTTAAGCATCTTTCTGATGTAAGACAGGTGCATAACAAAGTTTGGCTAAACACCTTTCAGCTCTCTTAAGCTCTAGTCTAATTCTAGAGCATAAACAGCAGTCACTGCAAAAAGTGATGAGAAGCTAAAATAACTTTTTGAGCTTTAAAACACTTTGAACAGACTTACTTTTTTGGGGGTATGAGAGTCCAGAGTGTATTACAGCTTTTCAAGCAGTTACAGGATGAAAGATGCTCTTCATTTCCCTTTGCGTTTTGTGATGCAACACTGTTTTACAGCTTTCAAAACTGTAAAATAATTTGTGCTCCCTACAGTTTATTTATTTATTTTTGTTTTCTTTCTGTCGTAGTATATTGGAACAGTTGATGTTGCATTTGTAAAATATTATTAGCAGCTGACCAGACAGACACCGTACTACTGTAGCCATTAATATTTATTTGTATTAGTACAAATTCTTGCCAAACAGTTAATACTGTCAGAGTTATTTCAATTCTATTGTAACACGGCTAGACACAAAGTAAAGACTGATGTACACTCAGTCCAAAGATGTCATTAAAGAGTGAAAAATATTGTCCAGTTTATATACTGTTTTAGATGTCAAACAATGTTTTTTAATGTCCTTGTGACTTGTTCTTCTGGTTTCAGTTTGTGTCATGAAAATGTCCATTAGTTATTTCTAGCCTGGACAGTTTCTGTTGAAATGACAAATAATAATGTTCATCATGCATACAGCTGCAGTCATAACAGATGGGTTCTCCTGCCGTCAGGCGGGTCCTTGGTCGGCCGAATTCCAAAGTCTAGGTCCGGCGTCGGTTGTCGTCGCTTCTTCCCTGACGTCAGAGCGACAGGGGTATAAAGGAACCAGCCGACGCCATTTTATTCAGTCTTTCTTGCCACGCGGTGCCCGAAGCAGAAGCAGTTCACAAGTGCCGGTCGGCCAGCTCCTGAAATTACGAAAATTTTGAGACCGAAGTCTTCTTGAAAGCTAAGTACCCCGTTGGGGAAACTTTTCTTGCCACAGACCGATGTCAGACAAAGTTAATAATTGTATTTCATGTGGGAAGCAAATACCGCATAAGGATTTCCATTCCCTCTGTATACCTTGTTTAGGCCCAGACCACGATGTCTCGGTCTGCCGCTTTTGTGCTACATTCAACAAACGCACCATTAAGCGTCGGGCGGAGTTCGCCCAGCATTATTTTGGAAAAGCATTTAACTATATTATGTCGTCGGATACCCCGACTCCAGTTTTGTCTAAAAAATGCAAAGATAAGGACACGACACCACGCCAAAGCCGACTCCACGTGGTCCGGTTCTCAGCGAGGTGCCTACACAGCCCCTGACTACCGACGACACTTCATTGGCTGTGTCTCCTGTGCCCGAGGTCGCAGGCTCCTCGGCCCACACCCCGATTACATGTACCGAAGCCACTCTTGGCTTTGAACCTCAAAATGTGGACAGGTCTACCTCCACTCAAGGTGTCTTCAGACCTTCCTCTTCTTTTTCCATCAAGGCTTTCACTAAGTATAAAGCAGCCATGCATTCTAAGAGACAAGCTACACAGGACCCATCTCCAGGCCCCATGCCTAAAAAACAGATGCTTAAAATGGCTGAGGATTTAATTACTCTTATCAGGGGTTCTCAACCCCCACCGGACAAAGGCCCAGAGTGGAGGAAGAATCCCCTCCTCTGATCAGGGCTCCATTATTTCAGAGCACTCTGATGATCAGGAACATTCTTACTCCCCTTTTGAAGACTCTGATGCAGAGGAGTCCATTCCTTCTGTATCCCCCCAGAGGATTACTCATTTGGGGAAACTTTGCATACCTTAAGGGAACACTTCCACAGGGAAGGCCAAGATTATTCAGATTCCAAGAAAAGGCTTAGGGAATTTCTCTTGCTACCTCAGCACAGGCCTCTGGCTATACCTCCTGTCTTGGACATCCTAGATGATGTTTACTCGGAGGCCTGCCTTAACATGGATTCTCTGCCTCCAGCCCCAGTCAAACCTGACAGGTACTACAGGGTTCCTGACTCACACCAATTTCTATACAAAAGCCATGCTGCTGACCCAGAAACCATCTCACAGGGCCCCAAGGGAATTAAGGCCTCCACTGCTAAAAATCCATTACCTTCCGAGAGAGATTCCAGATCCTTAGAAAGGTGGGGGAAAAAGGTATATACCTCGGCTACCTTAACCATGAAGGCCTTAAACTGTCAGTTCCATATGCTAAAATACCAACAGTTTTTGTTATCACAATTGAAAAGTAAAATGTCACAACCTGAACAACCAGACTTGAAGGAGTTGCAGGATTTGATGCATAGTGCAGAACAAGTGGGTAAGCATACCTTACAATGTGGTTTTGATGCTCTAGAGGCCTCATGTAGAGCTGCTGTTACAGGATCAGTCGTACGTAGACATGCCTGGCTCAAGGAACAAACCTTGCCTGATCATGTCAAAGCTAAATTACTAGATGCCCCTCTACAAAAGGATGTATTATTTGGTGCTAATGCTGAGGAGGTATTAAGGAAAATGGAGGAAAAGGCTAAATCAATGCAAACTGTGAAAGATTTTCTACAGGTACAACCCCACGTTTCAGTAGAAATTGGCCTTCCAAAATTGGTCCTTTCCAGCCACGCACAGACCCCAAAGAGGTAGATACAGGCGCCCGAGGGGGAGAGGACGATCCCAAGGATCGCTTAGAGGCAGACAATGGCAAGCTCCTACACAAAGAGGTGGTGAGGATAACTCGCAATCTTTCAGAAAGCAAGCCCAATGACTTTCCCCTTTGCATGCCAAGCAAGACTCAAATGGCAGCCCCCTTAGGAGGAAAACTGGCATTATTTTCAAAAAATTGGCATATTGTCACAAAAGACAAATGGATCCTGGACATTATAAACAGAGGCTACAGATTCCATTTTCACACCCTTCCAAAAATGAGAGGCATGCCAAACCTGCCACACAATCAAAGGGCAGAGGCACAAAGGCAAATTACAGATCTCATAGACATGAAAGCTATTCAAGAGGTACCTACGCACGAACAAGGTCAAGGTTTTTATTCCAGACTATTCCTGGTACCAAGGAAGGGAAAAGATTGGAGACCTATTTTGGACGTATCCATCCTAAATACATTTCTGCTCGTACTAAAATTCAAGATGCTCACTCTACAGCAGCTTCTTCCCATGCTGGGCAAGGAGTCTTGGCTGGTAACATTGGACCTCAAGGAGGCATACCTGCATGTCCCAATCAGACAAAATTTCTTGCAGGTTCAACCCATTATCAATTCTCTGCATTGCCCTTTGGCTTATCTACTGTGCCCAGAGTATTCACGAAATGCCTGGCATCAGTAATTGCCTACTGCAGACTTCAAGGGATACAAATATACCCCTGTTTGGACGACTGCCTGATCCAAGCGGACAGCAAGCACATTCTTCTGAAACATCTGGCTTATGTAATAATGTTGTTGAACTCTCTGGGATACACAGTCAACAAAAAGAAATCAAGGCTAATACCCTCTCGGAAGATAATTTTCCTGGGTGCCAACTTGGACACAAACACCCAGATGGCCTACCTCACGCCAGAGCAGCAGGGGCAACTAACTCCATACTTCAGAGCACTAGCAAATTGCACCAGGCTGACTGCAAGGAAAATCCTGCAGGCTCTGGGATTCATGGCATCTTGCATCTTACTAATCCCATGTGCAAAGCTGCATATGAGGAAACTTCAATGGTACCTGAAAAACCTATGGTCTCAACACAGCCACAGTTTGGAAACAATAATACCACTAATTCCATGTCTACAAAAGGAATTTCTGTGGTGGGCTCAAGCATGCCAAACAAACACAGGTCTTCCATTCAGCAAGCCTCAAGCAAATCAAGTCATCACAACAGACGCCTCGGACTACGCCTGGGGGGCGCACATGACAGATTGGTGCATTCAGGGCAAATGGTCCCAAAAAGAAAAGCACCTTCACATCAATCAAAAGGAAATGCTAGCAGTAATAAATGCTATTATAGCTTTCAAAGACCTTCTGCAACCAGGTCAACTATTGATAAGAACGGACAACACCACAGTTATGTGGTACATAAACAAACAGGGAGGAACACATTCATACCCCCTATGCAGACTGGCCATGTCTCTTTGGAACATGGCCATGGACTTACAAATCGAACTGCAATCACAGTACTTGCCAGGCAAGGAAAACACGCTGGCAGACAACCTAAGCAGAAATATGACAGATCCACACGAATGGAAGTTGCATCCAAAAGTTTTTACAGAAATAATCCAAGCATGGGGAAGGCCAGACATAGATTTCTTTGCCTCCCACAAAAATCACCAATTGACAAAATTCTGCTCAAGGATTTTCCATCCAAAGGCCTGGAGAGTGGACGCTCTCTCTTTCAGTTGGACATCAATGACAGTTTATGCCTTCCCACCTCTTCCTCTGCTGCCCAAAGTTCTATTGAAAACCAGAGCAGACAGACCAAAGATGATTCTTTTTGCTCCAGACTGGCCAAGACAACACTGGTACCCACTCCTGAGGAGCCTGACGCATTCCCCACCATGGACCCTGCCTCTAATGCCTCTTCTCCTGACTCAACACAGCTTCAAAACTCTTCACAGCCAGCTAAAATCACTCAATCTAGCCGCATGGAAGATTCCTTAGCATCACAACAGACCCTACTCTCCAAGGAGGTGCAGGATGTCATTTTGGAGGCCCGAAGGCCGTCAACTAGAAAAGCTTACTCCGCAAAATGGAAATGGTTTTGTGTCTGGAATGAGAAAAAGGGCCAGGATCCTGGAAAACTGATTTACCTCAAATACTACAGTATCTAGCTGAGCTGCTAAGCAGTGGACTTTCATTCTCCTCCATCAAAATCCATGCCTCCGCCATTTCTGCAGAATACAACACTGATCCACCCTTATTCTCTCACCCTCTCTTCAGACAGTTCCTCAGAGGGGCTAAGAATCTAAGACCCCCAAGGAAACAACCAATACCTGCTTGGGATCTCAATTTTGTTCTGGAAAAACTGACCTTGCCTCCCTTTGAGCCAGCTGCCTCATCAGATTTGCAATATTTGTCCTGGAAAACAGCTTTCCTTCTGGCTATTACCTCAGCTCATAGAGTTTTAGAACTACAAGCTCTCATGGCTGTGAGCCTTTTATCATCTTCCATCAGGACAGAGTTTCCTTACGAACCAACCCGTCCTTTATGCCTAAAGTGGTATCCAGGGTAGCTTTGAATCAGGCCATACACTTACCTACCTTTTATCCTAATCCTCAAAACAAAGGGGAGAGATTACTACATTCCTTGGACATCCACAGACAACTGCGTTATTATTTGGACAGAACAAAGCCTTTCAGAAAATCAGAACAGCTCTTTGTGTCCTATGCTGTAGGAGCTCAAGGAAAGCCAATTTCCAAACAGACAATCTCAAAATGGATAGCCCACTGCATACGCTTTTGCTATTCTTTTCATGGAAAAACTGTACCTACAGGCATCAGATCTCACTCCACAAGGGCCACAGCTACCTCTGCAGCTTTCCTCAGAGGAGTTCCTACCAAAGATATTTTGGAAGCAGCCACTTTGAGTTCTGTGCATACCTTCTCCAAGCACTACCACCTACCATTATACTCCAAAACTAGAGCAGGCTTTGCCACTGCAGTCTTGCAGGGCATCCTGGCTCCTCCTAGTTCCACCTAGTGCCTACCACCCCTTTCTTAGCTTTGGGATTCTACCCATCTGTTATGACTGCAGCTGTATGCACGATGAACATAGTACAGTTTTGTACCTACCATAAATGTAGATGTTCGAGTGCTAATACAGCTGCAGTCCAGGTTTCCCTCCCTCCTTCCCCTCTTGGGACAGGCCTATTGGCTAACACCTCCTCATACAACCTGATTGGGGTATTCATTTATGGTGTATTTGCTTGCAACTACTGTATTTTGATTATATTGCACTGCATTATTACACAAATTTATGTATTGCCTTCCTTCTGGGGGCACCTGACATCTGGGGCAAGAAAAACTGAATAAAATGGCGTCGGCTGGTTCCTTTATACCCCTGTCGCTCTGACGTCAGGGAAGAAGCGACGACAACCGACGCCGGACCTAGATTTTGGAATTTGGCCGACCGAGGACCCGCCTGACGGCAGGAGAACCCATCTGTTATGTCTGCAGCTGTATTAGCACTCGAACATCTACATTTATGGTAGGTACAAAACTGTACTTTTTATGTCCTCCTTTGGTTATTTTCTTTTTTGCTATATCTGAAGACTTCACAAGAAGTCTCTCCACATCATCTTTGCATCACTTGAAGTGTCTGTATTTTATTTCATTTATTTCTGCATATGAAAGCTCACAGAAAGTCAACTTCCTTTTTTCTATAACAGGATGCCATTTACAATAAGCCCGCAGCTATATGTTATTAATATCTAAGCTAAACATTTACAAGAAATCTTTTTAATAAAGGGTCATCACTTAACTGTTGTTGCAAAGCAAGCCATAAACTGCTGTTTGGCCTTGCATACTTTCCTTTTACTGCACACATAGTATAATGTTGGGGACACCATTTTAATTTATACAATCTGTTATCAGCATTTACTCTAAAGACATATCTGGTAACATTGAGCATGTAATAGCTTTCAAAGCTGTGAAACATACAGCTCCCACTCATCTTTTTCTTTCTGTCTTTCTGTAACTTGGTAGTACATGGAACAAGTAAGCTCCTGCACTACAAAATATTAAGGCTAGATCTCCTTCATCATGAGCAGGTTGCTATAGTTTCTTAAAATGGAATCACTTCTTGAGCTTTGCCCCACTTCACTTTGAGGCTATTTTCTTAACATCCATTTCTCAAATGTATAACAGTTTGGTTATGATCAGACACCTCTAATCTTCTTTGTCATGTCCGTCCTGAATAACAGCCCTGTACAGAATATTTTAAATCACTGTTACGTGAAGAACTGCTTCTTCATTAGCAGCTTAATTGTAGTACTTTTTACAGCTTAGAATAACCCATCATATGTTTGACTTAGTGATAATAATCCTCCATGAATTGTGTAAGCATAATAAACTCTAACCATTGAGAACAAATATATCATTTAGAAATGTCTGTCACTTCATCTAACAGGTGCAATCGCTTCTCGGCATACAGGCAAATGCTTTATGTAACTAGTGCTACTTCGCTCCTCCCAAAGAGTCCTCATGTGTTCTTAACTAATAGTAACCCTTGGGACAATATTCATAACCTGTTAATCTTTAACAACTGAATATAAATATAACATTTTAAAACATTGTTAGTGCATGGTACTTGGAGATTATGCAGAGAAACTGACAAAAACAAACCAATAAATAGATAAATTAAATAAATAATCAAATAAGTAAGTAAAATTAATTAATTAAGCAAGCATGTTATGTACCGTGAAGGTTGTTTTTACTTAATCTCTCATCACAGCACAAACACAGACATCACCACAGGAGAGCACTGAAAATATCAGACATCTTTGAATGATGTAATACACTTTGCACTGCCACAGAAAAAAACTGTGGCACAGTCAAGTGTCCAACAGCTTTCAAGTGCCCTGGTGTTTCACTGGCTTGCCACACTTCCGGCTGCTATCTGCATGGCAGTGCTAAGTGTGTTACATCTTTCAAAGCTATGAAACACTGCATAGTCTTAAACTTTTTTTTCCTCTGTAACTGGTGATACATCTCAGCAGCTAAGGCTCCATGTACTACAGTGAATTATGATTTGTTTTTATAGATCATAACCAGTATATTCTGCATTCTCAAAACAGATATCATGATTTATCTCTCAAGCTTTGCTCAGAATCCTAATTATAACCCTATGTATAAGACCAAATAAGTTTGAACATAACCTTTTAAATAATCATGATTT
Source organism: Protopterus annectens (assembly GCF_019279795.1). NCBI lineage: Eukaryota > Metazoa > Chordata > Ceratodontiformes > Protopteridae > Protopterus > Protopterus annectens. The sequence goes on along the minus strand of NC_056730.1, from coordinate 25,085,282 downwards.
AGGATGAAAACCCAACAGGCAGTCATGAAATAGTAAATATGTTAGAATATTAACATGGACACTGACTTAAGATTCTGAAAAAAATGTGCATGATTTGTAAATGTAATGTCTAGTTCTTACAGTAATCATATTATATTTTTGCTGCATCTATGTATTTGAAAAATTACGAGAGAAATGTTTTTGTTACAGAAGATTCATTAAAGCAAGCTGACAGCATTACAAGTGGTAAATAAGAGAAGGAATACAGGTTGCAGTGAATGAATATTCTGGCATCAAATGTCAAATTTACTTGATACCTCAGGTTATCTCAATATTCAAACAGCCCAAATTTCAGAGGTACTGGCAGTTTTTTTCCCAGAAAGCTGTAAAGTCGGTGTCTCTGGATATTAATATGTTGTCCATTATGAGTATTAGTCTTATATGAGACCTTTCAAACTACTGCTGCTTGGAGACCTCATTCATCACTGACAGGTTCATAGGTAGGTACTAGGCTATCTGCCCAAAGGCATTTATAAGCCTAGCCAGAATGTGTTGCCTTTCGCTGTCCCCTTAGATTAGTTCCCTGTACCTCTGTCCAGCAGAGCCACTGAAGTGATCCCCTGGGTAAACTTTCTGTTTCCCATCCACTCGTCAAGGTTTCTCTTGAAGAGTGTTAGTGAGGAGCTCTGCCTAATGTAGATTGGAATCTTGTTCCAAAGCATGGGAAGTCTCTGGGACAGGAATCTATCCCTCCAGCATGTCCTATTTATTGTTGTGGTGAGGTTTAGATCCCTAGAGCATGTGGCTCGAGGGAATAAGGTTTTCTTTAGGTGGAGCATGTCCATCAATTCTGGGTTGGACATAGCCTTGTATGTCAGGCAGAGATCACCTCTGAGTAGGCAGTATGCAACTGAGTACAGCTAGAGTTTCTTCATTCGAGCTGTATAGGGCATCTGTTTGAGGCCAGTGATCCTCTTGGTGAGGTACTTATGTGGTCTTTCCAGCTGTAGCAGGTGTCTTGTAAGGTACAGCCCAAATGGGGCATTGTACTCTATGATGGGTTTGATGAGTGATGAGTAGAGGGGCACAATGATCTCTTTTGATCTGGATGCGAACCCTTTTGTGATTAGGTGGGCCACATAGAAGGATTTTCTAACCACTTTGGCAATGTGATTATCAAAGAAGAGATTACTATCTACTTGGGTCCCCAGATCCCTTATGACATCTTCTGTATTTAGGCGACTACCACCTATGTGGTAGTTTGTGGGTACTTTGTTTTTTCCAAAGGGGATGACTATGCACTTTTTTGCATTTAGCTTGAGGCCATGATTTTAACACCAGGTATCCGTCTCAGTGAGACCCTTTTGGAGGATGTCTGTGTCAGCCGGAGAGTCAATTATAGCCCCTAGTTTGCAGTTGTCTGTGAACTTGGTCAGCCATAGCCCTCCTGTGCTTGCCTGTACCTCTGAGAAGTATATGCTGAATAGGAGGAGTCCTAAGACTGAGCCCTGGGGAATGCCACTTGTAACCGGTTTAGAGTCGGATCTAGCTCCCGCAACTCTCACCATGTGGGTTCTGTCCATGAGCCAGTTGGTAACCCATCTTGTGATGTAGGGGTTTATGTTCAGGCTGGTGAGCTTGTCTATAATACCAGAATGGGGAATGGTGTTGAAGGCCTTTGTGAGGTCTAGGTAGGCTGTGTGTACCACCTTTCCCTCGTCTATAGCATTGGTAACTGTCTCAATGAAGTCCACCAGGTTTAGGAGGCATAATCTGCCCTTAGCAAAGCCGAACTGGGTAGGGTCCAGTGTTTGGAGGTTCCTGATGTCTCTGTTAATGAGTTCCATGATGATGCGCTCCATAGCCTTGCAGACCAAGCTAGTCAGGCTTATAGGGCAGTAGTTCCCGGGGTCTGTTGTGGCTCCATCTTTGTGGAGCAGAATAACCATTGCTGTGCGCCACTGTATGGGTACGTAGCCTTTGGAGAGGCTGAGTTTGAACAGTGTGTTTTGGTGAGGGGTTAGTTCATCTTTGAGCTTGTGTAGGACGCAGCCTGGGACACCGTCCGGTCCCACTGATGCTGTGTTTTTGGCTTTGGAGAGGGCTGTTTTAACCTGAGTGTCTGTGATTTCATGGGCTCTACATTCTTCTGGTATGGTTATGGGCCCTTTTGGGGGTGTGAGGGGAGTGACGTTTGCACTGAACCTGTCTGCCAGGATGTTGGCAATATCGGTCGGTTCAGTGTATTTTGTGCCATTCTGCACCAACTCCGAGCAGATCTGAGCATTGCCACTTAGATTCTTAACATAGCTAAAGAATGCCTTGTGGCTATCTTTGGAGTCCATGGCAATTTTTCTTTCGAAGCTCGCCTTGGATGATTTTATCAGGGATCGTAGTTTCTTGTTGATACTGATCAGGGATGATGGCATAATTTTCCCACTGCTTACAATTCAGAATCAGAACGCCACTTGTTGTTTATATCCTGTAGCCATACTCATAAACAGATCAATGTCAAAAAGCAAGGTACCTGTTATTTGGAAAACCTCCCACATTCTGCCACTACACAAGGGAGACAACTCCACCAAACTCACTAATTACTGCCCAATTCCCATTCTCTCTTCCTTATCTAAAATCTTAGAGAGAGTTATACATACCCAACTAATGGACTACCTTCCCAAAAACAAACTACTGGCAAACACACAACATGGTTTTAGACCCTTCCAGAGCACCATCACAGCTTTAATGTCCTTTACTAACACAGGTAACCACTACAGAAACAGTGGACAATTTGTATCTACCACATTTTTGGACTTATCCAAAGCCTTTGATATGGTGAACCATAATAAACTTATCAATATTCTCTCCACTCTAAACCTTAGTTCTTCCACTATCACATGGTTCCAAAGCTACCAATCAGGATGTCAACAGGCAGTCCGATAGCAACACCAACTTTCTCCTTTTCTTCCAGTTGCCTTAGAGGTTCCTCAAGGCCCCATCCTTGGGTCATTACTATTCTCTCTATTCACTAACCAGCTCACTGCCTCCACACCAAACGCTTCGGTAGTACAAAATGGTGATGACTCCACCTTAATATGTGCAGCTCCTACACTAAAAAGACCTCCACACCTTAACCCAAGACTCCTTTCTGTCTGTCAAAACATGGCTCACTAACTTCCAACTCATTCTTATTCCCAGCAAAACAAAACTACTCCTCTTCAGCCCATCAAGATTCCCCTCAATATACCACTCTTAATATCTTGTATAAAAATAAAGCAATGATTACTCCAACAACCCACACTAAACTACTTGGAGTCAAAATTCACAGTAACCTGAAATTCGATATTCACATAGCCCAAACCATCAAGAAAGTTCACAAGAAGCTAGGTCTCCTGTATCGGAACAAGCGATTACTCACAAAACACACTTAAGCCATGCTAGCTCAAGCATACCTCTTATCTACCCTCCTGTATGCCTCCCCATTTCTAACCAATCTCTTCAAGACAGACTTAAATAAACTGGAATCTTGTTACAATAAAACTGCCAGGTTTGCAACAGAGGCCCCATATAGTACTTATCACTCACTGTACATGTCTAAAACAGCTAAACTGGCTCAAACTTCCTGAAGTGCTGCAATTTAATCAACTAACCATTACACACAAAATATTCCATTACCCCGAGAAAAACCCAGCTCTCCATAACCTAGTTCAACCATATACCACAAATAGAGCCTTATGCTCCAGTAATCAAAACCTTCTTAATACCACCAAAGCTAATAATGATGCTGGGAAGTCTCTCTTCAGTACTCGCTCTAAAATATGGAATGAGCTACCAACCCCACTAACCTGCAACTGCTGTACTTCGCAATTTAAAAAACTCCTTAAGTCCCACTTTATGAACACCTGGTTATGTTCTTGTAACTCTCCTAGGTAACCACCTCCCTAAAATCACTGCAGTTCAGTGTATAAGAATATGCAAATTCATAGTGGAGCTATCATTAACTGCATAAAACTAGTTTATTAGCATCTCAGAGAATATTAACTCATTGAATTTCTCCTTTGATATTATACCACTCTCCACTGTTACTTAACTGGTATTTTCAATCAGTCATGCTTGTTATTAATTTGTTTGTTATTCATGTAGTCATTGTCACTTTATTTCTATATAACCTTTGCAACTTAATCTCTATGCACTCAGTTGAATGCTGTAATGCTTAATATCTGTTTACACTTGTATGTCTGTAATTGGAGCTTTTCTCCCTGGGCCTCCCCTGAAAATGGACCTGTGTCCGGTCAGACTTTCCCAGTAAATAAATGCAAAATAAAATGAAATAATAACCCTCCATGAACTAATTATAACCTGTTAAACTCTGCCAGCTGAACATTAATTTAACATTTTTGAATACTTCATCATGCAAAACTAATTTTAACACAGCCTTTTGAAAAGCAGTGTTTCACGACTGAACATATAGATAACATTTTGAAGCCTTTGCCATGCAAAACTGGTGTTAACAATGCCTTTTGCATGACATTGCTTGAGGATAATAACACATATTCAGTAGTGGAGTAATGAAGACACAATATTATTAATATATGGCTTTCCTCTTTAAGTACCAGCCCAATGTGGAGTTTTCCATCTCACTTTTGCTTAGAGACATACCACTCAACTTGCAGACATTGAAAATAAGAACAAAGGCCCTTGAAAAGTAGGTACACCCAATCAAAAATCTGGGCATCTAATTACCATACAATATGAACGCAAAATAGCTCATAGCTCTTCCAGAATTCCAATACGTATGTGGGATACTACTTGAAAACATGTTTAAAAACACAAGTGTGTTTCAAAAATAATGGAAAATATAAGTAAATTATCAAAAAGAGAGATTGTCATATTTATAGACTTTAATGAACTGTATTGCAAAATTTTGCCAAACAAGCTCTTTTATTTTTGCTTCTGAAAAAGGGAGATGTAAAATGTATGTCCTCCTTCTTTAAATTTTTGGTTCCACTAGTATGTTGGTCAAGTAGTGTGGATTTCTGTGCGCAACACAGCTTCAAAAGTCATGTATGATGAGGGGGATTCAGAAAATTGTGTTGAAGGGGTATGTCAATAGTGAAAATGGGGACAATCCTCCATAAATGGGAACATCATACGTAAGGGTAAATCAGGCCTGAAAATAGGGGCTTTTTCTTCAAAACAGGGGCAGTGCAGAGAGCTCGTTGCACATTGAGGGCATAATTGTAACAATACATAACAGTTCAAAGTTGGCTTTCAGGTGCAAACACATTGGGGGGGGGACATGGTCTCAGTGTACCCCTAAAATTGAGCACTATTTATCCTTTGTTGAGATCCCTTACTGCAATAACTCCTTGTTTAATTAATTAAAAGCTGCATTTCAAATTGCAAGACTATTCTCAAAAAGATTTAAATACCGATTCTCTATGCCCTTCCTTACTACAGTGCATAGTGCTTCACCACCATAACCAGTGGATGTTCAACGTGTTTCACTGTTGCAGTCATCACTGTAGCAAACTGGAGAACATGGCGTCGGCTGGGAGCTTTGTACCCCTGGCGCACTGACGTCAGGGAGGGTGAGTTCACAGCCGATGCCGGACCCAGACTTTGGGATTCTGGCCGACCGAGGGCTGCCTGCCAGCAGGAAGAACCCTACAGTGATGACTGCAACAGTGAAGACACTCGAACATCTACATTTATGGTAAGTGTACACAACTGTACTTTCCCATCCATTCTATATCCCTTCAAGTGGCCTAGTGACATCTGTCTTCCCGCTGCATGTTTCCTATTACTCATAACAGTGGACTCACCTTCCTCTTGATCATGCCTCTCAACTGTCCTGTATTTTCAAGAAAGTAATGAATTTTATTTTTATAATAGGGAGCCACAGAATTTTCAGTGGCCCCTTTGCATCATGTTTTTTTTTTCCCTGCAAGGCCTCTTCTCAGCCTGCGTCTATGGCCCCACAACATTACCAACATAGGATGTGATGACATTGTATGAGCTGTGACAGATTATGAAGCAGGGTGGGTACAGTAACACCTGTATATTATGGGCTGTTCGCTCGAGAATCTTAGAGTTCAGTGGCCTGATGAAGTCCTGCAACAAGGAAGTGATGTTGGAGCATGACAAGTTACAAAACAAGTCAATCCAGCAGGAGGACCTGAGCTTACCATGAATTAAAGAACTGGGAGTCCAGAAGCAGGGATATGCAGTGAATTGGGTAAGGTAAGTAAACTGTATTCCCACCAGCTCAACAATATTCTCTGCCCTTCCCGGTGAGCCTGCTGTGAATGCACTCTTTAACCCTCAAAAACATTATACTCCGTTTCTGATCATCTGAATAACTAAGCTAGGTAGCAGAATGCACTGTGCTAAATTATCTTTTAAAAGATACCTTCAATCCATATAATAGAGAAACATAAGAATTTCTGTCTGGTTCCATTGTGTCCTGTTTAATAGCATGATCCGTTGTTTTGCAAAAAGGCAAATAACAAATAGTCATCTTCCATTTGGTGCAATGAAGATTTTCCTTAAGCATGTGCATTACATTTCAGTTTATGTACTAGAAGATAGTCCAGAAGATGTTTGAATATTCTATTAGCTACCAGTTATCAATGTTTACATTACTCTCCAGTACACCCTGTATTGTTAAGAGGAAGCTAAGAAGTACAGGAAGTTTGAAACGGACAGATGGAAAAACATGACTAAAGGAAAAAAAGCCTCTTGCAAAAATTTCTGAACTGAATTATCTTTATTTGTTATAAATATGGAAGTATTTGTAGAAAAGTATCATCAGCATAAATCAGACTGTGATGCTGCTGCAAACACATTATACAGCTGCTTTCTGTGGCACTGATTTAACAAAGTAAGTCAAATGATTAGTACTACGATGAATATGGGACTCTGTTCCTGAGTACAGGTACTCTATTCCACTGTCTTCCTCTTCAGTTTCAACCCTGAGAATACTAGTTTAGTAGAACTGTATAAAATCACTCTAACTGTGGCCTAACCATCATCATGCCTTTTTTCCATTTTCTGCATGTGGTCATGACGTTGAGTCAGCTGTTGTCATCTTTCTTGATTCGATGTCACTTTCCTACAGTCTTCCATTACCCTGTGTGACTGTTGCAGGTCTTCTCTCACACAATCCTTCTACCTCTTTGCGGAATGCTCTTGTTTCCCCTTGCTTTCTTCCTGTCTGTCCCAAAACTTCTTCATCAGGTTGCTTTCTGCTTACTTTTGTCATCTTTCTTGATTCAATGTCACTTTCCTACAGTCTTCCATTGCCGTGTGTGACTGTTGCAGGTCTTCTCTCACACAATCCTCCTACCTCTTTGCTGGATGCCCTTATTTCCCCTTGCTTTGTTCCTGTCTGTCACAAAAGTTCATCAGGTTGCTTTCTGCTTTCCTACAGAAGTCCAAGTCACTGTAACATTCTCTTTGAGCTTCTCTGCAATAGGAGCTACTTAGGGTCCTGCCCTGATGTCCTCATTTCTTCTTCTGTCCCACAGTGTGCAGCCTACCTCCCCTCAGGCACTTCATCTCCAGCATCTCTAACTGTTTTCACTGCCCAGGTTACTGTACCATACAGTTGTACTGGTCTCACCTGTGTTTTGTACACCTTACCTTTCAGCTTCTTTGGCATTCTTCTGTCATATATTATACCCAAATTCTGTGCGAGTTACCTGGAGCCCCTCTGACTCTAGCTTTGATCTCCTCATCAGAGTTCGTTTTTCCTCAGCCACATACACCCAGATACCTGAGCTGTTAACCTGTTACAGTATTTTACCTTGTATCTCAGTTCTCAGCTTCTTCTGATTTCCCTGCATTTGCTGCCATCACGACTGTCATCTGTACTCAGATGTTCATCGTGCATACAGCTGCAGTAATCACAGATGGGTTTTCTGCCGTCAGGCGGGTCCTCGGTCGGCCGAATTCCATAGTCTAGGTCCGGCGTCAGTTGTTGTCACTTTCTTTCCTGACGTCAGTGAGGCAGGGGTATATAAGACACAGCCGATGCCATTTTCTTCAGTCTTTTTTGCCGTGTGGTGCCCGAAGCAGAAGCAGTTCGCAAGTGCCGGTCGGCCAGCTCCTGAATTTACGAAAAAATTGAACGGCCCAGACCCAGACTACAACCACCGAAGCCACTGTGAGCGTTGAGCCTCCTAATGTGGACAGGTCCACTTCCACCCATGGTGTCTTTAGACCCTCATCTTCTTTTTCCATTAAGGCCTTTACTAAGTCCAAATCAGCCAGGCATCCCAAGAGGCCTGTTGCACAGGGCCCATCTCCAGGCCCCATGCCTAAAAAGCAGATGCTTAAAATGGCTGAGGATTTAATTACTCTTATCAGGGGTTCCCAACCCCCTCCAGACAAGAGACCCAGAGTGGAGGAAGATTCTCCCTCCTCTGATCAGGGCTCCATTTTTTCAGAAGATTCTGATGTAGAGGAACACTCTTACTCCCCTTTTGAAGATTCTGATGCAGAGCAGTCCATTCCTTCTGTATCTCCTCCTGAGGATTTTTCTTTTGGGGAAACCTTGCACACCTTGAGGGAACACTTCCATTGGGAAGGCCAAGACTTTTCTGATTCCAAGAAAAGACTTAGGGAATTTCTTTTGTTACCTCAACACAGACCTCTGGCGATACCTCCTGTCTTGGACATACTTGATGATGTTTATTCGGAGGCTTGCCTTAATCCGGATTCCCTGCCTCCTGCCCCAGTCAAGCCTGATAGGTACTACAGAGTTCCTAACTCTCACCAATTTCTTTACAAAAGCCATAATGCTGACCCTGAAACCATTTCTCAAGGCCCCAAGGGAATGAAGGCCTCTACTGCTAAGAATCCACTACCTTCCGAAGAGAGTCAAGATCCTTAGAAAGGTGGGGAAAAAGGTATATACCTCGGCCACCCTAGCCATGAGGGCCTTAAATTGTCAGTTTCATATGCTTAAATATCAGCAGTTTCTGTTATCACAATTAAGAAATAAAATGTCTCAACCTGAACAACCAGACTTGAAGGAGTTGCAGGATATGATGCATAGTGCAGAACAAGTGGGTAAACACACCTTACAATGTGGCTATGATGCCCTAGAGGCCTCAAGTAGAGCTGCTGTTACAGGATCAGTCATTCGTAGACATGCCTGGCTTAGGGAACAAATCTTGCCTGATCATGTGAAAGCTAAACTATTAGATGCTCCTTTACAAAAGGATGTGTTATTTGGTACTAATGCTGAGGAGATACTACGGAAAATGGAAGAAAAAGCCAAATCTATGTAAACTGTCAAAGCTTTTCTACAGGTTCAACCACCACGTTTTAGCAGAAATTGGCCTTCTAAAAACTGGTCCTTTCCAGCCACGGACAAGCCCCAAAGAGGTAGAACAGGCGCACAAGGGGCAGAGGACAATCACAAGGATCATATAGAGGCAGGCAATGGCAAACTCCAGCACCAAGAGGTGGCGAAGACAGTGCACAACAATACAGGAAACAAATCCAATGACTTCCTCCTTTCCATGCCAAGCAAGTTTCAGCTGGCAGCACCCTTGGGAGGAAAGCTGGCATTATTTACAAGAAATTGGCATATTGTCACAACAGACAAATGGATCCTGGACGTTATAAACAGAGGCTACAGATTTCATTTTCACACTCTTCCAAAAATGAGAGGCATGCCAAACCTGCCACACAATCAAAGGGCAGAGGCACAACTACAAATTTCAAAGCTCATAGACATGAAAGCTATTCAAGAGGTACCTACTCACGAGCAAGGTCAAGGTTTTTATTCCAGGCTATTTCTGGTACCAAGGAAAGGATCCGACTGGAGACCCATTTTGGACTTATCCATCCTAAGCACATTCTTACTGCACCAAAATTCAAGATGCTCACATTACAGCAGCTTCTTCCCATGCTGGGCAAGGAGTTTTGGCTGGTAACATTGGACCTCAAGGAGGCATACCTGCATGTCCCAATCAGACAAAGCTGCAGAAGATACCTCAGATTTCTTGCAGGTTCAATACACTATCAATTCTCTGCATTGCCCTTTGGCTTATCTACTGCGCCCAGAGTATTCACGAAATGCCTGGCATCAGTAATTGCCTACTGCAGACTTCAAGGGATACAAATTTACCCTTATTTGGACGACTGCCTGATCCAAGCGGACAGCAAGCACATACTTCTGGAACATCTGGCTTATGTAACACGGTTACTGCATTCTCTGGGATACACAATCAACAAAGAGAAATCCAGGCTAACACCATCTCAGAAAATAACTTTCCTGGGTGCAAACTTGGACACAAACACACAGATGGCTTATCTTACGCAAGAAAAACAGGGGCAACTAACTCAATACTTCAAAATACTAGCAAATTGTACCAGGCTTACTGCAAGGAAAATCCTGCAGGCTCTGGGCTTCATGGCATCTTGCATTCTTTTAATCCCATGTGCAAAGTTGCATATGAGGAAACTTCAGTGGTACCTAAAAAACCTTTGGTCTCAGCACAGCCACAGTTTGGAAACAATAATACCAGTAATTCCATGTTTGCAAAAGGAATTTCTATGGTGGGCCCAAGCATGTCAAACAAACACAGGTCTCCCATTCTGCAAGCCTCAAGCAAATCAAGTCATCACAACAGACGCCTCAGATTACGCCTGGGGGGCGCACATGACAGACAGGTGCATTCAGGGCAAATGGTCCCAAAAGGAAAAGCACCTTCACATCAATCAAAAAGAAATGCTAGCAGTGATAAATGCAATTACAGCTTTCAAGGACTTCCTGCATCCAGGACAATTATTGATAAGAACAGACAACACCACAGTAATGTGGTACATAAACAAACAAGGAGGAACACATTCATACCCCCTGTGCAGACTAGCCATGACACTTTGGAGCTTGGCTCTGGAATGGCAAATCGAACTTCAAGCACAGTACCTGCCAGGTTTGGAAAACACGCTGGCAGACAATCTAAGCAGAAATATGACAGATCCACACGAATGGAAGTTGCATCCTCAAGTGTTTACAAAGATAATCCAAGCGTGGGGAGGCCAGACATAGATCTCTTCGCCTCCCACAGGAATCATCAATTGGAAAAGTTTTGTTCAAGGACCTTTCATCCAAAGGCCTGGAGAGTGGACGCCCTTTCATTCAGTTGGACAGCATGGACAGTTTACGCTTTCCCACCTCTGCCTCTTCTGCCCAAGGTGCTCTTGAAAGCAAGAGCAGACAGACCGAAGATGATACTGATTGCTCCAGACTGGCCAAGACAACACTGGTACCCACTCCTGAGGAGCCTAACACATACTCCTCCCTGGTCCCTACCTCTAATGCCTCTTCTGCTGACTCAGCACAGCTACAAAACTCTTCACAGTCAGCTGAAAGCACTCAATCTCGCTGCATGGAAAATTCCTTAACACCACAACAGACCCTACTCTCCAAAGAGGTGCAGGATGTCATTTTGGAGGCCAGAAGGCCATCTACTAGAAAGGCTTACTCCGCAAAATGGAAACGGTTTTGCTCTTGGAATGAGAAAAAAGGCCAGGACCCTAGAAAACTGAATTTGCCTCAGGTATTACAATATCTAGCTGAGCTGCTGAACAGTGGACTTTCATTTTCCTCCATAAAAATCCATGCCTCAGCCATTTCTGCAGAATTCAACACGGATCCACCCTTATTCTCTCACCCACTCTTAAGACAGTTCCTCAGAGGGGCTAAGAATATAAGACCACCAAGGAAACAACCAATACCAGCCTGGGATCTTAATTACATACTAGAAAAATTAACATTGCCTCCTTTTGAACCAGCTGCCTCAACAGATTTACAATATTTGTCCTGGAAAACAGCCTTCCTTCTGGCTATCACTTCAGCTCGTAGGGTTTCGGAACTACAGGCCCTCATGGCGGTGCAGCCCTTTCTCATCTTCCATCAGGACAGGGTTTCCCTTCGAACCAACCCGTCATTTATGCCTAAAGTGGTATCCAGGGTAGCTTTAAATCAAGCCATACACTTACCTACCTTTTACCCCAATCCTCAGAACAAAGGGGAAAGGTTGCTACACTCCTTAGACATCCATAGACAGCTACGTTATTATTTGGACAGAACAAAGCCTTTCAGGAAATCAGAACAACTTTTTGTGTCCTATGCTGTAGGAGCTCAAGGGAAGCCAGTTACCAAACAGACAATTTCAAAATGGATAGGCCACTGCATACGGTTTTGTTACTCCTATCATGGAAAATCTGTCCCTACAGGCATCAGATCCCACTCCACCAGGGCCACAGCTACCTCTACAGCCTTCCTCAGAGGAGTTCCTACCAAAGATATTTTGGAGGCAGCCACTTGGAGTTCTGTGCATACCTTCACAAAACACTACCACCTGCCTTTATATTCCAAAACTAGAGCAGGCTTTGCCACTGCTGTGTTGCAGGGCATTCTGGCTCATCCCAGTTCCACCTAGTGCCTACCACCCTGTGCGTAGCTTTGGGATTCTACCCATCTGTGATTACTGCAGCTGTATGCACGATGAACATAGTACAGTTTTGTACCTACCATAAATGTAGATGTTCGAGTGCTAATACAGCTGCAGTACAGGTTATCCTCCCTCCTTCCCCTCTTGGTAAAGGCCTAGGGCCTAACCCCTCTTCATACAACCTGATTGGGTTATCCTTCTATGGTATATTTGCTTGCAACTACTGATTTTTGATTATATTGCATTTCATGTATATAAATATAATTTATGTATTGCCTTCCTTCTGGGGGCACCTGACATCTGGGGCAAGAAAGACTGAAGAAAATGGCGTCAGCTGTGTCTTATATACCCCTGCCTCACTGACGTCAGGAAAGAAAGCGACAACAACCGACGCTGGACCTAGACTTTGGAATTCGGCCGACCGAGGACCCGCCTGATGGCAGAAAACCCATCTGTGATTACTGCAGCTGTATTAGCACTCGAACATCTACATTTATGGTAGGTACAAAACTGTACTTTTTATCGAATGTGCTTTCAGTTTAGCTTTCCATTCCCCTATCATTTGCTGTAGCTCTTGGCCAGAGTCTCCCTGTAATGCCACATTGTCTGCATACAGCAACGTTGCTGGTCTGCCCTTCCAACCAGTTGGCTAATACAGTCCATTGCCATTGTGAAAGGAAGTGAGGTCAGTACTAAACCCTAATTCACACTACTCCCACTGGGAACCCCTCTGTCACTGTGAAAACTGTTGTGCTTGTGTCATTGGGTCTTTGTACATAGCCTGCTTAAATTTTAACAATGTTTCTGGGACTTTGACCCACAGCTGGACTGTCCAAATCAGTATTCTTGGGACCTTGTCTTATGCTTTCTCTTTCTAGGAATGCCCAGTTTTATCTTTCCTCATCTCTGGCTTCTTTTCCAGTATGCAGCACATCATGATCTGAACTGCTCTTCTCCCATCTAAGTTTATTAATTTATCAGTCACCCTCTCCAGAACAGTCATGCAGTGTGACAGAGGTTTAGTTCCTCTATACTGCCCGCATTTGTGATTGTTTCCCTTGTTCTTATACACACAGCACTAGAATTATGTTCTCCAGTCATCTGTTTACTAACCATTGCAAGAAAAACTTAATCTGCAACTTCATGTTAAACTGTTAGTTATAGTCTTGATTTTGTTATTTTCAACTATGTAACTAGGTCAACAAAACATGTACTAGGTATATTAAATGTTCCTATAATCCTTTTAATAATGCATGCTACTATTCCTATAGTCCTTTTAATAATGCATGTTACTGTAGTGCTATTAATTTAATGTCTCTAATGTAATATTCTTATTTATTATGCATGTGTTCCCTATTTGCACTTCTTTGTTGCTTCTTCCTTTGGCTTGTGTTGCGGCTGAGTAGGGTCAGCTGGATTTGCTCCGCCTGTGAGTAAATGGATAAATGCATACATTTTATTTGCTATTGTATCTTACGTAAGTCATAACCAGACCACTAACTGAGATCACAGACCTCTGCAGGAGACTCTTGAAATGCTTGTCAGATTACATTTTGTTTGTGCATAAGATAATATCACTGCAATGTCTTTTTTGTCTGTGTTTATTTATTTTGTTAACCATTGTGCTATTCATCTCTACATGCTGATCTGTTCAGCGTGGGCAGTCTCAGTTTTTCAGCATCACGGAATATCAAAATGTTAAAGATATAACCCTTAGCTGCTCAAAACAAGAACATATTTATTTGAGAAAATGCATAAATAAATGGATGATATACGTATAAGTAACAATCTAACAAGGACTTGATTTTTGTGAAATGTGACAAGTTATTAGGATGCAGAAACCAGTAGAAAATTGATAAAATACTTGTTACTTAACTAACAGACAGAAAGTAGATATTGGTATTAGAAGAGGACGTCTCTCAAGGCTGTATGGGCTGTGTGGACTGTAAATATTTGGTAAACACAATATAAAGTATTGTTTATTTTGTTTGAGACTGCATAACCAAGTGGGCTATTATTTTTTTTTTGTTTCTGACTTATAAAATAAACCTCTGTTTTTATATATGCCCTGCTTCCAAAGTGTCTTGGATTTATAGATAGGTAGATAGATAAATAGATGGCTAGATAGATATACATATGTAGATATGGGTAGCTTACCTTTCATCAAACAGACGCAAGATCGACATCTGTTTGTTTAACACCATTTGGTTGATAAAAACAAATGATCAATCTGTGGCTGATCAACAATTGCCAGTTAGGGGAATATTCCCTTACCTGGGGATTGTGCAATCTCAGAGTTTGTATGTATGATTAGCATGAGGTGAAGGCGTCTTGTTCCCATGCAAAAATGCTTGTTTTTAGTTTAGCCTGCTCTGGGTTTAATCACCAGAGCATGCACAGTACATGCTGATGTTCCATATTTTGACGGTTTTATGTCAACCTTTTGTCTGTTCGATGAAGTGTAATAGATCCACATACAGATATATATTCGCACATACAAATGGAGTCTTAGTGAGTGTTGGGTCTTAATATCATGCCGCTTATTCTTCTGTTATGTCTGCAATAATGTGTGCTATGAAACAGTGCAGAATTTCTTGATCAGAAGCTGGCAGGCAAACTAGAAAAAGAGAGAGGTAACTGTCCATGAAAACTTTTAAGGAACAGCTGCTTCTAGCTGTATGTCATGGTCACTACATTTTGAAGGAGTCCGATTCCTGACCTCTAGGACTAGAGTAAGTTCTACAGAGGACGAGCCAGAAAGCTTTATTTGAAGGATAAAGGTAGTCTAGAAGTTGCCCCTGATTCTAAAAAAGGGATAGAAGGTTATTGCTCTTCAAAAGAGAGGAACTAATGGAATTACCCCTCTATGTATCTTATCTGTTCTAAAGAAAAAAAAAAAGTTATCTATAATCACTAATAATTTGTTGTTCAACTTCGTAAAAATCCTTGTTTGTTATGAAAGACCAAAAAGCCGACAAATTGAACTGATTTTTGGAAGCACCTATTTGCAGTTTTGTAAACAATGTTTTGGACAGTCTTTTTGCAACCTTTTTGTTATTCCCCATAATTTTTGTGAGAAATTCATTTTCTATTCTTTTAATTAAACCTCAGCTTCATAATAAAGAGCTAACTATTTTTTTTAGTAGAAATGTATACCGTTAACTGAAATTGCAAACTCCAGGTCAAACTTGCATGGAACAAAAGCTAATGATAAACCTTTGCATAAATGTTTCTTTGCTTGCCAAAAAAGTTACAATGTGAATTGGTTCACATAGAAATATATTGCACAGTTACGAATAACAATGCTGTGCCTGCAAAAACTGTTATGCTAGCTGATAAAATGTACTTGAAAGCAGTCCTGTGGAATGTGATAATTATTAATTTTGATTACAAATTGTAGAGTCTGATTTTTTTTGACTGTGCTGTTGTCCTTAACCTTGTTAAATGCACTATGTTGAGTGAAATGTGCAAAAACTGTTGGAGTTAGGAAGGATGATTATTTTAGTTACACCAAAATATCTTTGTAGGCATAAAACAACTAGTAAACAGAAAATTCAAGCAATTTGTGCATACAGATAAAAGTGGATATGCTATAACACAGATTACATGAAAGGGTTTGTATTTCTAGGTGTTGGTATTTTCTGGTTGCAAAAAATATATATTTTCATGAGTTACTTTTTGCATAAAAAGAACTAGACAAAGGAAAGAGACCTGCATCTGCATTTATAGTAGAGGAGGCCATGGCCCTCAGTTCAGGTCAGAGCATTGATGAAAGCAATGATGTCCTTACTGTCCTGGAGATAAACCATGTCAGTTTCAAGTAGTCCAGCTCCAGTGGAAAGACAATAAGCTAAGTAAGGCAAGAGAGAATTCAGCAGGAGTAGTGGGGGAAAAGCTCCACCTCCTACACATACCCTGAACTAAGAAACTCCTTACTTTACAGAGAAGCTGTACTCAGTGTTAATTCCAAAATCCTTTATAGCACTTTAGATATCTTAGCACATAACCATATTTTGAGATATCATTTAAGAATGGATTACAGAAATGCAAGGATTTTAGCTACATTTTTACTGTTCCAGTGCTATAAGTGGCGTGGAAAGTTTTTGTGTAGCTTGACCAGAATGTCAATGGACAGCACCCATCCCTCGGTTTAATATCTCTTTGATGCCCTTGCCTGTCATGGAAGCCCCATTTGAAAGAATAGCAGTAGTCATTGTAAGTCCACTACCCAACACTTTAGTCATAGGTGACTCTATAGTCCGGCACACTGATGTCCCACTCACCAGGCTGAACAAAGAGAAAATTACAATCAGCTGCCTGTTGGGTGCCAGGGTCCGCCACATCACGCATGCACTCAAGTCACTCCACAACAAGTACAAATATGAATCTGTCATTGTCCATGTTGGAGTGAATGACTTGAGACGTACCTCCCTGGACTACATGAAAAGAGACATGGAAGAGCTGTCAGATCATGTGGCCCAGGCAGGTATAACCCTAGTTCTGAGTAGCATCCTGCCTTCTCCCAGAATGATACGACAGTATAAGGACAAAATGATTGACTTCAAAAATTGGCTAAGTTTCTGGTGTCATTCAAAGGGGATCCAGTATCTGTCTGCTGGGGGCGACATGATCGACAAACCATGATGCTTTGCCAGAGAAGGTCTGCACCTGTCACCCCTGGGATTCAGATTACTGGCTAAGGCTCTTGCCACCCCTATAGTGCCTTTTTTAGGTAAGGCTCAAAGGACAAAACCATATAAGCATGCAAAACCTGAAGGTAATGTTACTCAATGCTAGAAGTCTAAACCTCAAAATGCACTCTCTCGAAGCACTCCTAAAAATGGAGAACATCGATATCTGTGCAGTAACCGAGACCTGGTTCAAGGCTCCAGAGAGCACCCCTGCAATACCAGGCTACAACACTTACACACTTTTCGGCCACCAAACCACGACCGAAACACTAAAGGCAGAGGAGTGTCCATATTTACCAAAGATATTCACACCTCCAGGCTAGTTGCCCAACACAATGCATTTGAAATTCTACAGGTGCAATTAACACTAGGTAAGACTGCAATCCAAATTGTAGCTTGTTAGAGATCCCCCACCATGCCCCAAGATTCTCACTACACCTTTCTAAACATACTGGAAAATATTAAGATACAACCAAACACCCTAATACTGGGTGATTTCAACTACCCTGACATTAATTGAGAAAACTAGTGGGGTACCAACACCTTTGCCCAACAGTTCTTGGAATTCATAAATTCCAACGCCCTGGATCAACTAATCCATAGTCCCACCAGGGGCTCAAATATCCTAGACCTGGTCATTACCAACATGGGAGATCGATGCTCCACACCAGTGGTCACCCCGTCATTGGTCAGGTCTGACCATAAGCTAATCACCCTTGAAGTCCACATCCCTCCCCCACCCCCCAGTAGAAAACCTCCATAAAAAAACTTCTCCAAAGCTAACTCCATGCTACTCAAGTCAGAAGTGACAAATTTCATGACAACCATGCAGATGGGAACTGAAAGTTCGACTGCTGAATCTTACACTAAGGCACTGTACGAGCAGAGCACATCCACTCATGCATGAATTGTGGCATTCCACATAGAACCAAGACCCTCTCCTCCAAAAAAAGGAAGCCAATCTGGTGGTCCCCTGCCATAAACAAACTGTACAACAGAAGGAAGAAACTGTTGCAGAAAAGAGGAAAATCCCAGGATGCAAATTTCTCCCTTACCAGCCTCAGTAAGAAGCTGAGATCCCTCATAAAATCCTCTGAAGCTAGTTACAAAAATAAAATTGCCAAAGATCCCAAAGATAGCCACAAGGCATTCTATAGCTATGTCAAGAATCTAAATGGCAATGCTCAGATCTGCTCTGAGCTACAACAGAATGGCATTAAATATACTGATCCCAAGGATATTGCCAATATCCTGGCAGATCAATTCAGTGCCAACTTCACCCCCGCACCCCCTAAAGGGCCCATCTCAATACCAAAAGATTGCCAAATTCTGGTAATCACGGCCACACAGGTAGAAAATGCACTCTCCAAAGCTAAGAATACAGCATCCATAGGTCCAGACGATATCCCGGGCTATGTACTACATGAACTACAAAATTAACTGGCACCTCACCTTAGTGTCATGTTTAATCATAGCCTCACCTCTGGCTTCGTGCCCAATGAGTGGCACAAAGCTACAGTTATTCCACTCCACAAAGGGGGATCCATCCAGAAACTATTGTCTCATCAGTCTGACGAGCCTGATCTGCAAAGCCAAGGAACGCATTGTCTTGGAACTTATAAACAAAGACATTGGCAACCTTCAAACACTGGACCCCCCCCCCCCCACCAAGTTTGGTTTCGTAAAGGGCTGATCTTGTCTCCTCAACCTGATTGACTTCTTCCAATCAGTCTCCAGATCTATGGATGAGGGCAAGGCAGTCCACACAGCCTATCTGGACCTCACCAAGGCCTTCAACACCATCCCCCATTCTGGAATCATAGATAAACTTACTAAGCTGGGCATTATTCCCTACGTCACTCGATGGGTTGCCAACTGGCTTACTGACAGAAGCCACACTGTAAAAATAGCCGACTCAAAATCCAGCTCCAGACAAGTGACAAGTGGAGTACCTTAAGGTTCAGTCCTGGGAATGCTCTTGTTTGACTTCTACTTCTCTGAAGTACAGGCCAGCACTAAGGGACTCTGGCTACCGAAGTTTGCAGATGACTGCAAACTGGGAGCCATTATTGAATCCGCAAGTGATATGGATATTCTACAAAAGAGCCTTACAGAAACAGATGCTTGGTGCCAGAGCCATGGGCTCAAGCTCAATGCCAAGAAATGTATAGTTATCCCCTTTGGGAAAAAACATGTGCCCATGAATTACCACATAAGTGGCAGTACACTAAACACCAAAAGTGTCATAAGGGACTTGGGGGACACAGGTGGACAGTGGTCTAACCTTCGATAACCACATCGCCACAACAGTCAGGAAATCCTTCTATGTGGCACACGTCATCATTAAAGGTTTTCATCCAGAAAAAGGAGGTCATTGTCCGAAGGTACTCATCCCTCATTAGACCCATTATACAGTGCCCCGTTTGGTATGTACCTCACAAGGCATCTGCAACAACTGGAAAGGCCACAGAAATACCCCACTAAAAGAATCACAGACCTAAAGCAGATGGCCTATTCTGACCATCTAAAAAGACTCCAGCTATATTCTGTCGCCTATCGTCTACTCAGAGGCGATATCTGATTAACATACAAGGCCATGTTAAACCCAGAGCTGTTGGACATGCTACATTTAAAGAAATCCCAATCCCTCAGAGCCACACGCTCCAGGGATCTAAACCTGGTCATCACAATGAACAAAACATGCTGGAAGGATAGGTTCCTCACCCAGAGACCCCCCATACTCTGGAATAGACTGCCCATACATGTCAAGCTGTGTGCCTCTTTGGCCCTCTTCAAAAGGAACCTTGACGATTGGATGGGAGATGGGAAATTCACCCCGGGAATCACGTCTGTCACCCTGCTAGACAGGGGACCAGGGAAGTAAATATTCTGTGAAGAAATAGTCAGGGAATTGTTATGGCTAAGCTTGTATAGGCCCAAGGGCCGATAGCCTAGTACCAACCTATGAATCTATGTAACACTGAGTGAGTAAGGGCCATCAGTACACCCTGGTGATTATAGATTATGCAATAAAATGTTCTGAGGCAGTATCCCTGTGAAGTGTTAATGCAAAGTCTATAACAAATTAACTATTACTTTGCTTTTCTAAACTAGGAATGTCTTGCAAAACGCTTACTGAATAAGGCACCCCATTCATAATCAAATTAATGAATGAACCTTGTCAATTTTTTAAGCAAAGCAGCTATGGATATATGTATACCTCCCCTCAAAGACATAGGTTCATAGGTTGGTACTAGGCTATCGGCCCTAGGACCTATACAAGCCTAGCCATAACAATTCCCTGGCTATTTCTTTCCACAATATTTACTTCCCTGGACCCCTGTCTAGCAGGGCGACTGACATGATCCCCATGGGCTCGCTGACTGCTTTAATAAATCTTTAACATCTGTGTTATGAAGGGTTATAGAATTGGATAGGAGAAATTGGGACCAACTATTTATGTATCTTATTTTTTTATGTAAAAGAAGTACCCCAAGCCTCAAGTGGATTCACACCATGACACCATCTATGCTGGTATATGGAAGACATCCCTGAGTTTGCTAGTTATAGCAAAAGAAAACTGTGTGGAGGAAAACAACCCCCTTTAAAAGAGTGATGGTGCATTTAACAGACTTGTAAGACATGTTAAGAACTGCAGTGCTTATAGTAAAACACAATATGGAGAAAAAGAGATTCAACAGAGAGAATGTAGCAAAAATGCTTCCCAGAGAAAATAAACCATTGTACTTGTGTTAGTACTCACTGCTGAAAACAAGTTCCTTGCCAAGTGACAAGGAGCTTTTGAAATTGCAGGAAACATAATTAAAATTAAATACCAGAAACCAGGGAAAAGGACACCAGAACAGTTATACCATACACATGTTCTGAAGTGTTGGAGAGAAACAGAAGTTACTTTAAGTTGGTATGTCTGCGAAGAAGTTAGCCCCCCCCAGCATATCCTGAAGTCAAAACAGATGAGATATTATCAGTGTGTCACAATCAAAAAAAGGAATTTGTCCTCAGGAAAAAAGTCTTACTTTCAGAATTACTTGACAAAACCAGTTTAGCCCAGCACAAGCAGAAACCATGTCTAATAAAGTAAATTTGATACTGTACTGAACTGAATACCAGTACCCCAATGCCAAGGTAGGTAAAAAAGAGGTACAGAAAATGATCAAACTTATGGTCATGGATGAATCACCATATGAATAACCACATTGCACTGGTCCCAAAGCCTGATGTGTCTACAGTATGTTGTGATGACTTCAATAAACTAAATATGCATATCTATATTTGATTCATACATCATGCTCCAAGTTGATGAACTGATTGAGAAGTTGGGCTAGGCGAACTTTCTGTGCACCTGGGCCTAACCAAAGGCTTTTGGCAAGGTTCGCTAGCACCAGAAGCTAAGGAAAAAATGGCATTTTCCACAGTAGAAGGTCTCTACCATTACAGAGTCTTGCCTTTTGGTTTCAATAGAGCACCTGCAACATTCCAGAGACTAGCAGACAAAATCTTAGATCTCATACCAATAAACAGTCTACCTTGATGATGATAATATTTTATGAAGACTAGGAAAGCCACTTCCATAAAGTTCAATCTGTTTTACATTCTCTGTATCAAGCTGAATTGACTGCAAACCCAACTAGAAG